>NC_137042.1:19024278-19624278 GCF_032717465.1 Coenobita brevimanus
TCTCCTCTTTTTACCATGTCTTCTACTTCGCCTCATTTTACCTTCTCTCCCACTTCTTGAATCCCTTCCCATCTTTTCCCTCACTTCTTTCCATCTCTTCAAGTTCATCTATCTCCTCACGTATCTTAATTTCACTTTTCGTCCTTTACTCTTCTCCATTCCCTATCTTCATGTTCTCCTTCTGCCGTTCGCCGTCACCCTATCCTTTCTTCTTGTCGTGACTCTCCTTTCTTTTTCTTATGTTTCCTCTTCCCCACGTCTCTCTTCACAGCTCTGTCCCACTCCTCGTCCTCTGTGTTGTGACAGCAGCATCTCTTGTAATTAATAGTTGTGGCCACCCGTACCCCCACCTGCTCCCCCATTCCTCCCCTGACAACCCTCACCTCTTCCCAGGCCTCCCCTACTCCCTCTAAACCTCCGGCTTCCCCAACCACATTCAGATTTCTATACCAATCATACTTTTGCTTCCCCACGCACCAGCCATACTCTCTGCAAGGAGGTAGTATGCGAGATTAATAGAGGTGTGTTAGGCTGGACCATTTGTTCAAAGTACGTATTTTACGATGGTTGTACTTGTCATGTAGCTGGTGGTGGATATGCATGTACTGTTATTGGTGGTGTCGATGCATGTTAGATAAGATTACTTCATACTCTTAGTGCTTTGAATACGAGCATGTCTGTTTTCCCTCTGAATGCTTAAAACATTTAGGTAATTTTAGGGTGTGTAAATGCTTTGCTTGTTGTGCTGCCTAGGAGGCAATAATGCGTACTCATATACCTGCCTCACAGAAGGATGAAGCTTATGGTTTGAGAGTTAATTGTTTCCCAGGTCAGTAGATCTCTGATTTCACTTCCACGTTCGAGGTCACAACAGCTTTTAGTCCCTCCCAGTATCGCACTGATCTTCCTGTTTCCCACCCCTGTTTCTTCACCTCCCTGCTTTTCCCAACACCGCCCCCTGGTCAGTCGCGTGTCAGAGTCATTACCGCCACAAAACCCGACCATTAGTGCCCCACAGTGATCATAGGCCCCTCTCCCCTTCCTTTTTCCTCCCTGTTCCCTCTGCGTGATTTGCTTCCCACCTTTCTCCAGTTATCATAATCCCTCCAGTTTCCTCTCTCTTCCCCCCCGTGTGCGATCTGACCCTGTACAGTACGTTTGACCTCCCCTACACAGACCATAACTCACCTTCTTTCCCCTTTCGTTCATCTCTAAGTCACAGGGAAACATGTCTGTACATTATCTTGACGAATTTTTCCGACAATCCTCTCACCATAGCAATAAATAATCATCATGAGCTATTTTGTCTGTGAGTGGGCAGAGTGTTTGTTACCTCTATGAGTGAAGATAATAACATAAAAACGCAGCTTTATACAAGTTGAAGATTAACAATTTTTCTACAACAGTATCTGACTCAGGCCGACTATAATTCTTCTCTTATCTCTTTTTCTGTAAGTAACCTGAGTCTGTGTTTGACCTGACAATTTGTGGCCTTCCCTACTCTGATCACAACCCACGCATCTTTCCTCTTTTCTCTCTGCATGTCATCCGTTACTTTTTGTGTGTGACTTGACCTTCGTGTGACCCAACATGACCACCTGTCTCTGCCTGACCCCCACGGTGTCATAACAACAGCTGGTCGACTCTCTCACGCCCCGGCACAAAGGTCGCAAAAAGTCTTGTGCTTTGAGAGAGAGAGAGAGAGAGAGAGAGAGAGAGAGAGAGAGAGAGAGAGAGAGAGAGAGAGAGAGAGAGAGAGAGATCCGCCTTTTTATAGCGTTTCGTAAAAGCATGAGAGATGTGGTTTATTGTCCGAACTTCTGCCTCTGGTGCAGTATTTCTCGATTTTAAGGCAACCTTTCCTTTTTGCCTTAATCGCATGAACAAGAATCCTTTATGCTTGATAGGAAGAGTAATTGCTTAGAAGTTAAAGGTTAATGATAACGCAGATGAAACATTAACACACTGGAAATTTACCACGACTGAGAAGGGTGTAGGGAAAAGCAAGTAAAACGATAGAAATTATTTAAACTGAACACCTTTTTATGGTTACTGTGTTTTAGATCTATCTGTTTATTGCCAGACGCCATAATCTCGTAAGGGGTGGCCATTTGACTTTGAGTTATTAATTGTTTTACGGGAAGGGGCACTAACCCTTCACCAACCCACTTGTTGACACGTAAGGAGCACGTATGGTTTGGTTATATGGTTACCACCCAGCGTTGTAAATGGTTTCTTGGCCTACAGAAAACCATTTGGCATATCACTCAATGTAAAGCCACTTGTAAAGGAAAGAAAAGCAATAAGAAGTGACAGGAAAGATGTGAGAAATAGGAAGAGAGGAGGGCAGGCACAGAAAAAGAGTGATAAAGGCTAAGGAAGAATTAGGCAGCACTACATCAAGTGAGTGGATGATGGTCACCACCACCTACCACCATGAAGAAAATAATTTTGGACCACCATGAATGAAATTCCTAAATACGTTTGTTGTACAGAAATGGTAAATCGATATAATGTTTGTATTTTTCAACTGTTTGATAGTTCTAAGCTTAATAAACTATCTTACGTTCGCCTTAATAAAGGACTTACGGTACGTGTGTCCATATCACTTCCTTTTCTGTCCTCTTATTTGTCCCACCACCACCAGATTTAGGGCTGCCAGCACAGGAGGCTTTATATCACTTCTTTCGTAACGAATATTTTTTATCTATTTCAGCATAGTACTTCCTCATATTTTATTGATGCTTAACTGATAAGGAAATATACTGCATGAGTAATACGCTAATGATTAACAATGTGTCCTTTGCAATATATATATATATATATATATATATATATATATATATATATATATATATATATATATATATATATATATATATATATATATATATATATATATATATATATATATTTAAGATGTGCTAGTGACCCTCCCAGGCTTACGAGAAGGAAAGCATAAAATGATGAAGAAGTGATGCCAGAGTCTTTGAAGCCCATGAGAATATATACACAATTCAGAGACAGCCATCATTTCTTAGAGAATGCAGGAATGTCTCCATTAAAAAAAAAAAAATCTTTCAAAGAGGTGATTGTACCTTCCTCTCATTGCAAAAGTTGGTAAATTGTACGGATTCGTATTTGCCATTTTCCACTAAACATGTGTGTTTGTATGGTTTGACCTGTGACTGTATGAAATCGAAAAATAAAAGAGAAGAATTTGGGGATATGTACCCAAGAAACAATTTTAACAAGACTGAAGTAAATTGGCGAAGAAATGAATTAATGACAGCAAATTGATGTTTGGAGGAAAGAAAAAAAGAAAGAATATAACTAAGCAAATACAGTATTTATGGTCTCCTCTATAATGTGAAGAGCATAATAAATTGTAATGGAAGGGAATGGTAGAGAGATCCTCTTTAGCCGGCGAAAATGCATACATAAAATGAAAATGATATGATAGTAGTTCATGCTGACGAAACTATGGCTCTGACGGTGTATGTACAGTCATTATTACAATTGCTGAGACCCTGTGTTAGATGAAATTTAACCTGAATGACATTTTCATTCAGAGGACTAAAAATTTACTTTTTTTTTTTTTTTTTGCTAACCTCTTCGATGCGGTGAGAGCTATTTTATATTTTGTTCTCAGTTTTACTAAACATTTTACTCAGCTCCGAAAGTGAAGTATTAATGGAGAGATTAATGAAGGCTGCATTAAAGCCCTACAGTAAAAAAAAAAAAAAAAAAAAAAAAAAAAAAATCTGTTAAGCTCAATAAAATTTCCTAGACATAGCGAGAATATAATACTAATGTGTTGCCTTAGTTGTATAATGGAATATATAAGACACGGTTATCGAAACAATACTTACGATTAACCCCATCAGCTTGGAGGATGTCTTTTCTCTTGTTCTAACTCGTGAAAGATTGTTATATCCACCTTCGTATTTCCACTCTTGTTGTTAAAGGGTTGATGAACAATACACCTAACCCATCCATTCCGAGAAAAGAAAAATCTGTGGGTTACAAAAATGTCTTAAAAATCATCACACACAAGGAGTCAAGTACTTTAAAGTTCTCTACTCTTTTTTCGTTGATGACCCTACGGTACTCCATCCCGACCGCGCCATTAAGTCTTTTTAGGCAGTGGGCCTTTTATAATTGATTGCTGATACCACAAGGCGATTATATACGCATTAAAACAGACGCCAACGGGTCGCAGGGGCAAGAAGTAATGCCGATTAACCGCATCAATTGGAGGTTTATGAAGATCAATAAAAATCGTCGGTCAGTAAATGATTAAAACTAGATAAAAAAAAAAAAAAGTTAACAGTGACGCGGAGTCCGAAGGTTGCTCTTAAGCCGTTACCTTGACTTTTCATTTATCTACACCGACATGGAATCACTTTTTCCCATCCCCACACGTATTGTATGTACCATGTGTGATTGATATCGGATCAGCCTTTCATGACAAAACACCGAATCCCGACCTTTGGCCTTGACTTTCGATCAATATGTACCAAAATTAAATGACTTCTTTTCATATCCTCAGCAATATTCCCCCCTGGGGGTAGGGGGGGTTTTCAAGAATACTCCCCCAGTATCCCTGCTTGTCGTAAAAGGCGACTAAAAGGGTTGGCGGAGGGTTAGTGCCCCTCCCCGGAAAACAACTAAAAAAACAAACAATAAGCCTCGGACAAGGACTGACCAAACGATGACGACCAAGGACCGGACAAAGGACATTGTAATTGGAACCTGGAATGTAAGGGGAGCGAATGATGAGGTGAAAGAGAGAGAGATTGTCCAGGTGCTTGAGGATGCGAAAGTGGATGTATGTGGAATAACTGAAACAAAATGGAGAGGAGAACGTGTGAGAGAATGGGAGTATGGATGGGGTATATGTGCAGGAGTAGGTGAGAATGAGAGGGCAAAGGAAGGAGTATGTATAGTTGTGAGTAAAAGATGGAAGAGGAGCATAAGACAGTATGGATCAGTTGGGTCAAGGATTGTGTGGGTAAAGTTGAAAGTTGGAATACAAATGTGGGCGATTGTGTGTGTGTATGCGCCAACGCAAGATCGTGCTAGAAGAGTGAGAGAAGAGTTCTGGACAAATGTAGAAGTGTGCATGGAAAAGTTAGGAAGGAATGAGAGAGTGTTTTTGATTGGTGATATGAATGGTAAAGTTGGGAATGTGAAGGTGGATGGAATAGTTGGTGAGTGGGGTGTGCCTGCTGAGATAGATGAGAATGGGAGTGCGTTAGTGGACATTTGTGCTGGGAGGGGGTTGGTGATAGCCAATACCCTCTTCAGGCATAAAATGATCCACAGGTATACATGGCGAGTGATGAGAAGGGTGGGTGGTGAACTGAATGAAAGGAAGGCAATGATTGATTATGTGTGTGTGGATGAAAGGATGCGAAGATGTGTAATGGATGCAGGAGTGTATAGAGGGTGGGGGAGTGGACTTTCTGACCACTACTTGGTGATGGCCAGAATTAAAGTTCAAGTAAGTTGGAGGAATAGAAGAAGGGAAGGACGGGAGGAAGGAGTAGTTGCAAGGAGAGTGGAAAGGTTACAAGAGGATGAGAAAAAGGCAGAGTATAAGAGAGAAGTGGAGGAACGATTGGGCAAATATGAATTGGAGCAGATGGGAGACGTGGAAGGTGTGTGTAGAGTATTTACAGAAGAAATATGTGCAGCATGTGATGTAGTGTGTGGAAGGAAGAGAAGACGGAGGGGGGTGCAAGGAACAGCGTGGTGGACTGAAGAGGTGAAACAGGCTGTGGCACAAAAGAAGAAAGCATACAATGAATGGATGAGAAATAGGGGCGTGGAAGAAGTTGAGAGGCGGAAGAGAGAGTTATATGTAGAAAGAAAGAGAGAGGTGAAAAGATTAGGAAGAGAGAGTAAGAAGAGAGTGGATGAGGAATTTGGAAGAAATTTGAGTGTAAAGTGGAGGGACTGTAAGAAAATGTTCTGGAGAGAGATGAAAAGAGTAAGACAGGGTGGAAGTGAAGTTAGCAGGGGAGTGAAAGATAAAAATGGTAGATTACTAGTGGAGAAGGGAGAAAAAGTGAGCAGATGGAGAGAACACTTTAAGGAATTGTTGAACGTAGAGGATGGAAGTAATGCTAGTATAAGTGGCTGGGGAATGGCTGGGAGAAGGAGGGAGGTGAGAAGACAGGAAGAAATCAGTAGGATAGAAGTTGTGGAAGCAATGAAGAAAGTTAAATCGGGGAAAGCCCCAGGAATTGATGGAGTGTGTGGTGAAATGCTGAAGCATGGGGGAGAGATAGTAGTAGAATGGATGTGGAAGATGTGCAGATTGGCCTGGGAGGAAGGTAGAGTCCCGGAGGATTGGAAGTCAGGTATAATTATTCCCTTGTACAAAGGAAAAGGGGAAAAAGAAGTGTGTGGTAATCATAGGGGCATTTGTCTTCTTAGTATAATAGGAAAAGTGTATGGTAGGATACTTATTGACAGAGTTAGAGAAAGAACAGAGAAATTAGTTGGAGAAGAACAGGGAGGCTTTAGGAAGGGAAGAGGTTGTGTAGATCAGATATTCATTCTCAGATCTTTAGTGGAAAAGTTTCTAGAGAAGGGAAAGAAGTTGTATGCAGCTTTCATGGATTTGGAGAAAGCATATGACAGGGTGGATAGACAAGGATTGTGCAAAGTGTTAAGAATATATGGAGTAGATGGAAAGTTGTTGAATGCTGTGAAGAGCATGTACGATGGTGCGAAGGCTGCAGTGCGTGTGGATGGTGAACTAAGTGAATTTTTCTCTTTGAAGGTTGGGTTGAAACAGGGATGTGTCATGTCTCCATGGTTGTTCAATCTGTACATGGATGGGGTAATAAAAGAGGTACAAGGTAGGGTAGTGGATGTTGGAGTGGCCCTGGTGAGAGAGGATAGTGTTTGGAAACTCCCTGTACTGTTGTTTGCAGATGATACTGTGTTGTTGAGTGAAGACGAAGGGGAGCTGCAAGGCTTGGTGGATGAGTTTGAGAGAGTGTGTAAGAAACGGAATCTAAAGGTGAATGTAGGGAAGAGTAAAGTGATGGTCTTTGAGAGAGGTGAAGTCAGTGAATGTACAGCGAGGTTGGATGGTGAGGAATTGGAAAATGTGAGTACGTTTAAGTGCTTGGGTAGTGTGATGAGTAAGGATGGAGGTTTGGAGGGTGAAGTGCTTGAAAGGGTACAGCAGGGAAGAAAGGTTGCTGGTTCCTTGAAAGCAGTGATAAGAAAGAGGGAAGTGAGCATGGAAGTGAAAAAGTTACTACATGACAGTATTGTGATACCAACTCTAACGTACGGAAATGAAGCTTGGACTTTGTTGGAAGGACACAAGTCAAGAGTGAGAGCTGTGGAAATGAGTTATTTAAGAGGAGCCTGTGAGTCACATAGAGAGACAGGCTGACGAATGAGGATATAAAGGAGCGTTGTGGTGTTGATGTGGATGTGATAGGAAGCGTTATGAGGAACACACTGAGGTGGTTTGGCCATGTGGAGAGGATGGAGGGTGAAAGACTGACGAAGAGAGTGTATGTGAGTGAGGTGGAGGGGGAAAGAGGGAGGGGGAGGCCGAGGATGAGATGGAGGGATGGGCTGGAGAGGTATATGAGAGAGGGGTGTGTGAGCTGGGAGCAGGGGAGTGAAATGGCGGGGGACTGGGCGACTTGGAGGCGATTTGTTTGTGGCCACCCCAAACGGGATTGAGGCGTCTGGCAATAGATAGATAGATTGATCCAAATCGGAGCAGGCATCCATATTGTGTTAATGTAGATACATACAAAGATTCATGTAGAGAAACAGGCTCAGTCACAACAGCTGCGCATTCGTCATCGCCAGTAAAAAGGACATCATCTATTAAAAAGGTTAAAGCAGAGGTTAATTGGTAATCAGAATCGTCCATCTGTTCAGCCAGTCAACAAACAACCTGCTCTCGTCAGTCCATCTATCATCAGGATATTTCAACACTTCGTTCATTCGGATACCGTCAGTGTGGTTTAGAATTAACAGACTGTGTTTATAGCTTCTCTCGTAATGGCATTTGAACTGGCATAATTATTTAACTGACGCTTGGATCTAAAGTAACAGGAAAGAACAACGGGAATATTATTATTATTATTTTTTTAGGGATGGAAATTATCATGAAAAACAGTAACAGCAGTGTATATTATTCTTCAGCTTCAGACATCATTTTGTGTTTCATTCTTGCTCTAAACAGATGATTTGTGTCCAGTGTTTGGAATGAGGTCAGGTAGTGAAGGACTTTACACCATATGCAACTCCTCTGGTTCTAGAAAGCTCTAAGTTGAATACAGTTGTCTATGGGGAGTAAGAATTAAACTAATGAAACGTCATCAGATTGAAAGAGTAAACCAGCTTTTAATCCCTTCGAAGTTGTTGGTGCACTTGAGTGTTTTATTATGCAAACAACAAGCAATTTTATTCAGATGAGGGAAATCTTAGCAGTCCAAAGCTGAAAACTGACACAAATAGCCCTGTCTTTGCTGCTGGTGCACAGAGGAAATTTATTTAAGCAAACAAGACAGTTTTATTCTGTGAAGAGAAATCCTGGCAATCAAAAGGTTCATCACATCAGTAAAATAAATTACATATATAACAGAGCAATAGAATACTTACAAAGCTAGAAGGAAAGAGCACATGGTCAAATAATAATGAAAATAGTATAGGACAAGTTTTTTTGCTAATAAATATTTTTCTCCCACTAGAGAATGGGTGACATACTTGAGTGTTAACCCGCTCAGTATGATCATGGCCATTTTATTTAAATTTTATATCTTCAGACGATATTGTTTAACAAATGAGAAGGATGGGTTTCAGGTCAGCCAGGGATAAAATTGATTTATTTTGAGAACAATAGATCAGAGTTTTAGGTTATAGGATAAGGTCAGCTTAAACACTCTTAATGCACATCAGTTCAGCCTTAGGAAAAGGTTGATTCTGAGAACAATCGGTCGAAGGTCAAGGTCATATGTCAGGGTCAACAGTTCAGTTTTAGACCGACTGTGGGGTGCAGGTGTTGCATTCTCTGAGTGCTCAGTCCTGTACTGTATTCTTGCACCCTCGAGACGATTTTACACAACGTAAGAGAAACTTTTTAATCAGTAGGGGTTTGATATAGTCTTATGAACTCTGCCACCTTTTAGTTCCATCCAAAGTAGAATAGAATTCCCCAGTAGCAACAAGAATGAAAGAAAAAAAAACTTCATACTGAAGAGGAATGATAATATTTTCTCCCTCCACATCATAGCTGGGCGTTATAAGACACAGGTGGAATGCGTAAATATTAGTCTTCGCAGTAAGATGATGTTAATAATCTAGTTTTTTGCGACAGACGACTTTGTTTAGCTTCGAAAGAAACACCTCAAGCTCAGGAGGTTTAATACAGACTCCATTAACGCCACAGATTCTTCCCGAAAATAGTCTATTATTACAAAAAATAAGGCCTAATGCTCGTAGACGTCATCGTGGCGAACAGATTAAAGAATGACAAGCTCTTGGTTAATAACTTATCTTTTTCTCCTCTCACATCAGCTCAAGTTTTAATGAGACAAAAGTAGAATGTTTATGTATCCTTGTCAATAAGATTTTTGTTTTTGTTTTTGTTTTTGCTGTCTCCAGACGATTTTATTCTGGTTATGAGATGCTTTCCAAACTGATGGTGCTAGATACTGCCATCATCAGTCCACTCCATCACTCCTTCGGTGCCATCATAAGCGAATGAATTTACCTAACGGTCGAAAAAGAAAAAATCTTTAAAATACGCCATGGGAGAGGAAAGAATAACCAAAATTTTCTCCTTCACCCCAGCGCATGGTGTACTAAGACAAAGGTGGAATGTTGAAGTGCCAAGACCTACTTGCCGTGGCTGCAATGGCCTCCACCCACGGCGTTTTTGCTGTTGACGCCAAAAATGGCGCGTTCATCGATGTAGTCACAGGATCCCGCTGCTCCACCATCCCTCACCCCACACTTCACCCGCACCCGCCATTAACATTAATACTTACAGGCATTTTAACACCCTTAGCTCACCACCCCTCTCCTCACCCACACCCACCTACAGCATCAGCATTATCACTTAAAAGTTTCTAAGCACCTTCAACCCACCATCATTCTCCGCACATGTCACCCACCACAAACAACCATTATCATTATCACTTTTAAATTCATCAGTCCGACTTTTAATATTTACTCCTGGTACCATCAGACGATTTTGCTTAGGAGCAGTTTAGAAGACTATTTCCAACCCCGACACATCAAAATTACATGTTGGTGACGTGTATCACTGCATCACATATTTTTTTCTGTACTACTAGTTGTGTAAACTGGGGGGAAATTGGCTAACCAGCTTTATAAGCAACGGTGTTACTTTAATAGACAATTTATCTGTAAATAACTCCGGACTTAATAGTAATAATGGCATATTATAAAAGTTTCTAATATGCAGTCCTAAAACTGCGCCCTGCAACAACAAATAAACCGATGTGAAGACCTGGACAGTACTCGTATGTGACTGAATGCACGAGAAAGACGTACTACATAGTACTTTGCCTCTGGGTCTTTTTCACTGACTTAATACTCTGAATGTTTTTGTCTCACCCCTTCAGACCGATGACCACATTTTTCTTTATTCCTGCTACTACCAGACGATTTTAGTCAACCTAAGAGAGACCCGCCTCAGAGGTAAGGGGTCTGAAAGGATATTGTCTTCTGTGATTGCTGTATCCAGAATTGTGCTGTTGCTACATTCATTCAACCCGATGATGCCTTTATCACTGAAATCACTCCACCCCCAAATTATTTAATTCCTTCAGACAGTTTTATTTAAACAGATGACTTTAAGAAACCAAACTACTTTATTCTCCCGAACTTCTCAATTCAGCCAAACGATTTCATCCTTCTAAGCGATATTATTCCACGAAGGACTTTGTTAAATGGGCTTTATTTAACCAAACGACCTTATGTAAGCAAGCCATTTTTTTTTTTTATTCCGCTAAGTGATTTTAATCAACCAAACATTTGTATTTCACCAAGCATGTGGAGTTACATGGAGAGGCAGACTGACAAATAAGGAAGTGAAGGAGCGTTGTGGTGTGGATGTGGATGTGATAGAAAGCGTTAGGAAAAATATACTGAGGTGGTTTGGCCATGTGGAGAGGATGGAGAGCGAGAGACTGACTAGGAGAGTGTATGCGAGTGAGGTGGAGGGAGGGAGAGGGAGGGGGTGGCCGGATGAGATGAAGGGATGGGGTGGAGAGGTATATGAGAGAGGGGGGGGGGGTGAGCTGGGAACAGGGCAGTGAAATGGCGTTGGACAGGGCGACATAGAGGCAATTTGTTTGTGGCCACCTCTTACGGGATTGATGCGTCTGGTAATAGACAGATAAATAGATTTTATACAAGCTAATTTGTTCAGGTAAACTTCATGGTTCTACCAAACGATGTTATTCTCCCAAACAGTTTTGGTCCACCAAACGATTTTATTGTATTAATTGGTTATACTCATTTGAGCGATTTTATTCTACCAAACGATATTATTCTTTCTAGCAAAAGAGCATATTGTGTCAAACCGATTTATTCCTCGAAAGAATTATGTTCCATCAAATTATTTTCTTTCACCAAGCAAATATAATCAACCAAACTATTTTATTCTACCTAACGTTTTTCCTCTATCACATGACTTATTTTCACCAAGCGATTTTATTCACCGATTCAGTGCACCCGTAGCAGTGAACAGAGTAGTTATTACTGTATCCAAACCTTGCACTTAGAAAGATTTGTCTGTAGTTGAACACATTCGTCTGTATCAGAATGAGCTATGGTAGACGTCCTCTTTGTGCTGGGGTTCCGCAATTACGCCACATCGTCTGTTAATTCTCCTATCATCTGGACTGCCTGTGTCACTCATATTAAGGTTGTGGAATATTTTACGTAATTTACATTTTCTTTTTTAATTGCTGTAGAACTTCGCAATATTACATCCTCACCTTCTTCCTCTATTCGCCGTGCCTTTCCTCTTCACTCTCATATTTATTCTTTTTAATGCACATCTTCCGATCCTGTTCCCTTTAATTCACTCGATCTTCTTTATCATCTTTTTCAACTCAAGATAGTTTTCCAGCCTTTTCTTTCTCCTCCTTTTCTCTCCTGTGTTTTTCTTGTTGGTGCTGGCGTGGCAGTGTATTTATTCTCATTTTCATTCCTTTCCTCTTTCATTCTCGATCTCTTTCACATAGTTCTTTCTTTATACTGTTATTCCTCTTGGCTTCTGTTTCTGCTTCCTCCCTACCTTTGTTGCTGGTAGTGTGACAGTGTTATCTGTCTCCATTCTTTCCACCGACTGTTTTTCCACTCCTCCATAATTGACCATTTGTTGCATATCATCTCTTTAGCCTGCCATTCATGCTGTTGTTTAATTATCTGCCTGCCCTTCTTCTCTCTCCTGTGCAACTTTTTGTCTTCCCAACATCCGTTTTCCATTCCTTTTCTCTTTAGTTCACCGTGTCTTGTGTACCATCTTCATCGCATCCGGTTATTCTTCTTGTCTTTTACAGTGCTTCTGCGCCTCTCCGTTGCTCTTGTCCTTATCTCGTTGATAGGGCTGTGACATTTAGTTATCAGTTTCCATTCTTTCCAGCGCTTATTTTTCTTACTTCTCTTTATATCACTCTCATTTGTTTATCCCTTTCCACGTATTCTTCGTCTCCATTATATTTTTTCCCCTTCCTACATTCCATGTTGGTAACGGGGTGCCAGTGTGTGTGTGTGTGTGTGTGTGTGTGTGTGTGTGTGTGTGTATTTCAGTTACCATTCTCTGTAACTTAACATCTTTTACATAGCCTTATCTATTTATTCTCATTTTTCTTCGCCCTCTGTTGCTGTTTCCCAGTGTCCTTGTTATTTGTAGTGTGTCATCGTGTTTTCTTGATTCATGTTTCCATTCCATGCTTTTTAATTCTCCTTCTCTTTTAAACGATCTTTTCTTCATCTTTCTTTTCTCCTTGTCTTTTAATTCTGCTTCCTACTTTCTTCCCAGTTTGACCTTCCCCTGTTGGTGGTCGCGTTCCTATCAGTTTCATTTGTTATTAGTCTCCCCCTACTACGTAGGTGGGGACTGTTGTTTTCGCTAATATTATTGTTATAATTCTCGCCTCAGAGTCTCGCAACGATTTCAGGAGAACCGGAGACTGCGCAAAGAGTCTAAAAGGCCCAGGTTATGTTTCCGGGCATGGGCCATTATTGATAGAAACAAAACAAAAACAAAAAAAATCCAAATCTCTCCAATGGGGTCAAGGTCATTGCAAGAAACAGTAGCAGACACATGCGTTCTTCGATGCCTTTATCAGATCCCTTGTTGAACAAGAAGTTACCTTAGGGTCTTCAGAGATTGTTTATATAAAACATACCTTACCATCCTTTCTCTGGCGTCACAATAAATGTACGTAGTTCTGTAGCATTAATCTTGCGTTAGAGTCTCCCTACCATTCCAGGAGAACCAGAGGCTGCGCAAGGAATCTGAAGGGCGCAGGCTATGTGTAATGGACCATGACTAATAAAAAAAAAAATCCAAATCTCTCCAGTGGAGTTAACTTCACAGAGAAACAGTAGGTGGTGACTACTGACTGTCCGTAGGACAGTTACGGACTTCTGGTTCTTACTTCCATTCACCCATTTTTTAGTTACCCATCTCATGTATAATTGTCATATCATTTTTCAGACTTTATTTCTGCTTCCTTCCCTCTGTCTTGAGGTGTCGCTGGCGATGCTGGTGCGTATGTGTTTCTGTTATCATACTCTGAAGCATCTTCTTTACATTTCTTGTTTATTAATGATCTCTGTTATATTACCTCTCGGTCCAGCTATTCTTCCTGTGCGTTATTTCCGCTTCCCAACCTTTCCCTGTTGGTGGTGGTGTGGCAGTGTGTGCGGGACAATAATCGTGTTAACATCTCCCTGCCCCTCCGCCCTGCCCTTCACCATGACAAATGATCCCCTTCCACTCACCATAGAAAACGCAGACCACGGGGGGCGACTGAGCCATTATGTTCGGCAGTGTTTGGGTCGCGTCGTGGCGGGGGTGGTGGTGCTGTTATTATTATTCTCGCACTTGAACGCGTGTGTGGCCATTCTTACTGTTCGCCTTTTGTTGTTTTATCTTCCAGAACCGGCTACCGGAGTGGAGGCTTTGTCTGCCACCGAGACGTGCTTGTCTGTGTGTGTGTTTGTGTTTGTCGGGGAGAGAGGCTATTTATTATGGTTCTACGATAAGAGCTTGACCAGGGACAAGGGGGCTGAAGTGTTGTTTTTGCCATTCTGCTTGTACTGCACTTCCTTTAGAGAGGTAAGCACGCCTTCAGATATGTCAGAATGTTATCAAGAGTAATCACGATAAAGTTTAAAACATTAAAGGACTGCAGTTGGCTACCAGGTATTATATATATATATATATATATATATATATATATATATATGTATGTATATATATATATATATATATAATATATTGTGTGTGTGTATGTGTGTGTGTGTGTGTGTGTGTGTGCATATACTGTAGATAGATAAGTGGATAATGTACGCTAACTTAAACTGAGCTGACTTCTAAACAGTATGAGCAATATAATGCTTTAGTTGATTTTTTGTACTAAGAACTTGTTCAGCACGAGGACTTTATTTATTGTTAATTTATTTTATTATTTGTTCTTTTATTTATTTAATTTATTTTTTGCTGCTATTGGAGGACATTTTTCGGTCTGGGTTGAGCAGTGGTGGTGAAGAGACAAATAAAAACAAAATTCAACCCAGTCAGTTCGAAAAGGTATCTCGTATGATGTTTGGAAATATCAAGAACTTTATACAAACTACATAATCATAGTGAAGGGATACATGCAGTGAAGGCGACAGGATATGCATGGATGAATGGATATATTTCATCAATTACAAACACCTTAGCTGTGTGGGACCATGCATTGCAAAGTAAGGGTGTGCATATGCAAATTGTGTCCTTTGAACTGCGAGGCGTCATCACTGCACAGACGTACCACAGTAGTCATAACTCAGGGCACTGCCTGGCGAGGCCTTATCAGTGCTAGCTGTGCGTGAGGTGAGTGGTGAGCCGATTGGTGAGGTGAGAGGTGAACTGATAGGCGAGGAGAGTGGTGAACTGATAGGTGAGGAGGCTGGTGAACTGATAGGTGATGTAAGGTGAGTGGTGTGCTGATTGGTGGGGTGAGTGATGAACTGATAAGCATATGTGAGTAATGAACTGATAGGTGATGTGAGTGGTGAGGAGACTGGTGAATGGTTATGACTAGGTGATGTGAGTGATGAAGGGTTATGAGTGGTAGAAAAAAGGGTCATGATGATGATGCTATAGATGATGAGTAGTGAGGAGGAGTAGGTGAGTGGTAAGTGGTTATGATGATGTGAGTTGTGAGGGATATGGTGGGATGAGCAATGAGGAGCAGGTTGGAACGAGTGGTGAGGGACATGGTGGGGTGATTGGTGAGGGGCATGGTGGGGTGAGTGGTGAGGGGCATGGTGAGGGGCATGGTGGGGTGAGTGGTGAGGGGCATGGTGGGGTCAGTGGTGAGGGGCATGGTGGGGTCAGTGGTGAGGGGCATGGTGGGGTCAGTGGTGAGGTCGGCATGGTGAGGCGGTGGGGTGAGTGGCGAGGGGCATGGTCGGGTCAGTGGCGAGGGGCATGGTGGGGTCAGTGGTGAGGGGCATGGTGGGGTCAGTGGTGAGGGGCATGGTGGGGTCAGTGGTGAGGGGCATGGTGGGGTCAGTGGTGAGGGGCATGGTCGGGTCAGTGGCGAGGGGCATGGTGGGGTCAGTGGTGAGGGGCATGGTGGGGTCAGTGGTGAGGGGCATGGTGGGGTCAGTGGTGAGGGGCATGGTCAGGTGAGCAGTGAGGGTGCAGGTGTCGTGTGTAATTTACTGCGTGATGATTTGTAAGTCAAGTGGGTGGTGAACAAGCGCCAGTGACCCACACTTGCACAAACCAACATGCACAGATAGACACACGCATACTTAAATGTGCGTGCACATAAACAGACTTACACACACACACACACACACACACACACACACACGCACGCACGCACACACACACACACACACACACACACAGATAAATGCAAGTGTCAGCATACGATCATATGGGTATGTACATGAGTCTGAACAGTGTTGATTAACTAATTTCCCTCCTACATTACAGTGCACCGCAATCGTTTAAGCACTGTGTCTGTGTTATAGGGTCATTTGGTTAAGCCTGAAACGATAAGTTGCATGCAGATCCTCTAACTCTGACGATCACTTTTCGTGTACATTTTTTTTTTTTTTTTTTTTTTTTTTTTTAATGTACTCGACTCTGGGCATAGGCCTCACAGCCTGCTCTCAAGGCCCAGTAGTCCTCCTACATATCATACACCACTACATGTCACCACTTCGGCGCTAACACCCACCGTCCATATTGAATACATGCTAGGGCTGTCTCATACAGGACTGGCGTATTGGTATTAGCGGGGGTACTTTTACGACATGTCGGGGGGTCTTCTGGTAGATCGGTAAAGTCTGCTTTACATGTAGTTCAAATCCTTAAACTGTTCCCTGCCCCAGCAGGGATTTGAACCCTGGTCCGGTAGGACCGCAGGCCACCTCTCTACCGATTGAGCCACCGCCTCCCCCAGTGAACGTATTTGACCATCCTATATGGTTGCTGACTACATTATCTAGTATATAGGCTGATCAAACGTAATGAACCACAGGCGTTCCATGAATGAGTAAAAATTTAGGGCTTTGAACTCCACATTGCGATTCAGGGTTTAAGCATACTACCTTAAATCTCACATTTCTGCATGGCTAGTTCACAAGTTGCTGCCGGAAACGGGACAGTACTTCTAAAGTTATCAACAGCGTTAATCAGAGTTCCTTCTGACTCTCTCCGTTTTGTTCTTCAGTTACCTGCACCTTCTGTCTGGTAACTCCACCCTTCATGTTTCCATCCGCTTTTCTAAATTTCGGAAGTACGTCGGTATGAAAGTTACAAGGCAAGATTATGGCGCACTTAATATGTCGTGTGCCTAAGCAAAAAATAACGCTAATTCTTTACGCTCCAATTGCACCAGTCACTTTTTGTCCTTGCGTTAACCATAATTTTCTACTTTTTTTTTTTTTTCACTTACCCCTGTCTTCTTTCCTTTTACCATAATTTTTAAACACTTGCACCATTTCAAGTCTTTCGTCATTCACCAGTGCGTCATTGTTGTGTTATATCTTTGCTCAGCAACCATCACTTTGCTTTTATCAGGATTCACTGTCACTCTTGGTCACTTGCAGGTAGTCAAGAAGTTTAGAGCTAACCTGAAGCGATTCAACTCAAAGATGGCAGGCTGCAAAAAATTATTACATTTGGCAGATTTGAAATGTTTTGGCTTTGGTCTCATCACTATCTTCAGATTTCTCCATCTTACCTTATGCATCGTGGGGATGACTCAGTACGCTGCTGTTACGAGCATAGACACATGGCTACTTTATGAAATCAGTAATAAACCATGCAGTCTATGAACGTAAAAATATCATAAACTATAAAGCATCAAACAGATTATGGGAAGAAGACAATGGTAACGCTGACTGAGCCGTCCTCGCAAGCCTCGAGCATTCTCCCGTTAGTGGCTAGGGGTGCACCGTAATTGAGCCACATTGTTTACTGCCACAAGAACATAACATCACCCATGTCCCACCTCAGCACAAACTGAATCATTCACTTAAGAACACAAACATTATTATTGTTACAGAAACTGGCATTCATCAGTTTTCTTTCCACATCATACACACGTACCACCTTTCATAATTCTTGCTTGTTCACCTAGGTGCATTCATTTTTCACAAACGTGGTTTTATTATACACACAGAAACAAAAATATTCACAAACACGTGCAGGCAGACGTTACAGACGATTATATGACTTCACAAAGGAAGATGTAGCCTGAACTTTTAGATGGCAGAAGGTTTGTTTGATTAGGAAGATGAGAGACAACGAGAAAAAACGGTGGGAAGAAGATGAGATACATAGTATCAGTGATTATGATGCCGCTTACCTTTGCTGAAATAACTGATGGGGTGAAAGCATCCAGTTTCATTGCTAAGAATGAAGCAGATCCAAATTGGAAGGTGTGGCCAAACTGTGTGCTGCATGTCTTGTCAGACCAAATTTTAGCCCACGTTTTTAGTCCCTTGTACCATACTAGGGTAAAAAGAAGACGAAAATATATAAGTGCATAATATCTAACCCGCCATTCATCACACCGCAAGGTGATTCTCCCCAGTTACTCCTCATACAAACTCTTTCCACTCTGTTGTTGATAGTTCCTCATACTTAGTGTGCACAACGCCTATTCTGCTGCCACAGGTGTACGTTGCCATAAGCCTCAGTACTCTCTGTTCCCTCATTATTTTCATTACACATACGTACATTTTATGCACTTTGTTTAATCCATTTCTCTGTGGCAGACTAACGCTAGTCATTAATTTTCATTCTTCCTCCACCAGCATTGATATTTAGATGATTATAACTACCCCAGAAGTGCCGAAGTTGCTTTATTCCGCGGAATCTCGTCTCCGTCTCCATATTCGTCATTACTCACGTAAATGATTTGTGAATTACTTGGTTAACAAGTATGTTCATATTGCAATAAATTTATCAGTTAAAGAGTCATGGATTCAGGAACCAGCTTCCTCCAACTTCGAAGCTGTGCATCATTTCTTGTGGTAATGGCCACAATAGCTGTTTTTTTTTTTTTTTTTTTTTTTTCAGCACTGAAGGAAGCAGTATTATGCCTAGGGGCAGATTGGTTAAGAATTAAATAAAAGTTTCCACCGGTGTCCTCAAAAAGTAGGTGTGACTGCTTCAGAATTAATAATTTACAGCTAATGAAAAGGATTGGTCGAGATTTCGGTCATTCTATCTCTTGGTTCTCCATGTCCATTATATAATAACAATGTATCTCTGTGGCAAGCAGGACACGCACAAGTCCGATATAGTTGCGTACCTTTCCTTATGCTATCTTTTTCGCACGACACACGGGATGAAGAAGTTCCGCGAGGGGAGAGACTTTTCAGCAATCTTTAGTGTGTAACAGCCAGACTGGAGATGTTCAGACCAGGATAAAAGAGATGAAGATTAGTTAATCTACAAATGTACACATTCATCTGCACGGACAGGGAGACAAAAGAATGAGTGTTCAGGGATCTGTACGGTAAGGAGAGCTGTTAATAAAGCAAGCAAGTGCGGAAAAAGATGTGATGGTTTAATTTAGTGATACGGAAAGGAAAAGGGTAGCTGTCTGAATGTGTATGTAATATTAGAATAAGTGGCATGATGAGAGAGAACTGAGGGATGTGTGGAGGATGAAACTGAGAGTACCTAATGCAGTGTGGCGTGGATGGAATGACAACATTTTAGAATGACAGGATGATGGAGCTCGGGGATGGTTTTGTTGTGGCCTCCCCTTATGACTACAGACAAGGGCGTCGGGCATTAGGCAGACAGATAAATATACATATTTGCGACATGGACGTGAGCCAATTTACACTGGCGTACACACAAACACCATGTAAAGAAAGAGGAGAAGGAAAGCAGTCTGTGGTGAGGGACATAAACAAGGTGTGCTTAGAGTAAAGATGGAGCAGGGAGGGACAAACATACGCAAGAGAAAGTTGGAAAAATATATGAGTATGATATGCAATTATCTGGAAGGAGAAAACGCGGACGTATATCTTACCGGACCACTTGAATGAAAAAATAATGACAAGCTTGAAGAGAGGGAGTACAGAAGGAAGATAGAACGGCACGATGAAAAATGGAATGGAAATGACAGGCACTAAACTTGGTAGAGCTGCTGAAGAAAGTTGTCTGCAGTTAATCTATTCAGGACGATGAGGCATTTTGTATTCTGTTCTTGCTGCCACCAGACAACTGTGCACAGCATAAGAGAGAATTCTGGAATTGTAAAGTTAAAATCGAGTGTTCATTAAGCCTCTTCGCTGCAAGAGATCTCCCCTTAAATTGTGTAAAAAAATTTTCTGGGGTGCCAATAATATATATCAAACAAGACGACACCACAGTGAAGAGGTTTGGCTAGGAGGTGAAGAAGGAAGACAGAGAGGCAGTCATGGAGGCAGACAGATGATGAGGCAGGTGTGTGGGGAGGAGAGTGACGGCCAGACAGTGAGGGATGCAAGCCATGAGACCGTGGGCACCAAGACAAACAGGCAGGGTGGCATAAACCACTCCAGGCGGGACGTGTGTGTGTGTGTGTGTGTGTGAGCTTCAGTAAGTGGAGGAGCAGGCAGGTTAGCAGGTAAATAGACAGGTGAGTACACAAGTTGGGAGGGGGCAAGGAAAGTGGACAGTAAGTGGAGGGTCAGGCAGGTTTGCAGGTAGATGGATACGTGCACAGACTTGGAGGGAACAATGGAAGTAGGCAGACAGACACAAAGGAATGAAGGCTAGTAAGTAGGATTAGTGGGATAACTGTGTTGGAAAGGAGGCAAGGTAGCAGAAGTAGCTAAGTGGAGACTGGAAGTAAGTGGGTAAGCAAGTAGGCAAGTTGGCAGAAGAGATGCGACATATATACTGTATGCACGGAAAAGTTATACTGCACATTGTAGATATTTGCAGAGGCAGACATCATGCTGTAGTTGACAGAGTAGACTGTAACGCCAGTCGAGTAGAGTGGTACTCCCATGGTGGATGGAAAGCTGATGAGTGGAAGAGCTGGAGCACCCAATCATCAGCCCTTGTGTCTAGCGTATGACCATCGCCTTTTGCTGAACTTTTTCAGTGTTTCAGGAACACAGAGAGCAGGCCAGCATTCTTTCCAATACACGTTACTTTAGCTGTTTAACACCGAACTACTGTACATGCACATTACACACCGCACTTCCTATTCAAAATTTAACAAAAATGGCATCCAGCACCAAGCCTCGGTGTCCCCGGGGGGGAGGGGCATCAAAATATATATACAAAATCCTTTTACATCATCATTTTAATGATAAACAGGGTAGGTTTGCCGTAATTTTTTTTCTTGTGTGTGTGTGACCAACAAAAAAGATTAAAAACCACTTCCTTAGAGAAACTTCCCGAACAGGAGGTTCAGATAAATCCTTCATTAACCTCAGTTCTACAGAATGTGCGTTCTAAGTTAAGTAGAATTATCTGGAAGTAACACGAATAAACCAATATCTGAGGGTTGTTCACTGAACAGCTTTGAACATTAAATATAGTTATTTGCATTCCACGTAACAGATTGCATTCAATGCCCATGAAGAAAATAAAAATCTCTTTACTCTCATGACGTGTTTCATACAGGACTGTCAGAAACGTTTCCGATCTTAGTTTTAACCCTTTCAGCACGATGACATCTTTTATACTTTATTCTTGAGACACCAACACGATTCTATTCGGCTATGGAGAGTCCTTTAGAACTGAAGAGGTTTTCAGTAACCCCTTCATATACCAGAGTGCTCTCAAAATTGACTTGCAGTAGCAAGAATATTGTTACCTCGGACAACGAAGCTGAAGGAGGTTTTGTATTCACCTTTGTTTGTTTGTTTTCTTGTTTGTTCACATGATATTTCAAGACGTTATTGATGGGTTTCAATGAAATATTGTTGATATGTGGGTCATGGGACAAACTGAATTGATAAAATTCTGGTGGTGATTTGAGTTTTTCTGGTATAGGCGTTGGGGGAGGTATGCGCTCTCCAAACGCACTCAGTTTGTCGTTGCTGTGGTCCTTGGTTCATTTGAATGTGAACCCAGTGGACTGCAGCCTGAAGCTGGCTTTGTTCAGTCCACCGTCCCCCATAAAGGGATCAAGAAGACCAGAACAAAAAGTATATCAATGAATGAAAGTCGTTAAGAAAGTGCTTGTGGAGGACAAAATAAAGGTGGTAGTGGTGGTGGTGGAGGGGGAGGGGGGGTGATGATGAGCTGTGGAGAGTACAGGGGTGGTCTGTGTGATGTATAACTCTGTCCCGGTGATGTATGCTCTTTCAACAATATGCCTACACACGCTCGGTGAAAAATTGCACACGCACTCCACGTTCAAATACGCGGCAACTTTTTCTGAAATATCTTAATCAAGAAAATAAGACATGGAAATGAAGTGAATATGGTTGAGGATTAAGAGTGGGAGTGAAATATAATGGGGGGAGGGGAGTGAGCGATGGACAACCATTAAAGTATCATTGAAGGAGAAAAAAGTATTTTGCTTTTAATACAAGTGTTTGCATTAAAACGTGCTTCATGACTATTTTTGCTCCTACTGGCCAGGGGAGGGTATGTTTGCAACAGAATTAATGAACCTTCTTGTTCACAATTATTTCGCCTCTTCCTCCCACTCTGCTTTCTTCTTCCTAAGTTCTTGTCATCATTCCATTGCATGTAATCAGAGAGTGTGAACTTGCTTGCATTGTTCTGCTGCCTAGCGATGGTTAATTACATGAAAGCTATAAGGGCACTCAGTAAAATGTCAGTGACTGAATGTATTATAGCAGAACGTATTGATATGTTTTCACTCAGAAGTATACAGGTACTGTCAAAATATTGAACCCATGCACCTATTTTGCATGTTGTTTCACATTTAACAGTTGTCTTTTACCTTTCTAATGAGCACGAAATCGTTATTTCTCTCTCAGATATTAACAGAGTTGTGGCTTCGTTCTCGAAATACATATTTTATTCAAAGGTTATCCTTAAAAGTGTTGTGTCAGCTGATAAGTCAGTAAATGTGACTTTTCTCTAGTGATATCACATAAAAAAAATTTTATTGCTAAGCATGGTTATGGCACATTTAGCTTACACTGAACTTATGATACGTCGCCTCCATTGTCACATGTTTCTGGTCATTAGATAACTTACTAATACATTACTTGGTTTTTCACTCACGCTGATTTTCAGCGTGTATAATCACTAAAGAGTGCAGTTTGAGTTCAGTAAATGGCGTAGGAGTACACACTTAGGTTCGTGCTGACTGAGATAGTAGGACATTATTGTGTAACGGTCAGATAAACAAAAGTGCCCAATTTATTACAGACAGAAAGAGAGCAGTGTTTTGTTTCATGTGAAACTGTATGAAAAACACATTTCTAACTCAATAGTAAGCATTAAATATCAGTCCCTGAAAGTAATAAACATTGCACCTTCAGGATATTGGAAAGTGTGAAGAACGTAACCTTTGTTTAGGTAATATTTCAGCTAAAAAATTATTCGAGAATTTAATCATAACTTGACGGCCACTGAGTAATGGCGTGCTTAGGAAAATAAATCTTGGGTAAAAACACTGTTGAGGACGAAATAAAATGCTAAAACAGTCTCTCTCTCTCTCTCTCTCTCTCTCTCTAAATATAACTCTGGCTGAACCTTGGGGAACGCCATCATTATATTAGTACAACACTTGACACCAAACAAAATGCAGCTTCAGATCAATTACGTCGCACTGGCAGCCGGACTTGTTGCGTTTTTTATTTATTTTTCAACATCAATGACATAACTTTCCGACTGTAAAATGACATATTCCGTAATGTGACTAGAAACGTAAGTTGCTTAATTCTTACTTGTACTTAATAATAACCTGCCTGAGAAGTAATAATAGCGGAATTAATTTGAACATGCTTGTTTCAACATGCTGAGATCACAGTTTTGGTACAAATGAAATCTGTTATGTCAGTATTCTGGTGCCTTAGTGAATATATATATATATATATATATATATATATATATATATATATATATATATATATATATATATATATATATATATATATAAAACTCATTGAGTAAATGTAAAATGTTGTATGCAGTTCTCGGCATTATTGAAATTAATTGTAACACTTGACATCTATTTTACTTGGTGACTGAACTTTGGCATGTTAGTTTCAGTAGGTATTTGTTAGCACTGTATGCATTTACTGGCCCCGTTTTTTGTCGGACATCCTTTGGTAAAAGTGAAAGAGAAATAAACCCATAAACCTAGGCCGCTAAGTATTATACTACTGATGAAAAACAAGCATGGTATGATTCACCTGTCAGTACAGTATGTGTGACTCACATAATGTGAGTCGCTGTGTCTGTGGGTAAACTTCGGTAGGGTGGTGTGACTAAAGTATGTGAAGGGTTTCAATCTGCTAATGACTGTAGGACACAATAAAACCCATCTGCACGCAGTTACAGCAATCTCTGCCATCGGTCTCTTTGCTCCATCATAGTATTAATTTACATAGCAGAATGCAGAGTAATTGCCTGAATCTTACAATGCAGTGTGCGCGGGTAAAATTGATCAGCCTTCAGTTCACAAGTTTGCGATGAGGTAATCCGTGCTGCTTTGACACTCACTTGTTTCGTTGTACCATTGTAAAGTTATGGTCTTTACACAGATTTAAAGAAATTAATCTTTATCCATTAGATATGGGGGTTAAGAAGTATTAGCCACGTTTGCCCTGTGTGTTTGAAATGGAAACCAACTTGAGGAGAGATTAGTCTCTCCAAAACATTTTCAGTGTTGTGATTTGATGCTCCCCTTGCGTCACCACTATCTCATACCACTTATGACACAGTTCGGTCAAAATGTACGTAGCATTTCTTTCCTCTGATTTTGTTTTGGATAAAATTAAAGAAAAATAGGGTATTACAGATCCACGCATCCCTTGTCAGGTAAGGAAACTGAGTAGGTTAAGTTTACAGCGTTAATAATTTTGCTGCATCCTTCAAAGCTGTGTTAATGTAAAACCCAGTGAATGGCTAGAAACACTTGGTACGAGCCGTGGAGAGCATTATAGCCGTGGGTGTCATGGTGCACAAAACCATGCAAGGCAGCACCACGCCGGCCGCCCCACCCCTCCACGCACAGGTCACCAGCCATATTTAGTAACTTTCTTGAGCTTAACTAGTTCAGTCCGATTCCTGCCGGCTGAGTGTTTTATTCACCTACGATAAAATATTCTGATTTTTATCCCATCACTGCAAGGGGTCTCCCCAAAGCTGAATATAATAATCTAGGAGTAACAAAATTAAATCAAAACGTCACAGGATTGAAGGGATTAACCAGTTTTCTCCGATGATTCATATTCATTCTTACTTCCGTCACACGATTTTACTTAGCTTAGTCTGCCTCTTCTGAATTGAGGAAATTAGATACAACAGTCATTAAGTCCTTCAGGTCATGGGTGCGTTCTTTAACTGTTTTTTGACTGTGATAGCAGAAAAAAAAATGCTAAGTAAGTCCTTCGAGTCTAAGGGATTGTGACAAGATTTCTCGTTTTTTTCTCTCCCTACTTCACTCATACATCACAGTTCACAAGAAGGTAAAAATAATTATCATTATTTAAAAAAAAAACAATTATTGTGTTCCAGTCGGATTGAGCCGTTGAAGGTTTATATCCAAGGGGTGATTGGGGTTTATTGCTCATGTAATGCCACTCAGGGATGAGTGAGGTCGGTCACTCTCATCTTAAATGTCATGACCAACTGCCTAGCCCCGGGCTTCTACGTTCCACATGGAGCAGCGTAGGATTGGATGATGGATGGATGGATGGTAAAAAAAAAAAATAAAAAAAAAAAACGCGAAAAAGAGCTATTTCTTATCATAGAAAATATAAGGAATATTTGTTTATCATGCAAACCGATTAACCTCATCAAACATCCAGGCGAAGTACTGGAGAGCGACGCCTTCACGTAATGGCACCAGTATCACCGGACAGAGGAGCCGAATAGCTGTTCAGTTATATAAACGCTCCTCAGCTCCCTCACTAACCCCGACAAGAGAATGGAGGATTGAAGGGGGTCAACAACCACCCTCCACCGGGTTTACTTGCAGATGAACTTTGTGCCACGACAAAAACAGCAACAGCAACAACAACAGCAAAGAGAGGAACCTCCGGATATTTTCCCTCAGCTGAAGGGAGGCTTGTATACCAGGAGTTAAATATAGTATTCATTAATCCCTTAGATACGAAAAGTTCCTCTGAAGCTGAGTTCAATCGTCTGGGGATAGCAACAATAAAACCAAAAATATGTCCTCGGGCTGATGGCTTGAAAACCTTGATAAATATGAGCCCATGTGGGCGTAACTTACTGGCAGGGAGAGTTTTCAGCGGCAGGGAAGAGCAGGAGAGTCTTTTGGGGGGTGAGAGGCGGGGACAAAAGGGAGAGTCTCGGGGAAATTTATGTTCATTGTGGGAGACGTCAATAGGGGTGAATGGCGCTCTCAGGGAAGCGACGAGGGAACACTGTGCTTGCCCGGGCTCACGGTTTTATTGCTTGGGGTTTTTGTCTCCCTTTGGCCCGCCGTGCTTTTATGCTGTCCTCTGCCCCATTCTCACCTCTCCCTTTTTCTCACTGTTTCTGCTCATACCCTCTTGTCTGCCCTAACTTCACCTCTCCTTTTGTTTTCCTGGTTTATTTTTTTATTTGTTCAAGTCTTCTTTCGTTTCTGATTTTATGTTGTTTGACCTTTTCTCACCTTTCTCTCTTTCTCATTGTCTCTGCCCATATCCTGCTGCGTACCTTTACATCATCTCCTTGTTTTTCCTATTAATAAAAGGTAAAGATGTGGCAGACGCCATTAGATGCTTTGCCGCTGTGCTTATCGCTGTAACTTAAATGCTCATCACTGTAAATTAACCCTTTGAGCCTATGACGGGTTATTCACACACCATCCTGGTCACAAGACCAGTGTATCACCCAGGTTGCCACAGTTCCTGCCCTAGGTATTGCCTTCGGCACTCATTTTACCTGTCAACGCACCTGAAGGGAGCAGCAACAGCTGCCCACACCAGGATACTAACCCTAATGCTACTGGGCAGGCAGCTTAGCAGCTAGCAGTTCTAACCACTGGACTTTTTTTTCTCTCTCTCTCTCTTTCACGTTTTGATTCATCACTGTTTTCATCTTTATGTTCTCTGTCCCTAATCACCTGTGTTTCATTGCCTGCTTTTAGTCTCAAACCTCTCCTATCTTCACTTCTCTGTTTCTAAGCTGCTAAATGCATTTTTCTTTGTCATTGCTATGTCTCCCTTCATCTGTTTTTTAACTGTTTTCGCCAGTCCCTCTTCTCCCACCGTGTCTTCTCTTACCCTCCTGCCTTCCCTAACTTTACCTCCCTGTTTTTCCTAATTCGCACCCTACTGCTTTTGCCTCATTTACACGTCTTCCTTCATTTCTGCTTCAGAGTTCATTGTGTTCTCTGCCAATTTTTTTGTCCCCCGTTTCCTCAGGGGGTCTGCTCTTATCCCTTTCCTCACGACACCTTCACAGCTTTGACTTTCACCGGTTTGTGCTTGTTTTAACTTGATTATTATGTCTTACTGTATATGTATCCGACTTTGTGCCGTTCTCTGCCTCATGCATACCTCTCAGTCCTTTCTCTGCTTCACTTCTCTTTATTTCTGTGCTTGTGCTTGATTTTGCATGATTTTCATGTCTTGGTTCATATACTGTAGGCTTAATGTTATTCTCTGCCTCATTTTTCTCTCTATTCTTTCACGGTTTCTGCTTTTATCCTCTTATCTGCCCTAACTTCTTTTTTTTTCTCTCTCTCCTGTTCGTGTTTGCTTTCACCTCCTTTTCACCTCTTCTTTCATCTCTGTCAAAATCCATGCTATGCTTTTCCCTCTATATTTACCTCGCCCTTCTCTCACTCAGTCATCCCATGCCCCCCATACCTTCCCTTCCTTAACTTCTCTGATTTTCCCTTCTGTGTTGATCCCACCCCCCCTTATCAGTTCATCTCTGTGTCCGCCTTTATGGTGTTCTCAGCAGCATGTGCACCTCTCCCTTTTTCTCACTGTTCCTACGTATCGTATCCATCCTAACTTCGCGTGTTGCACTTTCGTTTCTTTTATTATTTATTTATTTATTCATTTATCTTATTTATTTATTTATTGGATCTGGACTGCTTTCCCTCCATCTCCCTCCATTACGGCGTCGCATTTTATCTGTCTCTTATTCTGTATTATTCTTTGTCCTTTACTGGTCCTTCTAGCACCGTAACTTCACTTATTAGTTTTCGCCCAGTTTGAGTTCATTTTTACATGTTATTTTCTTATCCCTGACCATCCCCGCATCCACCTTTATCGTGGTTTCTGCCCCATTCCCACCTCTTCTTTTGTTCCTCTCCGGTGCTGTGTTCTGCTCGCTTCTTCCTGGTTCTACCCTTCCCCTTCCGTCTATCTGGTGCTGCTTTTGTGCTGTTCGCTATCTTGTCCATATCCATCTCCCTTTTATTGTCCCGTTCAGTTTTCCTACCATTTCCTGCTGTTCACACTCGATCCTACGTGGGTTAAGTCTGAGTTATCTTTGTCGGATTTTTTGCACTATTAATCCTTTCCTTATGATGATGCTTTTTGTGCCATAATCTTCAGTCACCAGATGTAATTATTCTTTTTATGTTCAACTTTTCGGACTGCAAGGATTAGATACAGCCTTCAATTATCCTTTCACTGATGGAGATCTTTCGAATAATGGACCTTAGGTGTCGCATGGATAAAGTGAAAAACACGCCATCGGGCTGAATGGTTTAGTCACCTATGACTTGGTGAATCTCATGTATACTTACTGTATTACCAGGGACAGTTGCCAGTCGCTTAAAGCAAGATTTGAGTAATAATCCAATAAGTTACTGTTTTTTTTTTTTTTTCACATGGTCCCTAGGAGGATGGGACATTTCTAGTAGTGGGTCATCATTCTCTCTCTCTCTCTCTCTCTCTCTCTCTCTCTTTGTGTGTGTGTGTGTGTGTGTGTGTGTGTGTGTGTGTGTTATTGCTTTATTTCTTTGCCTCTCTGTTCCTGACACTGTACCCTGTAAGTGGCGAAACAAATGGAGCTCCTGCTCTGTAACAACCCTTTCTTCCCAAGACACACAGCCCTCCCTTAAATACTCTTACTTCTTATCTCTGTCTACCTCGCTTTCCTGTTTATCGAATACAAGAGGCTTCAGGTGTTTCTTTCCCTACGGAGTACCAACCCTCCTACCCGTAACATAGCCCCCTCCTTCCTTTTTACGATACATTCTCGCTTCTTGAACTCTCCATCTCATTCTTGCTTATGTCGACTAAAAGAGCTGTAGGCGTTTGTCCTTTATTCAGTAACGATTTTTCTTTCCACGACACACACCACCCTTCCTCCCACACATTTGTTCACTGTTATCTCTCCACCTTGTTCCCGCTTCTATCGATAAAGGTAACTCTAGGCATTTTTATCCTTTCTCAGTAACGACCCCCTCTTCCCACGACCCAGACCACTCTTTCTCTCTTACCCCCAAACCTTATCTCGCCACCTCGTTCTCGCTTCTACTTAATCTTATTTATCACGTGCCTGATCCACAGCGTATTCAGTACTTTCTCTTCTTCTGCTTTCCATATTCCTGTTTCTTCCATTATACTCATCCTTTTCGTGAGTGCCTGAGCGCGCCCGTTTCGTGTGTAAATTGTCAGGTTTATGAAAAGGGCATTATGGCTGTAATATGGCGAGGAAATGCATGGAAATTGTTTCTTGCACCGTGAATAAAGTAAGATCAGATTTTTCACTTTTCCAATTTCTCTCCGCATGCCTCGTGTGTGTGTGTGTGTGTGTGTGTGTGTGTGTGTGTGTGTGTGTGTGTGTGTGTGTGTGTGTGTGTGTGTGTGTGTGTGTGTGTGTGTGTGTGTAGACGTGACTCAGCACAAGGGGTTATTTTTGCGTTTATTTTCTACAGTACGAGTGTGCGTGTGTAACTGTGTGGTTGTGAGACTGTAAGTGTATTTGTGTGCGCACTTGGATCCCAGTGTTGCGTTCATGGGTGAGTCTGAGTCTGCGTGTGTGTCGCAGGGTAGCTGGAATAGCGTAAGTGCCTGGCTTATCTTGCTACACTCACGGCCTGTCAGTACTGCATCCCACCTTCTCTCTCTCTCTCTCTCTCTCTCTCTCTCTCTCTCTCTCTCTTTCTCCCTGAGCTACATAATGTTTCCCTCTCTGGCACTGTCTCGGCAGGATGTACTGTGTCTGTTAAAATATTTCAAATTTTACGTTTTAGGATCTGAAACCGAGCATATCATTTGATCGTGTAGTGGTGTTAGGTCGCGAGATCGACCATCGCCTGGGGTAGGGAACAGTTTGGGGCATAGAACTTCGTCAGACCACTATTGCCTAATCTTCCACGAGACTCGGTGACATTTAGAATTATATGCACTGGTAACACCACACTCTCCTGAATGAGACAGCTCTGATATATTTCAGTGATTATATCCCAAGCAGTAACCTGTGATGGTTTGTGACACATATAAAGACTACTGAGCTTCAGAGAATAAGCTGCCTAGTTATATACAGAATCAATCAGCCACGTAGGATAAAGATTATAGCACCTTGCACCGCACTCTAACAACTTAAAAATATTCAAAGAACCGAGGTCATGTAGCTAAAGTACATATAAACAAAGTTCGTGACACCTTACATCACACCACATTGGCTTAAAATGTTCAGAGAACCTTGCAACCGTAGTTGCATTAGAGTTATGTAGAAACTCATTGTTAACGTACACATTTTTACTTCAGGATTGTTCAGCATGGGCAGGGGAAGAATTAAGTTCGCATGGCAGTTTTTTTTTTTTTTCCAATAGAAAAGAGAACCTAGGGGTGAGAGCCTGCAAAACAAGTCCCTTTCAAAGAAAGTTGGACGCCAACTAAATTACACAGAAATGCTTGTGTGAGATCTGCCTGTTTCCTCATACAACACTTCTTGCATTATTCTCGAGGTGTTTTTAGCCAAATCTTAAACCAGTGTTGTGTGGGGGGGGGGGAATGGTGCCCTTGTTTGTCATCAGATTGACCTGCTTTCAGTCCCTGAGAGGTAAAGGTTATGATCTGAAATGAAATAATGATGCAGCGATGAAAGTACGAGAGAAAAGGAAGAGACTGACTCCAGGATGATGAAAAATAACAGGTTAATACTCGGGCATTGTCCTAGAATACCGTTTCTGTTTTATACCACAATCTCGTCATGAGTTAAGGCAAAGTCAGTGTAATATGACGTCCGTTACCTATCACCTTTAGCGCATTGAATCAGGTGGCGTCTTTAGTGGTATATTCTTACTTTCCACAACGATTTTATTCAGACTGATAGAGGCTTTTTTCGGATTACTTGAAATAAGCTTTCATTTATCCTTGAAAAATAAAATGTCTCTCCTAAGCTGAATAAAATCGTTTAGAAGTGCGTGGAACAAAATTAAAATACATCACGGCTTTTAAGGGGTTAAGCTTTATGTCGTCATTACCATTCATACGCATACGCTACATATACCGTGCATGCATAAACGACCATACCAACTGCATGCACAAACATTATTACATAGAGAACATATTGGAGTTCTAAGTAGCGAAGCATGAAAGCCTTACCCTATAGCCACAGTCTAGCACAAAGAAGTCAGTTAATCGTTCATCTTATTCTCCAAACTGCTTTCTGTGAGAGGTAGCTACAACTGAAGGATCTCTAGGCATTCTTGTTCCTACTCAGCAACGGGCCCTACTCCAACACACCACCCTCATCATATATAGGTATACGCGAATGCCGGCACCGTGAGGTGCTTAACCCCGGTGCATATCTTATTAGCCTTTGAGCCTGGTGTGGGTTCTTCACCCAGTATCATGGGATGCAAGGCCACAACAGTTACCAAGGTTATCACAGTCACCTCCCGTAGGTGTTATCCTAGGCGCTCATTTTATCTGTCAGCTCACTAAGGGTAGAGGAAAACCTGAGTCAATTGGTGTCAGCTCGAACTCTGGTGCTAAAGCACCAGCGACCTCGTTGCTAGCAATTTAACCTCTCTATCACCATAACTTCCTGTCCTTCCTTCCACCACCTGCTCTCAGACAGTATTACTCCGTCTCCTTTTCCATTCATTCCACATGGCTGAGCTAATTCAAAGTAGACCTATTTTTCCCAGTACATCAGCTTACTGGTGAGTGAATGTGATTATGGTCCATTAAATTAAGGAAACTTTGATTGGTATCTCATTATAGTATGAAGGACAATGAACTGATTAGATTAGCAAGGCCAAGGGGTCAAAGGTCAAGATCATATGTGGTTGACTTAGTTAATCATTAGTCTGATTCAACCCACAGTGAACCCTGTCGTGGAGGTTGTATGGCGAGCCTGTGTGCAATGCTTGGCACAGGCATACCAAGCGACATTTTACGTTGACAGCTCGGGGTCCGAGTTCTCGGCGTTTCATTTTAGTTCTGATTCCTACCTCACTCACGGCATTTCCTTCAGGCATATATGTCCTGCAAAAGATTGCTTCTTTCTATTTTTTCCTCCTGTCCGGATGAAGACCAATGAGTTTGGAGGTGTGGAAAAGCCTGTTGTTCTGCCATCCTGCTCTTAATTATTGCAAGTTTCCAAGTTTTTAAGTCATTTTATTAATCATTCAGACAGTCTAGAAAAAAATGTAAGGTCTGTGCTCTCTCTCTCTCTCTCTCACACACACACACACACACACACACACACACACACACACACACACACACACACACACACACACACACACACACACACACACACACACACACACACACACACACACACACACACACACACACACACACACACACACACACACACACACACACACACACACACACACACACACACACACACACACACACACACACACACACACACACACACACACACACACACACACACACACACACACACACACACACACACACACACACACACACACACACACACACACACACACACACACACACACACACACACACACACACACACACACACACACACACACACACACACACACACACACACACACACACACACACACACACACACACACACACACACACACACACACACACACACACACACACACACAACATTCCGCCCCCGGTCTCCTCCTAACCTTCTTTACGTTCCTCTCCCCCCATCCAGCAAGCAGAGGAGGCCATGTATCAGCGTCGTGTGCGGTGTTGACAGCCTACAAGGGGCCGGGATGCGAGGGTAGGGGATAGGGAGGGTGGTGATGGAGGGCTGGGTGCATTGAGGAGGAGGTGGGACGGAGGGCTGGGGGAGTGGGGAGGATGATGGAGAGCTTGCGACATCGGTAAAGAGAGAGAAACAAGGGAGTGAGATGGAGAGAAAGGAAAGGAGAAAAAAAATGGGAGGGAAAAGAAGGTGATGTAAAGAAATGGTAGAGAGATATGAGAAAGACGTAAAGACAGGCAAGCAAGGGAATGAGAACAATGACAAGCGAGGAAGAGAGAAGGAGGCAAATGAAAGGAAAGAAGAAGAAAAGAGAGGGTAGAAAACACACACACACACACACACACACACACACACACACACACACACACACACACACACACACACACACACACACACACACGGCTGCTATTATATTATAGATGATAATTTTCAAGTGCATACGATATGAATACTGATTTCTCAGCTTCTGAAATGCTTACTCAACTTATCAAAACATAAAAAATTAAGAAGAGGTTCATGAGCAAATAAAAGGCATAATTTTATGAGCGTGTTAATTATACTGTCATCAAATATTTAACAAGTAAGCACTTACATTCACACCGATGCCTACAACCCTTTGGAGGCGAAATACGAGGTTTGCTTATTTTATGGAACGTAGAACGACTTTATTTAGTTCATGGAGACCCATAGCAGCAAAATGATTGCTAACTGTCTTGATTAATATTTCGACCAAGGAAAAAAAAAATACTCCTTTCACTCCAACTAACACCAGGTGACTTATTCACCCCAGAGAAACCCGTTGCTGTTCAAGGATTCAAAGTATCAGTAAACGCTACAGTAAATTTTCTGCGAATTATACAGACAAATAAATAAAGTAGAGGTCCACTCAAGAGGGGAATCAGCCGCGAGCCGATACATATTTAGCGCGGCTTGGAATATGATCTTGACCTAGACTTACTTTTACTAATATCGAACTAGGTTTTCATCCATGCAACACACCTGTAAAATATTGTGACGATATCATGAGCGGTTGCGAAGTTACAGTGCTAACAGATACGCACACAAACAAATAGACAAATTGAAAACAGTACCAGCTTTGCTATGGCGGCTGGTAAAAAGGAAATCGAACACAGGAGAGTTACAGAGGAAAAAGTGAGAGAGGATGGATGATGAAGTGATGGATGTAGCGGAAGAAGGAAGACCCTTGGCTGTGAGGGGGGGAGGGGATAGGAAAGATAAAAGTTTTTAAAAATGAGAGGACAAAAACAGAGTGGAATGAAGGAAGGACAAATATAAAGGTAGGATAGTGAAGGAAGGAATTTTTTATAAAGTGGCAAAAACAAGCGGTGTTTGGGAGAACCGGGAAAAGTTTAATGACTGTATAATTAATAGCTCTTTTGATGTTATGGATTATCTGTAGCTGAATGAAATTGTCTGGTGTTTTCTAAAATAGTTTAGAAGTTCATCTTTTTCGATCAAGATGTTAATTAAGACGATTTATAATCTTTTTGCTCTTGTGATCTCTTCTAGGATCAGTAAAAGGGTCTGAAGTTAGCTGCAATAAAAAGAAAGAAATACAAACCAAAGCTTTAAACACACAGTAGCCTACTGAGGAGAGATTCTTTCCCAGTCAACCCCTTCTGCCCGCTGATATCGTTTTGATCTTATTCTTGCTTTACCATGACAGTCATTTTCATCCTAGGAAAGACTTTTCGAACTGGGACTTCCTCATTGCTCTGAAGGTATCAAAGTTGCTGCGAGATATACAGGAAAACAGGAATGATATAATAATGGTAGGGTAAAGAGGAGGAGAAGGAAAAGGAAGAATTGGAACTAAAAGATATTTGTAGAGTGGTGGAAAAAGGGAAGAGGAGAAGGAGACGGGAAACAGGGAAGAAAAGAGGAACGACACAGGGGATGAGGGAAGAGAGGAAGGAGGATATCATTATTAATAAAAAAAAAAACAGTGAAGAAAGGAAGAAAATGTTAATGGTAGGACTAATGATGGGAAGGAAAACGAAGCAGAAATAGAGGAGGCAAGCAGGGCAAGGACACGACAAGAAGAAAAGAGAGAGCTAACTGGGTAAGAAAAATTCGACATAAACAATGAGAAAAAAGACGTCGGAAATGGAAGACATTATATGGAGGAAGAAAAAAGGAAGGTATTAAGGGTAATAGAACACGTAAAAGGGGTCAGGTTATTAAACGAGGGAGCAGAAAGGGATGGGGACGGTAAAAGACAGAAGAAAAGGGAGAAGAATGTGAGTGGAAAGAGAGAAAGGGGAACAGAAGCAAATGGATGTAAAATAGGGCAGGGAAGAGAGAGAGAGAGAGGGGAAAAAGAAAAATGGGAGACAGTAAGGGGAGAGAGGGTGGGGGTAGGCAGTGTTGCGACACTAAGGGCAGAGGGTGGCTAGCGAGGGCACTGGCTTACAACACCACTAAAGCACACACTCAGCATTTATATACCACGGCAAATCTTGGTGAAGACCTAACCCTTCTGTGGGAGAGATTTTCCTCAGGTGACAAGAAGTGCCCAGTGTAAGCCACAGCATACTTCTCAGCTTTGTCACAATCACTGAAAAGGTTAATCAAGACTGACTTTAACACCCTTTCTGAGAAGATTATTACCTCAGCTGAGTAAAAATATCTGACGTCAGCCAAAATAATATTCATAGGTATACGTGCATTAGCCTCTGAAAGGGTTATCGCAGGAATTTATCGAATACTTGGGTGGAGTGTAACGTACAATGATGTGGACTGATGGGGATGCCGGTAATAAATGACCCTCTGAAGGGAGGGCTGAGCAGGTTTATAGCGAGTGATTAAATGCCTCATCGATAAGCCATTTGGGGTAGTAAAGCGATGGCGAGAAGTAAATATTGATACTTGATGTACATTATTAGGAAAGGAGAAGTTCATAGAGGAAGGAACAGAGGAACCAGGCGAAAAGGAAGGATAGATGGTGTGACGTGGAGATGGAGGTCTAGATGGAGGGATGAAGGGAGACGTCAGCTTTCTCTCTCTCTCCGTCACTCCCTAACCAGCCCCGCGTGGGAACCTCGCTTCCTTCCTCTCCAGCCTGATTTTGTCTTCCCTCTTCCTTCCTTCCTTCCCTACGGTCCTGCCCCCCTTCTTCTCCCTTACCTCCTTTCTTCCTTCCCTTCTTTACTTCAACCCTCCCTTTTTTTTCTACTTCTTTTCCTCCTGTGTTTCTTCATCCATTTCATCACTTACCTCCTTCCTTCATACCCTCTCCCTGCCTTGTCCTTCCTCCCTTCCTCTTTTCTTGCTCCTCCTTCCTTCTCTCCTCTACTACCTTCATTTCTTCCTGTATTCCTTCCTTTTTTTACTCGTTTACTTTCTTCTTTCTTGTTTTCAGTGTCGTTACCCCATTCCCCTCTTCGTTCATTCTTTTTCCTCTGTAGCTTCTTTTCTTTCCTCTTTCACTACCGTTTTACTTTGATTCGTCTCTCCCTTTCATCTTTCAAAATCTGATTTGCTCTCTCTCTCTCTCTCTCTCTCTCTCTCTCTCTCTCTCTCTCTCTCTCTCTCTCTCTCTCTCTCTCTCTCTCTCTCTCTCTCTCTCATGCTTTTTCTTTTCCCATCCCTCTCCTCTCCACCTTGTTTCTTTATTCACGCTTCCTCCCTTCTCCCTCCTCATCTTTCCCTTTCCCCGTCCTTTTTTTTTTTTTTCCTCCACCGTGCCTTCTCCTCTCTCCCATCTCCTAACTTCTCCAAGCTTCCTCCCCTTCCTTACATCCAAGCATCCCACTCTTGTCCATCCCAAGCCCCTTCATATATCATCTTCCTTTCCTTCCTGCTTCTTCTCTCCCCCTCCCTCTGTTATTCCACCCATCCCTCCCCCACCCATGCTCATCTCCATCCCTTCTTTTCCACCCTTTCTCCTTTTCTTCCATCGAACTCCTCCCTCTCCCCTTCCCTTCGTCCTCCTCCCTCCCCTCCTCCTCTTCTTCCCGCCATATCTCCCCTTCCACCTCCCTTCCCTCTCCTCTTCCCACTTTACCTCCCCCCCCTCATCTCTTCCCTCCATACCTCCCCCTCTTTCTCCCCGTCCCTCCATACCTCACCTGCTCTTCCCTTCCTCTCCTACCCCACCCATACCTAACTTCTCAGCCCTTCTCTTTTCCCCCTCTCTAATTCCCTTCTAACCTCCACCATCCCCTCCCTCTCTACTCTGGCCATCCCATCCCCTCCTCATCCACCCTATCTCGCTTCTCCTTTAACCCTGTCCCTCTCCCCTCACCCCTTTTCCCTTCCCTCTTCCCCTACCCTATCCAACCCTAACTGTTCTTCCCCCACTCCATCTTTTCCCTTCTAAATTCTTTTCTTCTCTCTTCTCTTCATACTTTGTCTTTCCCCCTCCCTCTTATCCCAATTTCCCCTTTCCCCCATCTCCTCCACTCTCTCTTTTCCTCCCCTTCAGTTCCTTGCCTTTTCCCTTCCTTTCATACCGTTTCCATACCTTTCCCTCTCTCTTTCCTACCACCCCAACCCCTTTTCTCCCCCCCTCCCCTTCTCCTTTCCCCGTCATCTCCTCTCGCACCGTATCTCTATTCACCCCGTCCCCTCTACCCTCACCCCCAAGACATAGAGTGTGGTGAGGCCATAAAGAGTGTGTTGTTATGGGTGGTGGGGGTCTGTCCAACACCCGTCACGCCCCTCACCTTCCCACTCCCCCTCCCTCTCACCTGTCTTCCTCCTCCCCCCTTGTCCCCTATCCGCCCCCCTTCCCCTCACTTTTCTCCTCATTCCTAACATCCCATTCTCCTCGTCCTCTACTCCTCCATGCTGTCTCCCCATCCCCTCTTCCTTCATCCTTTACCTAGCCCCTCCCTCCTGTTCTCCTCTACCCTTCCGTTCTTTTCCACCAATACTGTCACCCCTCTTCTTCCCTCCTTCCCTTCTTTTGTTTCCCCTCTTTCCCCCCCTCCATTATTTCCATTCCTCTTGTCTGATCTCATCCAGCTACCAAACCGTGCACCGGACATTTTTCCTCCATTATGATCATGCTTTTTTTTTTTTTTTTTTTTTTTTTTTATTTGTCCGACTCTGGGCATAGGCTTCACAGCCTGCTATCAAGGCCCAGCAGTCCTCCTACATACCATACACCTCTACATGTCACCACTTCGGCGCTAACACCCACCGTCCATATTGAATACATGCTAGGGCTGTCTCATACAGGACTGGTGTATTGGTATTAGCGGGGGTATTTTTACGACATGTCGGCGGGTCTTCTGGTAGATCAGAAAAGCCTGATTTAATGAAATTCAAATCCTTAAACTGTTCCCTGCCCCAGCCGGGATTCGAACCTGGGTCCGTTAGGACTGCAGGCCACCTCCCTACCGATTGAGCCACCGCCTTATTCAAATTCTCGTCTTCCTTTCCTGTCCCTATACTCTCCAGTTCACATTTTCTTGCTTTCTTATCATGGTTTATTCCTCCTAGCTCCATCCCTGTCCCATTCTCTTTTTCCTATTCTCCTGCCCACGATGTGGTATCATTAGTGGCTAAAAATATTAAATCAGAATCCCAGTATAATTATAGCACTGATGGACTAGTGTGCAAGGCTTAAAATTTTTTTTTCAACGGTTGGGGTCTAAGTCGTTCACAACCCAGAGTTACAGTAGAGACATAAATTACCCAAGTAATCCACGGCGCCTGCTTGACACTTAAAGCTTATCCGTCACTTTCCGTTAGGGCGCATTGTCACAGAAATCAACTTTGAAACGAAAAAATTTTCCATTTCTTTCTCAGATTAGCTGTCTCAGGGCAGTGATAAATAGAAATGACGAAATGTCTGAACTTATGTCCCTGACTATATCTCGAGAGGCTACATCTGAGCAATGGCTGGGGATACACAGATAAATTATGGGCTTTCCTTTTCTTTGTCTTTCTTATTTCTACAAAGCAACCAGTTGGTTAATGATAGTAATTAACAGCTTGCTTGGAGCTACAACGCCTCATAGTTCGTCACTGCACCACTGACTGCATTTCTGGCTGGGACATCTAAATCGTGTTGTTTCAACTCACTTTCATCTTTCAGTTGAACACAGTCTTACACATAACTACCTCGTTTCCTTACAGTGCTCTGTCCTTGATCATCTTTCAAGATGTTTGTGAAAATTAAAAAGATAATCATTACACATTTTCATTGCTAAGTGCATATACAATAGAACCTCTGATTTTTTTTTACATCACTTATACTTAGTAATTATATGTGTATATTCCAGGAACAGATAAAGAGCATTCCATATGCGCTGATATTTTTCTTATTTTACTTATACTGATTTTCATTTTCGCATGCATTATATATATATATATATATATATATATATATATATATATATATATATATATATATATATATAATCCTCTGTTGTCCCAGGAGGAACGTAGGAACCCGGGCTAGGCAAATTGGTTGACATTTAAGAGGCGAATGACCAGCTTGGCACATCCCTTAGTGGCATTATGTGCGCAGTAAACCCCAAACACCCCTTGGATATATATTTGTTCAGGCTAAATCCTATTGGAACACCTTAATTTTACCCACTAAACCACCAGGCGCCATAATTTGGTTATATGGCTACTACCCAGCGTAACAAATGGTTTCCTGGTGTACAGGTAACCATTTGGCTTGTCACTCAGTGTAGAGTCACCCGTTGTCAGAAGGAAGAGGAAAGAGTGAAGGAAAGAACGACAGGAGAGGAGAGGAAGAAAAAGAAGGAAGGAAGAGAGGCAAGGGCAGGCATCCGTGAGCAACACTACATCGAGTGAGTGGATGGATACTGCCTGTTAATAAAATTTTGTACGTTGTTTATATAGATGATGATATGAGAATGACTTAAATAATACAGTAGGGGATTGCAAGATGTAATAAGCAAAATAAATTGCTTAGGAAAAGGTATTAGGAGATTCCTTCACCGACGAGTATACGGGCCGTAGACTTATCAGAATTCTTGACGTCAGCAGCAGTCAGACAAGAAAGATTCTTGGCGCTCACTAACCCAATCCAGCTGTCTTGCCTCAACCCCTGAGGCTGCCAGATTCTCTCTTATGGCGTGATTAACTAGCAAGCACGACTTCACACCGGCATCAGACTCTCATGCAACTCTCTCCTCTCCTCAAGAGGCCCGGCGGAGGGACAGTGAGTTGGTAGGCATAATTACTAGATCAAAAGATTCTTGAACATCGTTGAGTGTGTAAAGCTTAAAAAAAAAATGTCAGAAGAATTACTAAGTGTACTACCAACCCTGTACGTCAGCCGACGCTTTCTGTTGTTTTTGTTTTCTGCTTCCAGACGATTTCGTTTTACTTACGGAATGTCTCTCTTATTAATGGGGTTAATGAAGACTATTTCTTACCCTTCCAGTTCGAAAGGTCTCTCCATATCCAAAGAAAATCATCTGAGGATGGCCAGAATGAAATACGTCATCGTTGTACAGGCGTTAGATAGGACGAAGATGTGTGTAAGCCCCAATTTCTAACGGCCTCAAAAACCCATGATAAGAGTAAATTGTGTTTGTCTGCCTCCCTGCTCTATGTACTCTCTGTTGTAGCATGCAAGTATATCACATCTAATTTCCACAGCTGTTCGTATACGGTCGTTAGAAACTGAGGTCTTACATACGTACCTCTTTACCCTCTTAGTATAAGTAATACGACCGTTAATTTTTAGGTTAAAACTAACCTATTCACTCCTTCATTACAATTACATAAGTTGAGAACCATCTGGTACTAGCAAGATTTTTTAAATGTCGCTGTGAAAAGGAAAATAAATTCTTTAGAACACTACAAGATTAGATACCATGACCTTCGACTTCTGGCACTAGATGAATGTGTCAATCTCTCCATCTGATACCAAAAACGCATTCTTCCTCATTGTTCTCTCGTGCTCCTCTACCAGCGTCTAATACCTCTTTCCCTTTCTTAGTTTCTGTACCCTATGTTATCATTTTTTTTTCTTTCCTCCCACTTAGTCTCACATCATTTCCGTCCTTTTTTCCCCTCCTTCATTCTATCCCTCTCAACACGACCCCTCTATAACAGGCACACCTTTACATTTACCTCTTTATTCCTCTTTTTCTTTTTTTCTAGTTGCATGTCTCCTTCATTCCCTTACCCCATTTACTTCAGTCTTCCCTACTTTGGTTCTTGATCTTCTCCGTCCTTCATCCTTCATTCACTTCATACCTCTCCACCACCACACCTCTACTCTATCTCTTTCCCAGATTCTTTTCCTCTCTCTTCTCGTAAAAACCCACCTACATTTCTCACTCCTATTTCTCATTCCCTGTCCCCTCTGACCCCTTATCATCCATGTCCCTCTTCCTTCCATCACTCCATTCCTCCACACCACCATCTTCTCAGCCACGTCTCTGTTTTACCTCTGGCTTATACATTCTTTACTAATAACATCCCTCCTTCATTCCTCTGTCCCAATCCTCCTCCCTTCTCTTAATTGGCCCCCTATCACATCCGTCCTTCCTCCTTCCTTCCTTCCTTCTCCACCACCATCTACCCAGCCACGCCTCTTCCCGGACCCTACCTGACGGCGATCTAAAGCATAATTACCGAGCACCGCGGCCTGAGGTGAGTCAAAATAAACACCGGTGCTCATTATCTCACCTGGGGATATAAATCGGGTCGGCTTCCCCTCACCCAACTCTGTAATTAAGGAGGCGATACAAGCGAGAGAGATTTATTAGAGGTGTTTGAAGTTGGCTGGAGTCGCTCACGCAGGCACTCGGGTCGACTCACGAGCTGTTTCTTCTTCATTCTTCTCACCTGACATCAAGCATGGTGCTAAATGGAATGGGTGACAGGGGGAGAAACGATGGGAAGGAGAGAGGAAAGAATTTTGGGTTTGGAACGTGAAGGGATAGAAAAAGATGTGAGAGAATGAGAAAATACGAATGGTTTAGAATATAACGAAAGACGGATAGAAAAGGTAGCAGAGGGATAGTAATAGATGGAGACAGAGAGAAAAATGGAAGGGCCAGAATGAGTAATAGATGGTAATAACATAGAAGAGGAAACAAAGGAGAGGTCGTGGAAGGCGGGAGAGGGGAAAGGAGGATGAACTTAAAAATGGAACAAAAAAGTAGAGAATATCATATTTGGCTTACAAGGGAACGGGACCCAGATGGAAGGGAAGAAGGAAGAAACGATGGAGGGCTTAGAATGGAAGGAGGAGGAGGAAAAGGAAAATATGACTGGCTTTGAATGGGACAGGGAGCAGAGAGAGAGAGAGTAAAAAAAAGAAATTAAAAAGATGGCAAACAGAACAGAACACAAGACAGGGAGGAGGGAAAGGTTGAGGTAGAGAGAGAGAGAGAGAGAGAGAGATCTTAGAAAGGGCGATTTTTGGTAGCCGGTATGGTCCTTGGTGTAGTGGAATATGGAAATCTCATATACGTCATTGTCGGACACTTTCTCTCTCTCTCTCTCTCTCTCTCTCTCTCTCTTTCTGGCAGTGCATCATTCCTTAAACTATCACAGGCGATTATGATATGTTATTCTGGCCACCGTGACACTGTTTTATTAGCTCAGGAACACTGCTAGGAAAGAAAGGAACAAGAAGCCATCCTTGTGCCAGAGAACAACATCATATAGTACCCCAAATGGAAAGATTATGACATTTAACGGGCTGAGAAGATAAATCCTATAGATTTGCGGTTATTCTGCTTAGTTTTCTCAGTTTCCTCTACATTATTTTGTCTCTTGCCTGGCCTGTAATTGCCATTCCCCCATCTTGAGTGTTGATTTGTGATGAGATATTAATACTTAAAGTTATGGCTGTCACGACGAATCTAGAGTCGCAGCGTCGTCTTTTTGCCATTGAACTCCGTGAATTAGGATGCAAGAAGTCGAAAATCTGGACCAAGTGAAAGTGAAAGAATTGTAGCTACATTTATATATCTTTTTCGTTCCACCTTATACACATCCAAATTTTGTGATTATTTCTCACACTACATTTACATTTTTTCTTTTTTACCAGCCACCATCACCCAAGTGATCCTGCGTGCCTCATTCCACCTTATCCACCTCTTTGTTCAACGACCATTTCCACTTGCAGTCTATCTAACCAGCGACGTTCTCCTAAATTTTTCTCGCTTGCCTCATTTCTCCTGATCCACCTCCTCGTTTAACAACCATTATTCACTCACAGTTCATCTCCTCTTGCCATCCCTAATGCAGTCCCGGCCGCTTCATACCCCTCACATCCTCCACGCCCACCACGCTATCATCATTCACGCACTCCGCCATATCTCGTAGTCAGGAATAAAAGATAATCTAATACACGCATTAAGTACTGGTCCTTCTCATATGCCTGTGCTGGTAAATATTCCTAAACTGTAAGAGACTTATGCTTTTCTGCTCATAGATGATTCGTTTTGACTTGTGTCTGGGATGAAAATGACGGACGTGCCCTAAGTATGAAGCAGACACAGTGGAACAGTAAGCGAATTTTTGCCGTAGTCTGTACTAACCACTTTTAACCATTTCATTACTTGATCGTAATTTGTTTTTTATTCTTCCTTGCCCAAAACATTTTCACCTGCATTAAGGGAAATTTCTAGAACTAGGGGTTAGATAGAGTCTTTACTGACTTCTCCATTGGCAGGCACTCCTAAGCTGAATAAGATCGGCTGAAGGTGGAAGGACCTAAGCCAGAACTACAGTATGTCACAAGACTGAAAGACATTTAAGCCTGTATTCTCATCAGCTGAGGAGTAGCCCCTACCAGTTTATTTCTTCATATGGTACGCTGATATTCATCTGAACGTTATTTATGCAGTTTTTGTCGATAACGGAACAGCAGCAATTTATAATAGTACATTAACTTGCAATATGCAAAATAAATGATTATATAAAAGGTGCAAAAAGCTTAAACAGCCAACTAAGCTCTCGAGAATAAAAGCAAAATATTTATTCATTCTTCAGCCAGACTACAGTCTTACCATAACAGCATCATCAGAGAGAGAGAGAGAGAGAGAGAGAGAGAGAGAGAGAGAAAGTAAAGTATGGTGGCAGAAGCGCGATATACTGAGGTGAACAAATGGTCTCTTTCAGGCTGAGATGTGTAATTGTCTGCCGCCTGGGTGATGTCCCGACCACACCACGGGACTGCCTCTGCAGTGTAAACAAACCCTGACACCTCGTGCGCTGAGAGACGTCCAAGGTACAGTTCTTATTATATTTAACTTTAAGGGAATGCTCGACTGTAGGTGTAGATTTAGAAGTGCAGCATTGATATGTAAGTTCTGTGAGATACTTGTAGTAAGATTTAATAATGAAATGACTCCTTCACTCTGATGACGTTTTTTCATTGCATTCTTGTCATCTCTAAATTGTTATAGTCGGCTTTGGAGAGACTGTTTGATATACTGGGAGTATATACAGCCATCATTAACCACCCCACTAATTGAGGGTGGGATTTCAAAGATATATAAAACAGCCTGACATTACCTGGAATAAAATGGCAAAGACTTCCCGGAGATGAAATGGTTACTGGAGTCCTCAGCTTCGTGTGTAGATTCAGAAGTGTGAGAGTGACATCTGAGGCGCGTACTGTACAGTAGGAATTTTAAAGACCAAATAATTTCAGCACGAGGACATAATTCTTGTTCTTGCTGCTACCAGATTACGTTGTTCACTTCACGAGATATTTTCAAACTGTAATGGTTAGATTCAGACTTCATTAACCCATCCGACTCCAGAATTGTCTCTGGTAAGCTAAATAAAGTCCTCTAATGGCAGGAAGAACACACTTACATATCCTTGTACCGTAGGGGTTAACGAAATCTTAGACTCTACATATAGATTAAGAAGAACTAGAATGTTTCACTTGACACTTTAGATGATGTGTGGTAGGATTTAAGGAGAAGCAACGCCAACGGTACGATAACGACCTTTCAATGTCATTCTGTGCTGCCATCCGAAGATTTTGTTCGGCGTCAGAGAGATTTTTCGAGCTGAAGATTTTAGGAATTGCGTTCAGTAACCCCCTTACAACAAAAAGTCTCTTCTTATTATTCTTTTTCCTTTTCACCAGCATCATCAACTTCTTCACCATTTTCTTTTTCTACATCCTTTTCACCATCATCATCAACTTCTTCAGTTTTCTTCTTCTTCCTTTCCACCATCATCATGAACTTCTTCATCACCATTTTCTTCCTCATCATCATTAGTTTCTTCTTCTTCTTCTTCTTCTGCGAGGTTGGCTGTGAGCGAGCACGTCGGGGTGCGAGGGTGGGGGGGGGGACGAAGGGCGGGTAAAATAATTATTGACATATCAAGGGCAACTTATTAGTAATTGGAGAGAAGCAGAGGAGAGAGGATGACGAACAGTTATTAGGAAAAAGTATGAAGGCAGGATAGAGTAGTTTGCTGTCACCTGCTTCATCCAGCCACTCCAGTCCTCAGGGTTATAGCTTTATCTCTCTAACCATCTGTTGTTGTTATTCTGTTTAAGTTCATATTGATTTGCTTGTATTTTAACTCCATCATAAACTTTGCAATATCTAAGTAAAAATTTTAGACCATATTACTGTGCACAATTAATGATGTCTAATAACTTACTAATAGAGCCTCCCATCATCTTTTGTCTGTATTTCGTTGGCTGAACGCGTCGAAGCAGCAATATCATCACTAGGATGAACACGATTCTCTCTCTTTCTCTCTCTCTCTCTCTCTCATAATACCAGTAAAGTGAGCTTTGTGAGCGCTTGACGAGCGAGCAAACTTCTGTACATACGCCTGTCATCATAATTTCATCTTAGTGTTAACTTTCTGCATTTCTGGTTATGTGGTTGAACAATAACAGAAGACTAATGGAGCTAAAATATTTACTTTCTCACGGTTTCTCTCTGGATGTGCATATTGCGAGGTGCCGTAGCATTTATCACATGTGCAATGTTCAGTTCTCTGCTCCTACTTGCCGTCAGTGAACTACGTCGTTAAACGCTGAGCTATTGATCGAATAACAAAACTCAGAAACGGGGCGATTACCCTTGCTGATTTCACCCCCTAACATAGAAAAAACTTTCTTGTAAAATTCTGAGCGTAATATCCGATTTTAATTGTTAGAATTCATGCTAGAAAACGTAGTGTTACAGCAGGAAATCTTTTTATATTCGGTTTCATGTCAATTGAAGCCATCGGTACAGTCCCTTGGAAAGAGACTCCTTGGGGTTTCTTTGGTCACACGAGTAAATACATAGCTAAAAACAAAATTTACTGAATGTATCTACCACCTGCTGAAAGGATCTCTCCTCTATCGCACAAACTGCAGTAGAAACGTTATTAGCCTCTGAAAACCATTGCAGTCGGGTCTGGCCGCGTCGGGCCCGGCCGGGCCGTGTCGGCCTGCTCATTTCTCAGCTGAATGGAGGGTAAACATCGTTTCGCTTGCAGCGCTCGCTCGCTTGTAATAATAGCATTGCATAATCACTATGAGTACAGTTAAGATCCTGCATTAAACCCTTTCAGTGAGATGAGATATGTATCCACTTTATCCATGCTATATCCAGACTGTCTTATTCACACTTAGATTTGAACTGAAGGCATTAAATATTGAATTCATTAACCATTTCACTAATAAAAGTCCCTCGTCAGCTAAATCAAGTCTCTGGGTAAAAGGAAAATGATGAAACGTACGCCATTGGAGTGAAGGGGTTAAGGATAAAGAAGTATTGGTAGAGGGTGTGACATGTTGCTGCTGCTGCTGTGGTGGGGGGAGGGGGATGGTGGTAGTCACAGTGATGGTGATCTGGCCTGATTTTAACCCCTGAGCGATGGATGACATCATAATAATATTACTCTGACCAGTCCAGAACGATTTTTCTCCACAGGGAAACTTCCCATTATTTTAGTTCAAAATTATTAAGATTAAGCGTAAATCTGCATGTTGCATAAAACAAAATACTAAAGCATCTAGGACCTACATCATCTTGTTTCTTTAAAGACGATGCTATGGTGGCATAGCATGGTTTCCCACAACACTGGGAAAATTGTAGTGGGTAAGTGTGAACCCAGTCTCCCTGTCTCCTCTACACCTGTACAGCACAACACTATCATAACAACATGTTGACATGTAGAGGTGTGCGGTACGTAGGAGGACTACTGGGCCTTGAAAGCAGGTTGTGAAGCCTATGCCCAGAAGTCGGTCACATAAAAAAAAAAAAAAAAAAAAAAAAAAAACAACCCCACTGCACCGACATCGTGCCTGCGTCTCTCAGTGCGGAGTGTCCACGGCTGAAAGTTGAGTAGTTGGTGCCTTATAAGAGGCCCTTTCATAATTCCTTGGCCGTCACCAGGCAACTGATGACTCGCCACTGATAATTTTCTTTTTTTACCTAAATGGGAAGGGGAAGGCAAGCCCTTGGTTTTTTACGACAACCCAGAAGCACGTTACGACGATTGGTGTGTCTGGCTTGTTCAAATAATTGATGATTGGTCATGGTGGTGTGGGGTGCAGATTACATCAAATCAGACTAAGAATTTGTCTGCGCCTGCACGACTTCACTTTCAAGAATACGGACCTAAGGATTACGTACAGCATAAAACTGTAGTGAAGTACTTTCACCACTAAAGCAGTTTCCAACACCGTACCACACCATGAATTAATGAGGGTATGATCTGAATGTGCATGCCAGATTGATCGTGTGGAAACAGGTAGAGTATATACATCTCTGTATGGCTGCAGCTGTGTGTGTGTGTGTGTGTGTGTGTGTGTGTGTGTGTGTGTGCGTGTGCGTGTGTGTGTGCGCGCGCGCGCGTTCGGCTGATAACAAGTGAAGTAGCTGTCGTTATATTCTTTTCACGGTGTTAATCATGGAGGTTTTACTCCTGAGTTATACTACAGTGTGGCCATGAAGTTACTTGCTGTAACCATCACCGTCACAGTCCATTTGTTGTCAGCATCAAGATATTCATTAAACACATGGTCATTCACATATTCCCCTTACTATCCGGTGTCAGTGTCATGTTATCTTTATCGCGCTGCACCGCGCTGGTAATAAATCCATAACTATGTGACGGAGGAATATGAGTTTCTCCAGTATCCCATGCGTGTGTGGATATCGCCGTTGCATACATGTAAGCACCTGTGACTGAAAACAAACCTTCCATCGTCGCACGGGAGGACCAACTGCAACGTACATAACTGTAGTGAAACATATGGAGATTTTTCTTTACCCTTATGTCCGAGCTGAGAAAGAGAGAGAGAGAGAGAGAGAGAGAGAGAGAGAGAGAGAGAGCGAGAAAGTGAGAGAGAGAGCGAGAAAGAGAGAGAGAGAGTGGCTGTTAGAGGGCTGCAAAGGGCGATTTTATAAATACGTGGGTCACACTAGAGACATGGAGTCCCATGGTGCGACAAAATAGGCTCTAGTCAGGTACCAGCTTGATTGGAGTGCTGGGGCCATGGGCTGGCCTGCTTGATGTACACTGAAGTTCATAATTCAGCAACGCAGCAGCTTGATGACAAAGACGTATCTATGCCCAGCTACTGGAAGAGACTGGCAAAAATACCACCACCAGTGCCATTAAATGAGACAGATCTAACATCTATCGGGCCTGAAAGTGGCAAGTATTGTACTTGCCGTGGTGAACAAAATATTTTCTTAGCGAGTAAAAATGGTATTCCTCTAGCCAGCGGCGAGTTTGCTGAGAGTCATGTTTTGCCCCAGTTTCTTGGATAATTTATCCTTCGGTTTCGATCTCTGCTTGACAAAAACAAATGTGAAATTCAAAAAGTTTCAATTCAGTGGGACCATGTGTGTGTGTGTGTGTGTGTGTGTGTGTGTGTGTGTGTGTGTGTGTGTGTGTGTGTGTGTGTGTGTGTGTGTGTGTGTGTGTGTGTGTGTTGTTAGAGAGATTCAAGAGCTGCACTGACCTCTGGACTACTATGCTGGCAAAGCAATCCTATAAGGATGATTTCAAAGACCTCCTGTGCCTTGTGCATATACTGCTGGTATTGCCAGTAAGTGCTGCTCAGTGTGGGAGTGTTTTCTGCACACAACCGGATGAAATCAGATGAACGCAGTTCACTGCCAAGAAATTGCCGGAGGATCTCATCAAGATCTCTGCAGATGGACCTGCCCTAAATGACTTCGACCCTCGGAATGCTACCATCAAGTGGACAGGATCTCCAACTTGACGAAGGAAGGCGAAATGCGTGAATACCGAGATAAAATGAAAACTAGATATGAAGAGTAAAACGCTTCGTAAGTGATCTTTACATATATGAAATAATGGCTCATTTTCTCTTATGTTAAATAACCTAATTATTCAAGCTTTATTTAGTTCAGTGCCAGCAAGTAATGTAATTCATTTTTAAACAATTAGCTGATATTTGATATTTCCTTTTAGTCTAGTTCCTGTAACTGCTTAGTGTAACATATAATGACAGGTACTGTAAGTCTGAGTTACACATTACAAATGTATTAAGGAAACTACAATTATGTGCATGTTATGTTGCAGTAATTTTCAACGTGAACAGCAATACATAATTTGAGCAATATTTGAAACTTGTATGAATAAAAAATTATATGAATGTATTTTACGATAACCGTCATACATTTTGTGTGGCTAATTAAAATTTGTGACGAACTAACCAGCGGTTGGTACGCCAAATAATGGTCTTTCAGGCCTGTGTATTCAGTGTGGAAGGTGGGATTAGCGCTAATGTAATACGGTAACACTTCTGTGGTACGAAGGAGGAATTTTGGGACTCAGGAATGACCTGTCAATTCTATACCTAGGTTTTTATAAATAATAAGTCCGAGCTAGATCCTGATGGACCAGACAAAAGCACCAGACAGCAGGGTGATGCCATACCGCTTGGGGTAGGCTTTGATCCTGTGCACACTATTCACAGGCGGGTTACCGCTACATTCACAGGCCTAAATGATGTCTAACAAGTTGCGATTATCTTCACTAGGTCGTGGAGCACCGAGCCGAGACTCGGTAAGGCCTGGCGAAGTACGAGTATTCATAAAGAATCCTTTCCAGTTCCAGCAATTATCAAGCCTTCATAGTAAAACATTATTAGAAAACATTGTCTAGCCGTATTTTTTCCAGTTTGTAAAGTCCATTATAGCTGTATAAGTGAAGATAGAAATATAAACAAGCAGTCCTGTAATAATGCTTAGGAGGTGGCTAATGATACGAGTGGCTTACAAAACATGGCCTTACCGAGAGCAGAGGAAGCCGCGGTAAGGATCCCATTGTACCTGGCTAATGTTTATCAAAGCCTCGTTAATAGAGAGGGGGAGGGGAGCAGAGAGGAGAGAAGGGGATAGGTATAAAAAGAAGATAGAAAGAGAATGAGCTGAATTAAAGAGAGACTGAAAAGGTGGCAAAATGAAGAAACTTGGTTGAGTAGATGAAGAAGGGGGGGGAAAAGGACTGTAGAAAAAAAAGAGGATGAGAAAAGATGGGAAAAAAGAGAATGGAAGAGGAAAAGACGAGAAAAAAGAGAATGGAAGAGTGAGAGAAAAAACAAAATGAATAAGAAGGGAAGAGAAAGACAAAAGATGGCAACACAAAGGAGAATGGAGTAGTGGAGGACAACAGGAGAAAAATGAAGGTAAAATGAATTAGAACTGAGTAGGAAGAATGGAAGGTAATACGGAGGATAAGGAGATGAATAGACGAGTGTTGGAGCGAAAGAAAATGGGCAGACTGGAAGAAGGAGGGAAAGAAATTAGGTAAAAAGTAAGAGAATAGGAGAAGGGGAGAAAGGAAGGTAAAAAGAGGGAGAATGGGATGCATGGGGGAAGGAAGGAGAGGAAAGGTGTCAGTAGAAGGAAAGCTGGTAAGAGAAATGTATGATGGTGAGAAGTGTGGTGGTGGAAAAGGATGTCTGTTTCAAATTTGTTCTTGCTAACCTCGGACTGTTTTGGTATCAGACTCTCTTAGCGGGATGGGCTTAGAAACATCTTTGTCACTGAGTTACTACGTTACTGAGTTGCCATATCTGAAGGATCGCATGTCTTATCTTGGCCAGCCTTGAGTCCAGCACGCCTTCGCTTTCGTACTAGGAAACTCTTTCTCTGATACGAAATTCTGTGACTTTGATGCATAACCTTTGGTAGTTGGCTGAGTAGGCTGATATCTGCTGGGTTATTGTTGGAAGGGATCATGCACCTCACTTCTACTTAAGCTTTTGTGGGATAGGTCTACCGTGCGTTGGTAATAAAATTTATGTTGGTGGGAAAATGTTGTGCTGGAATAATTGCTAACATTAGATAGATAGATTGGTAGGTAGGTAGGTAGGACGATAGATAGATAGATAGGTCAGACAAATAGGTGGATACAGTAGATACATAGATAAATAGACAGGTAGTTAGGTAGATAGATAAACAGATGGATAGATAAATGGATTGACGGATGAATGAAAGAGGTAGTGATAAGTGAATGAATGGAAGAACACATAGATAATCAGATGAATTTGTAGACAGTGGTTGAAATTAGATCGATGGTGGGATGTGTAAATACATTGATTTGTGGGTAGTGGCGACGTCCAGCAGCTCAGGCGCGAGGCGGGGATTTACAAAACGTCGTCACTTTTCGTTAATTTTCGTGCATTTGAAAGTTTAGGAACTTGTATCTTTTGTCAGACCATCGTGTTTTTATAATAGTCCTTCCTTGAGAGTCCAATAAGAAACACCTTTGTTGTTGTTTTGTACAAGTGCTCGGTTGGCTGCATTAAAACAAGAGTTCCTGCAAGTATATCATAAACCTATAGAAACATTATGAACCGCAGACTGATGTAAATATATGTCTTCTGTACTACCATAAATACAAGTTATCTTAATTAACCCGTTAAGAAACAGGCATGGTACCTGATTTATCTACTTTTGTCACTAGAACCAGTAAGTTTTTAACTAAGAAATGATCTCTCGTAATAAAGGAGGTAATGGGGGCTGTGTCTAACCTAACAAGTTCTAGATCACTCTCAAAAGGGAAAAAGAAATTAATCATGTGGAGATAGTAGGAGTAAATATAACACGCATTTAAATGGATGTTATCTTCTTTACTATGATAACGTATTGTTTATTACATCCACTAAGGAGGTTATGCTGTAGGCCTCGTTGGTTTGTTTGTCTCTCTGTTAGCAGGATTACTCTAAAAGTTATGAATGGATTTTAATGAAATTTTGTGGAAGGGTTGGCTATGGGCCAACAAGAAATTATTGAATTTGGGGGCAGATCCGGATCCGGATCCGGAGTATCCCGCACAGTATCTCCAAAAGTCTCGGTGCATATCAGTGAAATTTTGTGGAAAGGTGGGCCATGGACCAAGGACGAATTGATTAAATTTTGAGGTGGATCCGGATCCGGATCCTTTCTAATGGCATTGGCGGAGGTATGCGCTTTCTGAGTGCTTTCTACTTTTTCTTATTATCACAAACGGTTTATTCAGCTGACTGTTAAGAGAAACTTTTTCTCTCGAAAGGTTAGATATAGATTTGTTAATTTCTTTGCCATTAGCTGGGCTCTTCGAAGCTCAGTAAGAGGGTCTGATAGGAACAAGTAAAAATAAAAAAGACGTCGCCGTACTGGGGACGAAGACTTGAATTGTGGATATGTTGCTGCAAATAAGAGACATAGACTGATAAGAACATAGAAAACAAACAAGGGAAAATTCCAGCGTGGGTCATTTCATGGTTGCTGTTTTTATGTCGGTTTTTCTATAAAATTTCTGGGCCAGTATTGAGGTGTAATGCAAGGTGTTTCTTCTTTTTCTTTCCAGCTTCAGCTATAGGAAATATTATTCACTGTGGCGGGGGGGACACAACCTGGCCGCATTATGGGGTGGTACTACTACTCTGCGGCCAGGTTGTGTTAGGAAGAATACTGCCACCGTATTCCCTGCGTGTCGTAAAAGGCGACTAAAAGGGGCGGGGTGAGGGGACTAGGGACCCCCTCCTCTGTTTTTTAGTTCCTAAAAAGAGACAGGCCAGAGAAAGGGATGGGGGATGGAGTTATCCCCGTACCCTGAAGATTGGGTCTATGAATGTGCGTGGATGTAGTACGATTGAGGCTAAAAGGGAGGAGATTGGGAGAATGTTTGTGAGAAGAAAGTTGGATGTGTTAGCTTTGAGTGAAACGAAGATGAAAGGGAAGGGGGAATCTATGTTTGGAAGTGTGAATGGAAGATTGTCAGGTGTTGATAGAGGAAGGGCAAGAGAAGGTGTGGCCTTGTTAGTGAGTCCAGAAGTACAGCAGTGTGTGATTGAATGGAAGGAGGTGTCATCGAGACTGATGTGGGTGAAAGCGAAATTTGAACGTGAGTTGTGGGTGTTTGTGAGTGCATATGGGCCTGGTAGTGAAAGGGATGAACAAGAGAGGGAGTCTTTCTGGAATGATGTTGATGAGTGTCTGCAGAGTTTTGGAGCGAATGTGAATGTGGTAATGATGGGAGATCTGAATGCTAGAGTGGGAAATGTAGCAGTTGAAGGCGTAGTTGGTATGCATGGTGTGCCTGGAAGAAATGAAAATGGGGAACGAATGATAGCGATGTGTGTTGAGCGAGAGATGGTGATTGGAAATACGCTGTTTGAGAAGAAAGATATTTATAAGTATACATGGGTGAGACAGGAGGGTGGAAGGGTTGTTGATAGAGCTTTTGATGGACTATGTGGTTGTGTCTAGGAATGTAATAGGAAGATTGTTGGATGTGAGAGTTCTAAGAGGGGAGGGTGGAAGTATGTCTGACCACTACCTGGTGGAGGGAAAGTTAAGAGTAGGTAAGAGATGGGTGAGAGCTAGGAGGGTTAGGTGTGGCAGGGAGGTTTTGAAAGTGAGTCAGTTGGATAAAAGAGAGAAAAAGATAGAGTATCAGGAGAAATTGAAAGATGAGTGGAGCGCAGTGAAAGATCGGGAAAATGGCAGCGTGGAGGAGGAATGGCAGTTGTTTAAGAGTGCTGTGGTGGGGCATGCAGAAGAGGTGTGTGGTGTGAGACGTGTGGGTGGTGGTGTAAGAAAAGGAAGTGAATGGTGGTGCGAGGAAGTAAGTATGGCTGTGGCCGAGAAGAGACGTGCATATGAAGTGTGGCTGCAGAGGAAGGATGAGATGTCATATGAAAGGTATAAGGAAAAGGAATAGAGCGAGAAGGGCTGTGCGTGATGCTAAAGTGACAGCAGATGAGAGGTGGGGTAGGCGGCTGACAGAGAATTTTCAACAGAATAAGAAAATGTTTTGGAAGGAGGTGAAAAGGGTGCGAAAGGGAGAGTCTGGGAAGGAAGAACGAGTAAAAGCAGAGGATGGAAGGATGTTAATTGTGATGGATGCAGTAAGGAAGAGATGGGCAGAGTATTTTGAAAGATTATTAAATGTAGAGGAGGAAAGGGTGGCTGAGATTGTGGCGGATGGAAGGGTGCAAGGAATAAATGTGTTGGGAGAGTTGAATGATTCTTTGATCACGAAGGAGGAAGTGGAGAAGGCAGTAAAGGAGATGAAAACAGGGAAAGCTGCAGGTATGGATGGGTGTGCTGTGGAATGCCTGAAGGGTGGTGGAGTGACTATTGTTGACTGGTTAGTAAGATTGTTGAATGTGTGCTTTGAGAAAGGTATGGTGCCAATTGACTGGGCAAGTGCTTGTGTGGTCCCGTTGTATAAAGGCAAGGGTGATAAGTATGAATGTACTAGCTTTAGGGGTATAAGTCTGTTGAGTGTTGTAGGTAAGGTGTATGGTAGAGTGTTAATTATGAGAGTTAGAGAGGGTACAGAGGGAGTGATTAGTGATGAGCAGTGTGGCTTTAGGAGAGGGAGGGGATGCGTTGATCAGGTGTTTGCTGTGAGACAAGTGTGTGAAAAGTATTTAGCGAAAGGCAAGGATGTGTTTTGGGCATTTATGGATTTAGAGAAAGCGTATGATAGAATTGATAGGGAGGCTTTGTGGACTGTTTTAAGATTGTATGGACTTGATGGTAGGTTACTAAAAGGGGTGAAAAGTTTTTATGTAAATAGTAGAGCATGTGTAAGAGTGGGAAATGCTGTGAGTGATTGGTTTCCCGTGAGAGTGGGGCTGCGACAGGGATGTGTGATGTCACCTTGGTTGTTTAATATTTACATGGATGGTGTTGTAAGGGAGGTGAATGCAAGAGTTTTAGGTGGTCTGAGTCTGGTAAATGTTGATGGTGGAGATTGGAATCTGAAGCAGCTGCTGTTTGCAGATGATACTGCACTGGTGACTGATTCAGAGGAGAGATTGAGACAGTTGGTAGAGGAGTTTGGAAGGGTGTGTGAAAGGAGGAATTTGAAAGTAAATGAGAATAAGAGTAAAGTGATGAAGTGTACGAGGTTGATAGATGGTAGGGGGATGAATATAGTTTTGAATGGTGAGTTGCTTGAGGAGGTAGATTGTTTTAAATATCTAGGGTCACATGTTGCTGTGGATGGAAGAATAGATGCAGAAGTGAAGTTTAGAATAAATGAAGTAGGAAAGGTGCTGGGAGGAATGAAAAAAGTGTTTAAATGTCGTTCGCTTAGAATGGATGTAAAGAGAAGGCTGTATGAGGGTGTTGTGGTACCGACTGCATTATATGGGGCTGAAACATGGAATATGGGTGTAGCAGAGAGGAAAAGTTTGAATGTAATGGAGATGAGGTGTCTGAGGAGTATGTGTGGAGTGACGCGTATGGATTGGGTGCGAAATGATGAAGTGCGAAGGAGAACTGGAGTTGTTCAGGAGATGGCTGGTAGAGTTGAGCAGAGGGTGTTGCGATGGTTTGGGCATATGGAGAGAATGGATAATGAGCGATTGGTGAAAAAGATAACTAGATCTGATGTGAGAGGTGTAAGGCTGAGAGGAAGACCACGAATAGGATGGATGGATAGTGTGAAGAGAGCGCTGGATGCGAGAGGGATGTCTGTCGAGCAAGGAAGAGTGGCTGTGCGTGACAGAAATAAATGGAGAGAAATTGTGAATAAATAAGTGATGACGCAGCCCTGAGGGGATATTCTCCCGCATTTGGTCTGATCAGCTAGTCAGGTCAGGTGCGGGTAAGGGGATGGGTATGTTATGATGTGGCAGGGGTAAACCAGCTCTGCTGTCGGGCCCTGCTTCGGATGTCACTGATTGCATTGCGCAGTTGACCCTTGTGCGGTGTGGTGCGGTGAGGATCTGTCCGTTCTCCCCTTTGGGGCTAAGATGTGAATGAATGTGTTTAAATGGATGAGTAAATGGAGAGTGTGTCGTCCTGTCTCGGCTACCTCCCTTTCCTTGGGGGAAGCAGCCTAGGTATATAGATAGATAGATAGATTTGTATCTTATTCATGTAGTCTAGTTATATCTTTGATTGCGGTTGCCTAGCACAGGCCACCCAGCAATCTACGGTGTTCCTCATTTCTTCTGTTTGTATGTTGCAGGTATGGCAGTCCTCTAATTTAGTTGCAGTCCGTATCGTTACCAGCCAACAAAGTGAGACTTTATGGACTAGTCTGATATGCATGGCAAACATGAAACGAAAAATAAAATCAAGGAGTAAGGATGTGAGTATGTAAGTAATAATGTGGGTATGTAAGTAATAAAGTAGCTGCATGACTACTGTGATCCCCGCTCTAGCGTTGGAAGTGAAGCTTGGACCTCGTTGAAGGGAAACGAGTCAGGAGTGAGAGCAGTAGATATGAGTTATTTGAAAGGAGCATGTGGAGTTACATGGAGAGACAGACAGACAAATGAGCAAGTGAATGACTGAAAGCGTTAGGAGAAATGCTTTGCGATGGTCTGGCCATGTGAAGATGATGGAGAACGAGCGACTGACTAGAAGAGTACACGTGAGTGTGATGGAGTGGGAGAGGGAGAGGGAGAGACCAACGATAAGATGTAGAGATGAGGTGGAGAGATATATGATAGAAGGATGGTGTAAAATGGACAGACGACAACCTAATGGCAGTGGACAGAGTGACATGAAGGCAATTTGTTTCTGGCCACATCTTACAAGGGATGAGGACATCTGGCTAGAGATAAATAGCAAGAAAAAATACTATAAACATACAAGCATCCGAAATGTACACATACAGGCACACAAAATACACACCTACAAGCATGCAAAAATACTGTACTTACAAATACACATGTAAGCGAACAAGAGCACATACATATATATTTACCACGAAACGAAAACCGAATCATAGAATAAAGAGGAGAGAAAAAAATAGGAACTTTTTTTATGCTTTAAGAAGATAAATTAACGCAAAAGACAGAGCTCAGTAAGAAAAGGAAAGGAAATACGGAATGCGAACAGAGTAGAGTTATGAGAGTGATTTATCTGAGAGGAGGTGGATATTCTTGAGGAGGAGAGAATGGAGTGGAAGGAGAAGTAAACAAGATCACCGAGAGAGGAAGCGTGTGTGTGTGTGTGTGTGTGTGTGTGTGTGTGTGTGTGTGTGTGTGTGTGTGTGAAAGAGAGGGAAACGGTATACATGAACACAAATGGGAGAGGGAGGAGAAAGAGAGGATACGCAAAAAGAGAAGGATGATTTGTAAGACGAAAATACAAGATAACTGAGAGAGGAGGTTTTGTGCGTGTGTGTGTGTATGTGTGTAAGACAGACAGACAAAGAGAGTCAGAGTGAATGAATACTGGATATACGAAAACACCGTTGAGGGAAATGAAAGGAGGATGAGAAGGTACACAAAAAAGGCTTGAGGAATTCAGTGGATGAAGAAGGCAAGGAAATGTGGATGTAAAGGACACAAGAAATTATAAAGCTGCGGGAAGTAAACAAGACAGAAAATAATAGATAAAGGAAAGAAAGATTAGAGAGGATATGCATCAGGGGTCAGAAAGGAAGAATCAGTGAGAAACGAAGAAAATAAGTGAGTTGAAATGGAGGTGTGTAGGGAAGGCGAAAGGATGTATGTGAGAACGCAGAAAGGGTAATAAAGGTGTGAAAGGGGTGAAAGACCTAAGTAAGGTTAGTTTAAATAGGCGATTGTAATGAAAGAGAAGGGGTAAAATGCCGTATATAAGAGAGAGCAAGAAAGGAGATTGATGAAAGGAGCTAGGAAAGGTAGAAAGGCTGGTTTGAAAGGAAAAAGAATGGAGAATGAATGCATGTGAGATCACGGGAAAGAGGAAAAACATGTGACAGAGGGATGAGGGAAGTAAGCGAGCTACACACTGAGGTCTGAAGGAAAGGATAGAAGAGAAGGGGCGTATGTTGGCATACAGGAAAAGAAGGAAGGAAAAAAAGACAAGGGTAAAGGAAAATAGAAAGGAATGTTAGGGAAAAACGTTTGCAAGGAAGGAGAGAGGATTGGCAGACAAGGATCCAATATTAAACAAGGGAAGGCAGACATGGAGGCATGTAAGAAATAAATGAGGAGGAAGACTGTATGTAGGAATACAGTAAAGGAGAGCGTCTAGGGAAGTGTAAGGAGGGAGTAAGAGAAGATGTGAAAAAGAAAATAAGAGACAGTGATTAGAACATGAGACACTAACGTTAAATTTAGGAGAGAAGAGGGAACAGGATGCATGAGACTAGAGGTTTAAGGAGAGGCGGCGGGAAAAACAAAGATGCCAAAAGGCAATTAAGATGAGTAAAAGTAACAGGAATTGTGAGATGGACAGGTAGCGCGGCAAGGGAGAGAGTGACTGAGGGTGTGCGCGTGGCAATGATGGGCAGAAATGAGGCTGGGGATGTTAGGGGACGGAGATAGGGCAGAGAGGGTGGCAGGGGTGAAGCTGGAGGACTAAGAGTGGAACAGGTGAGGCAAAGAGGGTGGCAGGGGTGAGGCAGGGGACGGAAGAAAGGCAAAGGTGATGCAGGGAGCGTGAGAGTGGCCGGGATGAGGCAGAGAGGCGGCAGGGGTGAGGCAGAGAGATTGGCATGGGTGAGGTAGGAGGAGGGGAGTAGGCTGAGGTGGCAGAGGTTGCTCATAATAGAGGCTTTGTTCTCTTTGATGCAGCAGTCAAGTTCACCACACAATGGATCGAGTTTAAAAAGAATCCTAAGCACTTTCTACGATAAACACATCTCCATAGCATTAAATTCGTACAATAAATCATTTTGTTCGGTCGTATTATTCACCGTATTATTAATTTCAATTGACTGGGGAGTGTTTGTTAAGTGTGTTAGCGAAGTTAAAAGTATAAACAAGCATTTTTTACAAAACAGCTTAAGAAAATTCATGAAGATGGTATCTGGTCACTGCTCCCTTCTCTCTCTCTCTCTCTCTCTCTCTCTCTCTCTCTCTCTCTCACCATTTTCTCTTCCACTCCCTCATTTGATCTTCTGTTATCACGCTCTAACCTCTCCTTTCCCGTCTTCCATTTCTCTCCCATCGTCCTCGTTCCCTCTCCCTTTTGTTCTTTTATCATCGTTTTTTAAACCCGCTTTCACCAAGCATGAGCGAGTGTGTGTATTGATTAGTGTGTGTGTGTGTGTGTGTGTGTGTTGGATGGAAGGAGGGGAAGCGCCAGGCATTGACGGGAAGGGAAAAAATGCTGATTGAGGAGGGGGAGGGGGTGCTGGAGGGAGGGAGGTGCGAGAAAAAGTCTGAGGGGGTGAGGCGACGGGTAATGAAGATGGAGCGAGTGTCACCCCAGCCTCTGGCCTGCTTCAGTACCCCCTCCCGCTGGGCCACACCCCATCTCACCCCACTCACACACCTCCCGTACTCCCAAACCATCCCACTCACAAACCTCCCCAGTTCACATCCACACCCCTCACTCCCACACCACCCTACTCACACTAAAATACCACTCACACACCATCCCACTCACACACTAGTCCATTCACACACCAGGTCGTTCAATCGCCACCCCAGTCACATATCACACCAGTCACACATTGCCTCACTCACGAACCACACCACTCCAGTTACACACCATCTCAAGTCTTTCATAAACCGCCCCATCTCACTCACACATTACCCTACGGCAATCACATCCCACTCACACGGCACCTCAGTCACACATTGTTTCATTCACACCCTATTCCACTAACATCCCGCCTAATCCCACACCCAAACACTCAAACCACCCAACCCCCCTAACATGCCACCTCACTTGCAATCCATTCCACCCCAACCCGCTTGCATACCACACCACCTCACCGAAACCTCACTCACTCATCACCTCACTTACACACCATCCCACTCAAGCACTACCCTAGTCATACTCCATTCCACCCCATGCTCACCCCGCATCACCCCACCTCGCTCACACACCACTCGAAGTTAATGAATTGGAGTTTGTTTTTTATTTTTCCTGGAAGGAGCAACTCTTCAGGGTTATTTGCGATACTCGTAGTCTTTTACTCCCGGGATTTCTCTCGGTTAACAGTATCCTCTGGCCATATAATCCTTTAAAAGTGTCCTTCCAAGATGTCAGGCATGAGGCTCAGGCTTTGCCTTCAGCCACAAGGCTGAGGCCTCTCCACACACACACACACACACACACACACACACACACACACACACCTTTCAGTATAATCATCACACCCATAACCTACCCACATTTCGTGTTGCAATTCAGACTTAATATCACCTTGTATGTTACCGATGCAGTGTTGGTATCAGACACCTACAACATAACGTGTAGGGGAATATTTGGGTGTATTGTGGTGGGTGATTCGCTCAGATGGAGATGCTACAAGTAATGGGAATAAGATCTGAATTCTAGGTGACTTAGGAAGCTCCGTGACATCTTTTCCTTTCCAATTTATTTTGATTACAGCGTCTGACATTATACTGTATGTTCTTCATATCGCTTTAATATGGATGTAGTTCGATTAGTAACATACAATTGAAGCGTTCTGACCAGATTAAATAGTAACGGAAAAGGTGTTACGTAGTCATTATTGTCTTTAAGAATGGCTCGGGCATAAGAGATATCGTAAGGAGAATAGAGCTCGTGTTCTGTGTGGCTGTCGAGATTTCATTTTACTTATTTCCATGGCGAAATAATAACCTTGTTACACCTTAATCACCTCCTGTATGTTATTCATCCAGACTATGTGCACGTTAAAAGATTTACATAACTGTCAATTTTAGGATGTAATAAACTACATACAAGACAATGTTTAGGTGAAGGATGCAAAATAAGTGGCTAAGGATGAGTTGGTACGAAGCCTTCAGTACAGCCTACTGTACTTCCCAAGACGAATGGGCCTGACTACTCAAGTTTAGGAAGACTGATTCCTGGCACCTCTTCTCTGCTATGTATTTTTATTTAACTAACATTATTATTATTATTATTATTATTATTATTATTATTATTATTATTATTAATTCTCATGAGCTTAGAAGGCTTACCCTATCATTTGTTCCTTACGTTTTCCTTTGTGTGTATGGAAGGGGTGGCTGTATTTTCGTTGCCAGGGGAGGCTCTCGCGGCACTTCATCCTTGTGTTTTATTTTTCCATAATATGTATATACGAGGAAGCTTAACTCAACACTCCCATGATGTAATTTTACTTGATTCTTGGTATCGGAAGACTATTTAAATATAACTTGGGAAGAATGTGAAGCAGTGAATAGATTAACCAAGGTTGCCCGTACATTTTCAAGTTTGAAAAGTCTTCTGCTCCTACAATGAATCGCCTTGGATAAATAATAAGGAAATAGAAATGCGTCGTCGGATTCAAGGGGATTAATAATAATGAAATAGAAATGCGTCGTCGGATTCAAGGGGATAGCAACGAAGAAAGTTTCTTTGTGAAGGGATATGATGGTCAGCTTAGAAGAAATGGGATAAAGCACATTTTTTTCGTGAAATTTAGCGTTTTATAGAAGAAGAAGAATTTTAAAAAGTATTTTACGGAAAATTGCTTAAGATATTTCAGACTGCGGCTTGTATATAACAGAATAAGTGAGAATACTCGTAAAGTACTAATTTGGTTATGCTTCAGAGAGAGAGAGAGAGAGAGAGAGAGAGAGAGAGAGAGAGAGAGAGACCCATAATATGGTTGACTGGAAACTTCGTCTTGCCCCTTCCTTAGCAGTTTTATTTAACATATCACAAGTTAGTTTTCTCTGTATGTCATTTATACATCACTATAAAATCGACATGGCTTGCATCAACAACATGCAGGAGGATATTGGCCAGTGATGTATAGAGTAAAATGAAATAAGAGAGAGAGAAAAAAAAGTATCATCTGGCTGTTAAAAATAAAATGTCATCGAAGTGAGATGAAGGTTAAACCATAACAGCCATTCGAATATTATCACTCTCGGGCCATCTAATATTACCCCTTTCAGGCCGTACTAGGACCCTGGGCTAAGTTACATTAATAAAGACCATTTTGAGGTTAGGGACTGACCTACTTTGCGGCAACGTTTAACTTGGCAAACAAACATCCAGTCAGCTCTAGAAGGTTTGAGAAATTGCACTTATGGTTTGGCCTTCACGCTCGACTTGCCATCACATCACCAAGCAAATGATAAGAAAAGAAAACATAGCGCATAAAGAGGAGAAAAAGGAGAGTGTAAAAACGTGTGGTAGAGAAATGGTGGGTGTGTGCAAGAAAATGAAAAAAGTGGTGGGGTGGGTGTCAAACAGTGAGGAATAACTGTAATCATGACACCCCGACCCACTCCCCGCTCCGAGCATGCAGACGGACCAACACGCTATGCCGTGATGTGCCGCAAAATGACATAATGTTGTAAACTTGCCAGGTGTTGGGGTTTGATACGTAATTTTATGAACGGATGTTTTTCCTTGGCCCTCATTTTCCTTCCTTTCTCTTTTCACACACACACACACACACACACACACACACACACACACACACACACACACACACACACACACACACACACACACACACACACACACACACACACACACACACACACACACACACACACACACACACACGCTCACTACTCTCAATACAGTCCTTTCTTCCTTGCCCGTTTTTTCACCACACACCCACTGTCGCTCCGTCACTGCAAAGCCTCACTAATTTCTTTCTATGTTCTCCCTTTTTCTCAGTCTCATTCTTTCACTTTCTCCCATATCCACTTCAGTCATAAGAGTCTTTATCTACTCTGCTTTTCTCACTTATCTTTCTCTCCTCATTCCTTCCACTTCCTACTCCTGTGTCACTCCCTTTTTTTTCCATCTTTCATTCTCGCTATCATTCCACTTACCTCTTCCCACTACTTAAGGAACTCTTCGTTCCTTATTCCCCCTCTCCCCTCGACTCTCTCTCTCTCTCTCTCTCTCTCTCTCTCTCTCTCTCTCTCTCTCTCTCTCTCTCTCTCTCTCTCTCTCTCTCTCTCTCTCTCTCTCTCTCTCTCTCTCTCTCTCTTACACCCCCTTCCCCTCCTGACAGGCTGACGGACGTGGTAAGATTAATGTATCCCTGACGACTGACTGGAACACAGGTGGTCAGGGCTTCGACACCTCGCTTGCCTCTCTTTATCCACCCCCTTCCCCTTCCTTCTCCTCACCCCTCCACTCCCGTCCATCTTATCCTCCCCTCCTCAGTACATCTTCCTCCTCACCCTTCCTGCTTATCATCCCCTTCCTCTTCAGCTTTCCTTCCCTTCTGCCTAATTCGTCCTCCTCAGTTCCTCTCCCTTCTCCTTCCCGCCTCCATCACTCACGCCTCATCACTCTTATTCAGCATCTCTCTTAATATTCCTCCTCTAAATCATCTCCTCTCTCCCTCCTCACCCTATTGCTCACCTCAACCTCACCGCTGATGCCTCGTCACTCCTATTTCGCGTCAATTTTCCTTCCTCCTTACATACCCTTACACGTCCTTATCCCTTCCGCCACACCTCATCTCTCTGGTCACATCTCTGCCCACTCCCTCACAACAACTCAGGTCTCTGTTCAGTCCTTGTCTCATCCCCTTCACAACACCACATCCATCTGTTCACCTCTCTCCTCACCACCTTCTTACTCCTCTTTTCTCCCTTCACGCCTGTCCTCACCTCTTCCTTCTCCTCCTCCTCCTCCTCCATCTGCTCACCCTGCCTGTCATCTTTCTTCCCATCACATTTATTCAACATCATTTTTACCCCTCTTTCCCTCCGAAACATCACTTTCCTTCCTCACCTTTTCTTACCAGCTTCTGTTTTTCTGCTGTCAGTGCCATCAATCTTCTTTATCACCTTCCCTTTTCTCACGTTATTTCCCAGTATCCGTCTTGTCTCATATTTTTACATGCCATAGATTTTGTTTTAACCAGTTCAATCTGATGACGTCATTTTAGCATATTCTTATTATCTTCAGGCGATTAAAACAACTTACAAGGCTCTCTCGTTCACAATGGCTTAATGAAGACTGTAACTAACCCCTCATGTTAGAAAATTTCCCCCCAGTCTGAATGAAATCGTGTAAAGGTGTGAAATGTTACTTAAAAATTCCGACATCACCGGGAAATGGTAAATCCCTGTAATACAGTGAGGGTTTTATCGTTTCGTTCTTCCTACTGAGAAATTACTGTGATTCTCTTAGACGAGACTTGTCAAGCTATTCTTAGACTCCTACACTTCTCTGAGACTCTTCCCAAGCATGATATGAGCGTTTAACAGAATAAATATATATAATACACAATACGTTACCGTGAAGAAGAGATTAACCTATTTTCCTGGACGTCATTTCGTTTTTAATTCCTCATCCTTTGCATCATTATTATTATTATTCAGGACCCTCTCAGTTTTTTCCTGACTGCCATCCTTTGTCGTTCTCATTATTTAGTTTCCTTTACCACCTCATAATTCAAGGCACTGCCCACCCTATCACCTATCGGTCAGCTTAATTTCATCCCACCTAAAATGAAGCACCCTCTCATTTCTTCGGACTCTCCTCTCCAGCACCACCACTTCCCCCCTTCCCCACCAACTTCAGTCAGTCTCCATCTCTTTCTTCCCCGTGCATGGTATTTTCTAGCCTCTTTTTTCTTTCCTTCCCCATCCGTCTCTTGGTCCTTTCCCTTCCTCTTCCCTCCCCCTTACTTCTTCTCTCCGACCGACTTTCCCCTTCCCTTCTCTCTTCCCTCCCTTCTTCGCTCCTCCCTTCCCATTCCCTCTGTTCTTCTCTCCTCCCCTTCCATTCCCATCCTTCTTTTTCCCTCCCTCCTTCTCTTCTCCTTTCCACTTCTTTTTCTACCTCTCTTCTCCCACCGTGTAGCTCTCCCCTCTCCCTTCCCCTCTTCTCCCCTCCCTTCCACTCCCCTCACCTCCCCAGTCCCTCTCTTCTCCCCTCCCCTTCCTTCTCCCCGCCCTTCCCTTGCCACTTCCTCTCCCTTCCCTTCCCCACCCCTCCCGTTCCAGCCCCTTCCTCTCCATCATCGCTAATGTTCGTGGGAGCAAGGATTACAATAATTCGATTTTAATCATTCTCGTCATGGTGCTAAGGAATATCTGTCAGTCTATCCCATAACCGGCTCAGCACGAGGACGTCATTAAGCCTTACTCATTCTGTTTCCTGACGACTATATTCTGCTTGCCTTAAATCCTTTTGGAACTGGAGGATCGGATGTAGTCTTCGTGCGCCCTATGTTTGAGTGGGGTTTTTTTACCTGAACAAAATCGTCTGCCGGTAATATTAACCTTTTGGCTATAGTAAACTTCTTTGAGGTGAATAAAGCCATTCGTCGGACGCTGGAAAGAAATACAAAGGCCATCATTTTTATGCAAAGCATTAATGGTGATAGATTAAAACATTTTTGGTGCCGTAGCATTTCCTTGAGTATCGTCTGATCACCTAACGTTAGCGGAAATAAAATGCGAAGTAAGTAATTAGCAGTTAAAAGGATAATAGACTAAGACGTTACCACAGTGAAATGATTAACTAACGCCGCATCCTGATAGTGGTGGCCTAAACAACAGGATCTGTAGACCTTTCTGTACCTATTCAGTAACAATGCTCATCTCGTGACGCAAGGTTATATATATATATATATATATATATATATATATATATATATATATATATATATATATATATATATATATATATATATATATATATATATATATATATATATATATATCAGTGCACAGTCGCAACCATATTTTCTTTTACAGTTCTCCAGGTGTGTATCACTAGAGCCAGATGCCAACCCATCAGATTATTACTGAGTGGTTTTCAAATATAGCCTGGATTCTAGTGGGCTAAGACTATCCAACTGGATTTAGCCCATATGTGCTAAGTCCAAGAGATGTTCACTTTTTTTTGTTCACACAGTTCCACTTGGCTGAGCAGCTGGTCACTTTTGTTTTACATACCTGGACTGGATAGCCTAGCTTCGAGCTCTTACGATTGAGAAAGAGTATTAAGCGATTGGATGCTAGACAGAATTGATAGTAGGGAACTATTGTCCACTACAGTACTGACAGTGAGGTGCGTAATAGATGCCATATAGACTTGTAAAAAAAAAAAAAAAAAAAAAAAAAAAGCCACAGTTATCTTGCAGACCTACTTGTGGATTTTTTTTTTTTTTACCTAATGTCACATTATTTCATTCACCTTACAGGGCCCCCTTGTAGTGAATGGGCTACTGAAGCCTATGTCTAACCGTCCCAATTTGAAAAATTTAGCCAGAGGTAAATAAGATGTTCCGGGGATAGCAGACATTAAAATGTCATCATAGTACGCAGGTTAGAAAGTAAAAATACGTTTCAGTGCAGAATTTTTTTTACAGAATACAACAATTCAGTGATCAATGATCAGAAGAAAATCAAAGACTGTAAACGAAAATAAGCAAGACATCCAAAAGACTTAACTGAGAGAGAGAGAGAGAGAGAATTGACTATCACTGCGATGACATTTTATATTATTCTTGCTACCACCACGTTAATTAATGTAGCTTAACAGAGGGCCTTGGTTGTGAAGGGCTACATGAAAACTGCATCTGATCCCTTCCAGTTCGACAAGACTTTCATATTAAATAAGATCGTCTGGAGGTAGCAAGATGAAGTAAAAAGAATGTAACCGTATTGAGGGTTTAAACAGGTCACTGACAAGGGGGCGAGGGATGGAGGGGAGGACAGCGGAGTGGGGATGAGGAGAGGGGAAAGGGAGTGGAGATGGAGAAGAGAGGAGGAAACTGAAGAGAAGGAAAGGGGGAAAGGAGAGTGGAAAAGGAGAGGGAAAGAGTAAAGGTGCAGAGGCATAATGTTGGGGCGAGGAGAGGAGGGAGCAGCCCCAGAACACATATCATCCCCTGATATCGTAAATAGGAATAATGCGAATATGATACCTGAGGAAAAGAGGTGTGGCCAGAGTGACGTATCCGCATCTCGTTCACTTCATCACAGTTTTCACCCTAATCCTAACCCGACATAGATGTGAATGCTGGGGGGTTAAGTCTGGGTTTCGCAAAGGCCTGTTGCCAGATACGCCTAGGTCTCTCGTGACGCTATCAAAGAAAGGCGTGAAGAGACACCTGGCCTCAGTTCTCCTCTTTTTTTCTCTTCATATAATGGGTCTCCTTTGTGGTGCAAGTTACACTGATGTCTTTTTTTTCAGACGGGCGGGCGTGTGGGATATGAAATGACACACAGAGAAGATTTGATTATAGAGCAGGGCGGCTGGTCGGATGGGGGCGTCAATGGTTACTTTCACCTATACATATAAATATTCATATATATTATCATATGAATTACACACACACATACACACAAATGTACACGTAGAAGCAAAACTGTTTTACAATATCAATGTCCGGACGACACGACAGGACTGTGGAAGGTGTCTAGCGTCACCTCGTATGGAAATTTGAAGCCTTTGACGCCATCCAATACATACATGACACATAGCCCAGCATCGAGTCAACTTTACATACATGCAATTATTTATACGCTTGTGTTGCAATATGCAGCATTCATAGGCACTGGCTCCTGTGACATTGTTTGCTATTCGGTAACTACTTTCATTTCATATATGCCTATTATTTTGTCTGTACACGGAATTACAGAACAACTAAGAGAGCGGTAATGGCAATAGTTTGTGGGATGGTTCCTGTTGACCAACAAATGAAATGGTGAAAATATTCCGACCGATTACTCTTTTAGATAACGTTCTCATCTTGTCGAGGCTTCCCATCTGATATATGGCGCTGGTACAATACAAAACAAATGACAGAAAAAGTTACATAGATAAAGAGCTAATAACACAGTGTCAAGCAATGTAACACATACATCCGAACTGCATCTCTCTGGAACTCGCTTTCTCAGAGTTGTTTTCCCTCCAAACTTCAACCCACGGCTGTTCAAGTCTAATTGTTACAGATATTTTATGAACAGAGGACACCAGTAATCTGGTGTGTGGATTATTTTTTTTTATTCATTTGTTTTTCCTTACTCTGGTCTCTCATTAAAAAAAAGAAAAAATTCATATTCCAAGCTTTCAATTTCTTTGGCTCTGTCGCAAAGATGAAACAATCCTTAACTCACTTAAAACATCTGACAACATTTTTTTTGTAAACTTAATCCACTCACTTCTGTCATATGTTTACTCTTGCGCTTCTGAAATCCAAACTTTGTTTCTTAAACATTCCTTCGCCGTATCATAACATCTTTTTCTGCTGGGCAGCCATCTGTCTTCAGCTTTACTTAAGTAAAACTGAAGATAGGTATTTTCATCCTTAAATATACCCGTAATAATAATAATAATAAAAAAAAAGCTTAATAATACATTTTACTCAGTCTACTTTCTCCCTCCATATCTGACATTTGTATCATTCTGTTAAATTTTCTTTTTCTACATAAACAATCCACATTCCTTTTCCGCATCCACTTTTCATACTGTTGAGTCTTGATGGTTATGTCACACCAATATTTCACATCCACACAATGCTTTACATTCCAGCACTCCCTCATGCAGTTGTCATCCTGCCCTCCTACCCAATTATCTGTTCTTTCTCAAAGCTTCCGTACCACTAGTCATCTTTCTATAGTCAGTCTCTGTTCCAGGTGCAGTGAGACAGTGGACATCGCTTCTCCAGTGGACTGCATCTATAAGGTAAGTGCTTCATTAAGAGGTCTCTCATTTTCTTCTTGATACTACTTGATAATTTTGTTCAGCTCAAGGAAGTCCTTTAAAATCATTGGTTTACTGAAGCCTACATCTAAGTTCTCCTCTTCGGGAAATCACTTATTTTGAATAATAATAAAAAAAAAAAAAAAATGTGATGGCAGCAAAGACAAATTTCGCCTTCGAACAGAAAGAAACATGGCATATATATATATATATATATATATATATATATATATATATATATATATATATATATATATATATCTATCTATCTATATATATATCTATATATATCTATCTATCTATCTATATATATATATGAACAAAGAAAGGACAAATGTACCGCCTATAGGACACTGCAAAGTTTTTACAATGGTAGCAAAACATATGTAACACACACACACACACACACACACACACACACACACACACACACACACACACACACACACACACACACACACACACACACACACACACACACACACACTCGGCATTCCTAACCAGCCACTCTTTATTATGCATTGCACAAGCTCCCCAAGTCCATTTCCTCACAGTTCATTGGCACTAAGTCATCCTCATCCTTTGGCAAATACTCCTGCTCATTCTCCACAAAAAAAAATCCTTTTGTATTTTTTTCCCTCGATTCTGCCATTTATGTATCTGTCTATTTATTTATCTGTTGTCCGACGCCTTAATTCCGTTTCCACATCATCCTGTCCTCTGCCATTGGGCAGCCCTACCTTCAGCTTACCTCTCTCTCTCTCTCTCTCTCTCTCTCTCTCTCTCTCTCTCTCTCTCTCTCTCTCTCTCTCTCTCTCTCTCTCTCATATCCTTGGTCTCCCCCTTCTCCTCTTCCTTTCCACTTTACTCACACACAATTTTTTAGTCAGATTCTCATTCTCCAGCCTCTTCACATGGCCAAGTCATCTCAGAGCATATCTTTTAACTCATTCAGTGACGTCCACATCAACACTACGACGCTCCTTTGCTCCTTTGTCTGTCTGTCTTCATGTAACCCAGCACGTTCTCAAATAACTCACTTCCTCTGCTGTCACTCCTGACTTGTGTAATTCCAACAGAGTCCAAGCTTCGCCTCCTCTTGATAAAGTGAGGATCACAATACTGTCATGCGGATACTTATTTTTTCTTCCATGTTCCTTTTCACTGCCTTCAATGAATCAGCGTACGTGCTATTAATGTTGCTGTGAAGTCTTTAAAACAAAACAGAGGACTGAGTATGGATACTGCAAGATATTTTCGTGAAACTCTATTAGCGCCCGCGTCAACGCATGGGTGTTTTTTATTTTTTAATTATTTTTTTTCTTTTTGCGAGTGTGAAAAATGAAGAGCGACAGCTGTAAAAACTGGAATGTTAAGTAATATGTGTTAATTTGGTGGACTGGACATGCTGAAAATAATGGCATGTAGTGAAAGATGTGTATTAAGGAAATTTGTTGATAATCGGGCAGAAGATAATTTTGATGGTATGGTTACTTTAGGCCAAGAGACGGATCCATAGTGTGAATGAGAGCAGGCGACAGTGAATTAGAAAAGTGATGGAGCTAAGGAAATCAACAAAGTATCGAAATGTTTGGATGAAATATTTTAGAGGATACACTTGACAGGAGTCGAGACTATTTTAACTAAGCATTTGACGAAATGACCCTATCTCACAGTGTTATGAGGCACATCTTTAAAAAAAATGAAAGGGTGGTTTTGCTTGTTAGTTGGAGAGAGGATGACGAATGTCAGCATGATATGTAAATAGTTGTGTAGTTCATTTCGAATACCACACTGTTTGAGAGTTCTATTTTTTCTTTTATTTGTTGTTGCTTAATGCTACCTCACCCCCATCTCGTAAGTAGTAATGGACTGGGATGATTGTGGATGATGATGGCTTTTATCATGTTACCAGCTTCAGCACAATTCTCTCTTAATTTTTCAGCAGCTTACACACACGAACATCTTTCTTTCTACAGGAAGATTCATCATTCAGGCCTTTTTATGTCCAGACCTCGATCTTCCTTATATGTACGCTACATAATCTCCTCCTTATTAAGTTTTATATCCGTTACACATTTGTCTCTTGAGCTAGGCTATATACATCTCTCAAGGGATGTCCACTAAAATCTGTTGTTACATCACATCATTCGTAGGACCCGTAACAATATCGAATTCTACTGAAATCATCACAAACTACTATAAATTATTAAGGTTACGGAAAGGGAAGGAAAGGTATTGCGATATAACGAGCATTTGGGCTGAACCCTGTGGTTCAGCTAATCAGTCAAGCACTGCATAAACAGAACCTAGCTTTGGATCGCTGCTTGCAGGCAGATATTTTTAAGATCAAGGGAAAGTACAGTCAAAATTCTCCTCCAGTTTTAAGGGTAACTGAAAACAACAGCATGAAATATATTTAAAATACTTAAATAATCTCAAAACATTTGAAGGTTTCCGTTGAAGTCCAGCCATGCTGTCAGGCGCCACGACCCTCACCCTCACATCAAACCCCACCCTGAACACACCAGCCTCGCAGCCGCTTTCCCCGCATGAGAGGGGAAAAAAAAAAAAAAAAAAAAAGTAAAATCAAGTTCTCATCTGCATTAACGAGCCATCTTCTCGGGTACAGACGAAATTAAACACGAAATACCAACAACATCTGCCTGGCGGGACCTCATTATAATTTCCCTGGAACACGTTTTGACTAATTTACTTCCCTGGTTAACACAAAACAATTTTCACGGAGTAATAGATTTCCCCGCCTGTGCCGCCATCATGGACACTGCAGGGCGGCGGGGGAACAAAGGCGCGCCCTTCATTCACCGCCACTCACCCGCCACAGAGCAACAATGATGAACGGTTCCACAGACGCAGAGTAAAAGCAACGGCAATACAGTGACGATGAGACGTGACCGGTGAGGTGACCATTGACGATATGGAGTGATCAGTGACGAGGCAAGGTGCTTGTTTTCCACCCTAACCAACAGAAGAACCTTAACTTCTTGCAGCTCGGTTGATGGCCGAGGGTAGTAAGATTTGAGGATCGATCTGACTAGTAACCAAGGAGATTCATTCCTGCCTCATAGCTAAGGATCATCAAATTTCTTGCAGCCGCGACGTAGTATTCTAGTTGTAGGAGTGGCCCATTTCCGTCAGATAAAAACAAACACTATAGTAAAGATCTAAGGATACGATGTAATGTGCCCAGTGATGTGAAGGATAAGCTGCTAAAACAAAAACAGCTGAGGTGGATATAGTCTCATAGTTTTGGATAAGCAAAACTAGTGCCATCAACCACATACATAAGCCACTCAGACACAGCTAAGCCATGAAGTGATGTAACTGTAACCTGGTCTTGATAAAATCGTGACTTAAACGATTTTCAGTAGGAATGGCTTTAATTAGATTGCTCTACAGTTAGGTTAGTTCCGTATGGCTCAGGTAGGATGACTTACTGTATGTCTTCACGTTTTGGAGATCCACGGCATTAATATCAAATCTTCACATAGGATGGGGGTGATATTCGTCCAAGAACGTTTCAGGTTTTTAACACAGCTAGAACGATGGTGGGTGGGAAATGATGAATACATCCGGCTCGTCTCGCATTACTTCCGTGGACAAAAAACGCCTGCCCGACTTAATCAGTTTTCAAAGCTGTGTGAACACCTGAGCAATTTTATGTGAGTGGAGCGTGGTCTTGTGCCACCGGCAACATGGTGCCTATTTCACCCTAATAGGGGAGTTACAAATTGTCGTCCTAACCTGCTGAAACACCGATAGCTGTGCTACTCATATGCCAGCAACTGCAGTACAACCGCACAAGATGAGTGATCCGAGAAAAAATTTGCCTCGTGAATTTGGGAGTCACATCTTTCAGTACCAACATGAGCCCGCCATTAACATAATCACCATCGACTGATGAATGAGTTGACAGATCAGGTAAACGTTTCACATATAAAGGAACCCGGAACCACTTGATAAAACTGTCGCAAGAAAATTACTAATCAGCGACCAGTTAAAATTATGACCTTTTTACCGCCAATGGTTGAGGTGAAGTATGGCTTAGAAAACAAAACATGATAAAGCACAAAAGAGAGAAGACTATCAGCAACATGGCAAGTGAAATGGGCCAGCCACTCATTCACACCGTTTAAGCCCTGGAATCCTGGTCCAGTAATAGAAATAATAAGTGGTGATTAAATTGTAGCAGTAAGGACGAATCAGGAACCTAATAATAGGTCGTATTCTCGTTCAAGTAGAGGTTCTTGTAACACCTCTTAATGTGCGATTCACACGCATTTTGTCTATTACTCCTTACTATTTTAATGCAAACTATGGCGTTATTAGAAAAATACAAACAGCATACCAAAAAATATTTAGGTGCAGTATGCAAAATAATTTGGTAAGTGCTATGGCGTCTCACATGCCACTACGAATACAGACCAATATGAACAATAATAAAGTGTTGATAAAACCGTGGCACTGAGGGACGAGGCTGACCTCCCAGCAGGCTGTAGGCAGTAATTGGACGTCCTGGGGCGGACCTTAATTAATTCCCACACTCCCTCACCGCACCGCACATCACCACGCTCAACAGGAACATCCACCGTGTAAAAAAGAATGGACACTAAAGAATATGAGGAACATGTTTTGATAGGCTTCTCTTGTGAGCTGTATGAACACTTCCTTGTACACGGAGTCTGAGATTTTACATTGTTGCTGTCACCGCTGTAAATTTAGTAATAGATAGAAGTATTAGAATTATAATGATAGTGATGATAATCTCCACAATAGTAGATGTTTCCTTGACCGGCTCCATGTCGGGTCTTCTATACTGCTGGTCACGACGGGGGTCAGACATCCGCCAATTATACAAAGACAAGTTTCCGTAGCAGACGTGAGGAGCTCCAGGATGGTCTTAATTCAGCTCCTATGGTTTCCGTGGAGCAAGTCTTTATATTTCAGGCCACTGTGGGAAGCACATTGTAGGCCTATGGTAAAGGCGAAACCTATCGATTTTCAAGTTTCTGCACCCCTTACTCTCCCAGCCCCTTCAGTGCACCACTCTTTGTGAACGTTGTATTTCAGTAAACTAGTCCACCTTCACAGTCGTTGCTATTACGATCGTTACCAGCATCATTGCAATCACTACTGCAGCTGCCATAGCCATCAGCAATGCTACACTCTACTCACAAGTCTGTACGTCAACATTGATACCTCAGCAACCATTCTCAGTATTACTATTAAAGCTACCACCATCACGATCTCAAACACGACCACCACTACCATCACTACAATCGCTGTCATCAGAAGTACGAGGAATATCATCATCAACATCTTAGCATTTTCATCATTCATCATCATCTTTCCACCGTCTCTTTTCGCCACTTCTGTTTCCATCCTCTCTCTCTCTCTCTCTCTCTCTCTCTCTCTCTCTCCCACTTTTCATTACACTCTCTCGTGTCTCTCCACGCTCTTCTTTCTCATTTTTTTCTCTTCTTTCTACACTCCCTCGTCTTTCTTCACTCTTTCTTTTTCTCCGCCCACTCTCTCTCATCTCATTCCACTCTCTCCACTCCCTTTTCTCTCTTCTCTCTCACTCTGTTTTCTCTCACCTCCACTCTGTCCCCTCTCTCCACACTGTCTCTTCTTTTTTCACTCTCTTCATTCTTAGCTCACTCTTCTCTCACCAATTTTTTCTTTCAGAGTTCCCTCACTCCTCCCTCATTTTCTCTCGTCACTTTTTCTTCTGCCAGTCTTCGTATCTGTTCTCTAACTTCTCTTTCCATACTCACTTTTCGTTCAAATCTCTCTTCTGTCCGAACTTTCCTCTCTCTCTCTCTCTCTCTCTCTCTCTCTCTCTCTCTCGCTTTTCTGTTCTTGCCAGTAACAGATACCACCGGATCGTTCTGATGTCCGTTTATTTGCTGACACACGTCGTCACATTTCATGTCTGACGTATGTATTTGTGTATGTGTAACAATGAACCTACTGAATTTCTAGTCCTGAAACTTTATGACATTCCTTGATTTTAAAAAAAAAGTGAAATAAATGAAGCGATACGTTATTCTTCATCGAACATAAATATACATACATTTTTTTCCTCCCGATAAATAACGTGACAGAAAACAGTGAATATCGAAATCCTCTATCGCTGTCTGTAAAGCCCGACAAACAGTTCCTAATCTTTTGCTAGTTTCCTTATCGTTGAACTAACATATGAAGTTATATTCTTGTTCCTAGCTGTATGTATGAGCGGTGTCGGAGTTGCGTCACAGCTGGCTGCCTGCTCGTCCGCCCTCCTCCTCACCCTCATTTTCTGTGACCTCATTTTGAGTTTGTTCTTCCTATCCCTAGACGGTGTGGGTCACTTTCGGACACATTCTTCGAACTGTGGGGGTTAGCTATATCCTCCATTAACCCTGTCTCAACAAGAAGTCTCCTCAAAACTTTAGATTCGTTTAGAGATACCAAAAATAAAATGAAAAATAAGTCACTGGGCTGAAGGGGTTAATTTCATCATCGACCAGCCTTGTGTACGAATCGATTTCTGTCCCGTCAGTAAAGCAGTCATGACCAATACGAGACATAAAAATAAGTAATATCTACCTCTAAAAATTCACTTCTTAATTGAAAACTTATATCCATCACAAATTGTTCATGGTTGAGTGAGCGTGAATATGTTAACTTGACAGTGAAGCCTCATTGGTGTTGTAGATATATTACATTCCTGGTAACTCCACATTGGTTTTATTTGTTTATTTGAAATTTTTGGAAGCGGATGAGTAAGATACAGCCTTAATTACCCACTTCACTACCAAGGGACTCTCTTAAGTTAACAAAATTGTCCGGTAGCAGCAAGAATGAACAACAAAAGACGTCATTTCTTCACAGTTTAAATTTTATATCCATCACAGATTAGTATTGGATGAGCAAAAATGAATATCCTGATTCAGTACTTAAACAGCAGAGAGACTACGGAAGTTTCTTACTTACATAAACTTTTCGCTGCGACCTAACGATTCTTCATCTTATTCCATCTAATCTCTGAGGAATTTACTATGCTAGGGAAAGACCTTGGTCATTACGAAAGCTGATAATCTGGATTTACCCTTTGAATCCTACGACGTGTTCATGTAGTTAATTCTTGGTTTCAGGTATGGAAAGATCTTTGGTATTCATGGAGTTAATGAAGGTTAGAGACAACACCTCAGAATTACAAAGTTTCTCCTGAGCTTAATAAAACCCCCTGACAGGAACGAGTATTGAACAAATTCATCGGATATGATGTGGATATGGTTTCGGGGAAAAAAAAAAAAAAAATTGTATTTTACTCTAGATCTCGACGCACGAGATTCCTCAGCAAATAACGACTTACTGGGCCACACGAGTTAACTCCTCTATTATTAAACTGACCTATATCCTCGCAGAAGTGGGTATTATGTTTTACTCGACATGTGTGTGTGTGTGTGTGTGTGTGTGTGTGTGTATGTGTGTGTGTGTGTGTGTGTGTGTGTGTGTGTGTGTGTGTGTGTGTGTGTGTGTGTTCCCATTACATCTCACGAACGGCTTGAGCTATCAACATGAAAGCTCCATGGTATCAAGGTATGGCCAAAATCTTGGCAGAGTTCGAAAATGGGCACTCGGGGTTGAGGTCAAGGTCACCAAAATGGCTGCCAAAGGTCAGCTGGTTTTTATCGCCCTCCTTTAGCACCATTATATTTCATGAACGGCTTGAGCTATAAACATGAAACCTTCAGGGTATCAAGAGCTGGCCAAAATCTTGGACTTGGCCAACAGCATATTCTAGTGGACAATTAGCATTCGGCTACCGAATGCCTTTCCTTACTTGTTTAAGAGCCTAAGGTCGGATACTTTCTGAACAGACCTCGTACGTAACGCCTTCCATAATCCCTCTCTTTTTCCTCATTCATATGATTCTCTTGGATCCGTAAGTTCCACAAACGTCTTGAAGTCCTTCTCACATTCCTTGTAACTGTCTTGAAACATGTATATGGTCCACTCGTCACCTGCCATCCCGAAAAATACCTAGTTGCTCACACATCATACAATCTGCCACCAGCCTTACCTCTTCGGTTACTGTTTTTCTAATACATTATCCACAGTACTCGCCAGGCATATTCCACGTTGCTTTCTGCGCTCATCTCTGTCATCTTTACCTTTATACACAGGCACACTCACAGAATTCTTTCACTCCACTGACACAACTCCACTCATCCAGACTTTTGGTGTACGTCCCGCAAAACACTGATTTGCACTGTCTTCGCAACATTTCGTTACTGAACAACACTCGTCACCACCTGCTGCCCTACATTTTTCAACCGTTTCATATAGTTTTCACTTCTACCATTGACACATGCTTGGACATTAGACTATTTTCTTGTTCACCCTTTACTCTGATGCAGTTTATTACCGCTCTACCCTCCTCATTCCCATTCATTGATTTTTCAAAACAGTTTTGCCATCTGCTCCTTACTTTGTTTCGCTTGTTAACATTCTTTCATTTTATTTCTTTTTCTCTTCAGTCAGTTTGTCTGAATATTTATGATCAAATTCATTTGAATTATACTCACGCATTGGATTTGATAGACAGAACTCATTACCTCACTCTCATTAGCTTCAATCATTTATTAAATCCCCAATTAAAAATCACTTGGTCTCATCCCAGTAAACACAGTAAGACTCAGTACCTGACATGCCTCTGTCTTACTACCGCACTGATATTAAAATTATACATTGACCTCAAAATGTATAGTCTTAACTTTCACCCAATAGCTTTCTGCACCATGTTGTTTGCCTAAGTTATATCTGCTCCTTCGTCACAGTTTTTTTTTCTTTTATGCATGATGTTACACGTATCTGTTACGAAAACCAGATTTGTATTTGTATCTCCTGATAGATCAGTAATGTCTGTTTTAACGAAATTCAAACCCTTAAACTGTTCCCTGAATCAACCGGAATTCGAATCTGGGTCTGTTGGGACAGAAGGCCACCTCCTTACCGACTCTGTCACCGCCTCTGTTTAAATGTGTCCAACTATCTATGCAGAAGCTTAATCTACAACGCGTTTCTGGTACTCTCATCACTGCTCCACTATATAAACATTTAATCCTTAATCTGTCATAAAACTCTAATCTAATCTACCGACTTACCTGATCTAACCCAGTCTAACTTAGGCAAAACACATTAACCATATCCTCCCTATCCTTACTTGGACCCCGTCCGACTGGAAAAGAAAAAGTGCCAAGATGGTGTGTCCTTTTATATATATATATATATATATATATATATATATATATACATGGAAACCCCCCTTACAGGCTTCGAACTGAACGAAACATACAACTAATAATATATCCTTTTTTTTTATTTTTTTTTTCTTACAGACTAATTTATTTGCTAACGATATTTGCAAAAGAGTCACAGCAGCATCAGAGCATATGTTTTTTTTTATTTCTTATATATTTTTAGCCCCTCTCCTCCCCTCCCCTTCAACATATTGTGCCTAATGGAAGCCCCATCCTTTAATGCTGAATATGACGTTGCAAACTGAAAACAGTACGAAAATCTGCGTCTTAACCATTCCCCTGAAATCAACTTGTCTGGTGACTTTGTGAAGTGATCGACTTGCAAGTTCCGCCACCTGATCGTGTCGGCTACGCTCCATACCTAGAGTTGCCAAAACAGATTAACAGAGAAAGCTAACCTTGCTCTGGAAAAGAGTTAGAAAGATGCTAGGCAAAAAGATCGAGAAAAGAACGAAAATGTAGGCTAAAATTACAAGCCAGTTGGTAAGGATAAAGAAAAATCTTTAAATAAGAATAAATACAGTATCTCAAGACCTAAGTATAAAAGATCAAAATTTTAAATCGTAGTCACATCCTCTTGCTATGTGTAAAATCTGATTTTCCAATCTTCTCAGTAAAGATTGAGATGTATTTGTGGAAATGGTTGTACTAATTTTCAATTTTGCTGGTCGAAGCATGAAAGGCGCAATATTTTCGATTTTCGATACACTTCCATAAGGTTGCAGTCCAGAAATATGTTTGTTCTGGTTGTCGCAAGAACAAGTATGTATTGCTTTGGTTTGGTCTTGTGCGACTTAACGTTTTAATACACCCAAGTCTACTCTCAGTAACTTTCTGGAATGCCTTTGGAACTTGATGTGCTTTGTAGTGTGATCAGGGGTGCTTATGTTGCTATCAGACAAATTTGCCGTAACCTCCTGCCTTATACCTCACCTTCCGCCATTTGCCTTACACATTCTTGATATTGTACGGTATTGTATCATTAATACACACAGGAGCATGTTTGCTTATACCGCACATAAATTTGTAGAAGCTTAGATTTTATGTATATATATATATATATATATATATATATATATATATATATATATATATATATATATATATATATATATTAGGACGATTATGCATCCATACGAGCACTGGTATCTAAGCTTGGTGAACTTTGCATAGATAGGTTTTGTAATGTGGGTGTGTGAATATGTATATCCTCCCTGTATGACTGGTGTTATTTTCACAAGCGCCATGTTGCCTATGGACCAGTCGCTTCCCCGTGAAGTTCTTTATTGTAATCCTTCCGTTCTGCCCCCACCCAGCCTCTGCCCCTAACCCCCTGCACTCTCACCCTCAGTATTATTTACGCTCAGCGTTCCGAAAAGGCGTAAAATCGTCGGCACATAGAGAATATTTCTGTCATTACACCCGTGTCTCTCGGAGCGAGAGCGGGTGTTCTGTTTTGTGCGGTGTGTGTGTGTAATTCACCGGGTCGGTCAGGATCACTTGATGGTCGTGATCGTCAGCATTTTACCCTCCCGGAAGGGAGCTGAGAGCTCATATAGTCCGATCTAAGGGCAAGGCTGTGACCTTCACACACCCACACACCCGTCCCCTTGCTCAAGGGGGACAGTAACCACCCACTTCTTCAGTGAAACTTTTCGCAACCTGAGCGAGGCGCGAACTCCCGTCTACCAGATGGCAAGCGAGAACGTTACCACTGCGCCAGCGAGCGGTGTGTGTGTGTGTGTGTGTGTGTGTGTGTGTGTGTGTGTGTATGTGTGTGTGTGTGTGTGTGTTTGTTTTAGCAAAATAACTCAAACAGTTCTTAACCGATTTTTGGTGGAAGGGTGGAGGGACAGCCCCACACAGAAACTTATTGTTTCTTAATGAACAATTGACCACAGGTCTAGGTTACATGGCTAGGTCAAATGTTAGCCTAGCAAAATGAACTTCCATAGTTTTTATCCATTTTCGACCAAAATTTTGGTGAATGATTGAGGGTAAAGTAAGAACTACGAATGAAGTGAATCAGTTATGAATATAATCGGTGAAAAGCCAAGATCACAGGGCAAAAGGAAATTTCTACCTGTGTGAGTGTGTGATAAAAGTTTTCATCCGACTTCGAGGAAGGTTTCAGGGTTGGCCACAGAGTACACTTATTATTTTTCAGAACGTTTGGTCAAACGTCTAAGCCAAAGGTTAAGGTCGTTCTAAAGTTATTAACTGAGTTACACGAAACTTTGAGAAAGGGTTTAGGAGTCGGGGAAGATCAAAGGAATTCAGTTTTAACAATAGTCAGTCAATGGTTCAGGTCACAGGACAAGGTTAAAGTTCGACCCATTTGACAGGGTGAACAAAATAACTAAAGCTGTTTTGCTATTAACCTATCTGGATGTTGTCTGATGCAGCCTAAACTTCACGGATGTGCTGAGGTTGAAAAAAAAAATAATAATTTTGAGAACAATCGGTCATGGTCACAAGGAAAAATCGAAGTCAAGTCACTGAGCAATGTCAACTCACACTGTTCTAATCTGGTCTGAACCAAAGTTGGTGGAAGGGTTAAGAGTTAGGCAAGCATAAAATAATCTGATATTGAGAGAAATCTGTCGAAGATCATGGTCACAGAGGAAAAACAAATATTCGGCTCCTAGATCAGCTGACAGATGCAGGTGTTGCAGTCTGTGAGCCTCTTGCTTTGTCATTATATTTGGTACCAAAGATTGAAGGTTGCGTGAGATGCTCATGGTGTTACAAGAGACATCGTTCTACGTGTATATATCGATCTGATTTCAGTTCACATCAGCGTGCCTTACAAGTGACTTGAGTAGTATAAAGGAGTTTTTTCGCTGTCTTTAGATAGTTTGTAACGCGCCTTCCTCTGGTATATGTTTTGTACATTGTATCTTAATATCCTGTTGTTTGTTGATTCTCCAAACGAACTCGATATGAACAAGGTGTAAAAGAGAATAATGAGTTGTACTACACATCACATATCGCCAAAGGAAAGGTACAAGAAAGTGTCCTATGACAGTGAAAATGCAGCTCAAAATACTGTGGCAGATACAATGGTTGTCTGTTTGTTTGTCTGTCATCAAACTCTTCATTCTTGGTAATTGGATGTTCTTTCCAGACTTAGCACAGGTCTTTCATAGATCGAATTATATTTAATCCTTTGCCTTTCTTTACCTCTTTCTCTTTCTAAAACCTTCTCCCCCCCCCCTCTCTCTCTCTCTCTCTCTCTCTCTCTCTCTCTCACACACAAACACACACACACACACACACACACACACACACACACACACACACACACACACACACACACACACACACACACACACACACACACACACACACACACACAGACGCATTAGAAAACGAAACGCATGAAGTCAGAGGAAAGTAAATCTGTGTGGAGGCTGAGTCGCCCTTACTGTCCTATCCCAACCAGAAAACGATTTGTTGAACTTATAAACACACTTTTCACTCACTAGATGAGTTGAGGCACCAGGAGGTACAGTAGGTGCGTGTAGAAGTAGCCACCGCAGTTCACCTAAGCATTTGTGTCCTGGCGCTACAGTGGCAGCGACAGTGATAGCGATCAGAAGTGTCGTGTAGGCTGTACCCGCTGTCCTCCTGCACACTCACCATCTGCATCACCACCCACCTCACTGCCACACTCTCTTCCGGTGGCCGCTCCCATCAACTGCTCTTGCACCTTAGTCGCTGATTTCACCTTGGACAAGTTGGAAGTCGATGGGTCTGTTGGGCCAGGCTTGACCGGGACTGAGCAAGAGCAGTGCTACTTGTTATACTAACCATGTAAACTCTTCTCACATCACATTCTGTGAAGCCATGCTAATATTGCCATATACAAGGATCAATTGCTCGCACTTCTCTCTTATGTTTTTACTGTGAGGAGATACGTTATTCTGCTGTTGGTGTACCTTTTGTACACCTTATGATTCATTACCTGAACGTCGTATTAGTACTGGCTAAATTGTGCCTACAGTAATGCTGTGACCATAATGCACAGACAAAGTGTCAGGCAATGATGAACTAATTAGATTTTCAGAACAGTCAGTCGAAGATCAATGTCACTGGGCAAAATAAAATGTTAAGCGCTTAGACAGTTGTAAATTTCGGGTGTTGCACTCTGTGAGTGTCCCATCTTGTTAAGGAAATAATGGATGATGTGTGCAATCACAGAGCTTGAAATGCTTGATTCCTCGTAGTGGGCTTTGTAACCATGGCACAGAAAATTCTAACATGTACTCTGTAATATTGTTGCGAGTACTACCCAGTGATGGTGTATCGTGCTTAAAGACTGCCAATGATTTTGGGTTGTGCGGGTATTGCACAAGCTGCAGACTGTACAAAACAGGATAATAAATAGCAATTAGTGGCTAAGTGAGAAAAAATATAATCGAAACATTCAGAATCATGGTAATTAGCTGTAAGATTGGATATCAGAAGCAATATGCAATGGAAGTTATGAGAGTAAATGCTAATATAAAATCTTTAGTAAATCATTACGAGAGATAAACAGCCCTCACCATCTTGGCAGTATTATCAGCTTGGATCAGCAACACACAAGTCAGTGTCTGACCATGAACAAGCAGGCCAACAGTGTATTAGAGGTCATTACAAGGGTTAATTAGAAGTAAACGAATACGACACTAAAGCTGCATAAGGGATCTGTGAGGTCATAACTACAATGTGCTGTGTAGCTTTTGTACTAAAATCACAACCTAAAATTTTTCAAGATTATCATCCCTGTTACTCATTTAACATGACAAAACTGAATAAATGAGTCTGTAAGCAATACATAAAATAAGTTAGTTTGTCCTTCTTAATAGGATTTTAAGAGTTTCACTGAATCTATATAATAATGGACCACTGTCTACCTGTCTGTCTGTATAAGGGTTTATCCACGCAATACACCTAGACGCTTGCACCGATTATATCAACTTTGCAGGAACACTCCCTGGGGATTCAGATTTTATATAACCTTTTTGTTTGTTTGTTTCGAAGGTCAACAAGTATTTCATTTGCAAGATTATTATAACTGCCGGTCAATAATTTGATTTCTATAGTGGAACGAAGTCCATTTTCATCGAGCCTTACCACATACTGTTTTAAATAATTTATTTCAGTGTTTTGAAAAATAAACGAAAAGTGTGCAACTAAACGAGCTTAGGTCGTCGTAGGCGGCCTAACGCAAGCCTTAATAAAGGAAATAAATTCTCTCTTAGAAAAAAAAAGTAATGAGTAAATTCAGGGAGCACGAAATACTGATACTCCATCAAAAGTAAAGAAACATTGGTACTGTTTCTACAAACTCTTTACTTAGAAAGAGGCACATTACCAGTTAGTGAAAAACGTTTTCATTCAGCTTTCTAGAACAACTCATAACCGATCAAAAGGAAATAAATAACTAATATTGGTATGTTTTGTGTACGAAGTATGTTCTTTGAAGTTCAAACACTTCAAGGAGCTTTTCCTTCAGAACCCTGGGGTCATTTGCTGCTTGTGTGTTGTCTTAAACTAATATAATCCTTCCCAAGTGTTGGTAACCCTACGTCCCAGTAAAGTATTGTTTACAATAATGATTTAGTTTGTTCCAGTTGACCCCAGGTTGTTTCCCCCGGCTTCGACCGATAATATATTGCACACTTAACGTAACGTTAGAAAGCAGTCACTTATTATGAGAACGCAGCAGAGTTTCATTAGGAAGACCATGTACGAGTACTCATATAGGCACTGTAAACTTCATGTCAAACAGAATGAAAAGTAGAATATTTTTCAAGACATTTTACTGATGATGTCGAAGTGAGGTCACCAGTATAAAATGTTCAAGAAGTATTTGAGTCGAACATTACTGAATGGGTTATTAATATTACGAATATGATACTAGCCAAAGCATGTAATTACTAATCTAAATTTTGATGGCATCACAACCTAATCACGGTAGAAATAAAACTTATTCAGAGATACACTGGTTGCATCTCTAAATATTCTGGTTCATGTATCTCAAGGTAGATGGTTCTACACTCTCAGATTCAGTGAATTTGACTGATATATAACGATGTATTTCATGTTTCCTTATTATCTGTACCAAAAACTTGCTGACGTTGACTGAAAAATACTTACCTCCCTGCCGCCATATATTCAGTACTAATGGCTCTGTAAAATTCCATACTGAAATGTGATACTGACATAATATGCCTAATGAATTTCTGTCATAGACAGTGTAGCAACGGGACACTACAGCAGTTATTCTTCCTGTCATTTAGGACTAAGACAAATAACAATTAAAATAATTTCTGTGTTTTATGTAACTTATATTTTGTAAACTACGTAGATGGTACAGATAATTACCACTTCCCATATGGACAACACAATGGGGTCTGAGTAATTTTCAAGTAGAGGGCTCCAATAACCTCCTGCATGCCTACGGGATTCCTTTTATTTTTTCATAAAGGGTTTAACATTCACTTTCAGTACTGTTGTGATGATAATGTCTTTCTTACGTCAGTGTTGGCAATTCACCGTGGATTAAGTAGAGAGATCTCATTCCTCTCTTCATGGGGAGGTAGAATTTCATCAAGAACTGGATGACACCACCTTCTGGTAACTAACTGCATCCGCTTATAATAAGTGGCAGAATTTTTATGCCAGAAACCGTCTAATACCCTTTTGTAATTAAGGCTTGATGTATTGATCATGGTATGAGCAAATATGCACCTTCATTCTCCCCTGAATATCCCTCCATACCTACATACCTCCACCCCAACTCTCCTCGACTGCACCGTATTCGATTTCCTTGGACCTTCCCCTCTTATTCTCCTTTACTCTGCCTCTCGTTTATTGCCTCTTCTATATCACCCCCCCCCCCACCACTTTTCTTCACTCTGTATCCTTCTCCCCCCCCCTCCATCCTCCCATCCCACTCTAAACTCTCCATTCTTTCCATCCTCCAGCTCTCGTGCCTTCTTCTCCACCTCTTCCTCTCCTTATTTGTTCCCCTCATCCGCTTCCCTCCGTCATCCCTCTCTCTCCTCTGCGTCTCCCCACCCCTCCCTTTTTCCCAGTCTCTCACTTTCCTCATTTTTCTAACCCTTCCCTTTCTCCCCATTTCCCCACCTCTCCCCTTCATGTCTCTTTCCCCCACCCAATTCCCTTCCCTCCTCATCCTTTTTACCTCTTTTTCCATCCCCTTTATCTCAGTTTCACTCCTTTTCCCTTCCTTTCCGCTCCTCCTTCCTCCCCCTCCCCCCTTTTTTTTCCGCCTCTTCTTTCCTCAGTATAACTTACCTCTTTCTTCCTTTCTTTCTGATCTCCTTCCTTCCCATCCCATCCCGCTCCTCCCCCTTTTTTCCCTTCCTCTGTTTTTACTTATATATATATTTTTTCCTTTCTCTCTTCTTTTCTCTTCATCTTTTTTTCCACTTCCCATTTTTCTTCTTTTCGTTATCCTTCCCCTTCGTCTCGTTTACTCCTTCCCCTTTATTTTTTCTTTTTATTTTTCCCTGTTCTTCCTCTCTCCTTCCTCCACATCCCACTCCCCACCCCTGCGAGATCAAGCTAGCGAGCGAGGTGGCAGGAATTAACATGGCGGTTCTCAGACAATAATCGTTGGTGTGTCTGTGTGCGGGGAGTGTAAATAAGATGTAATGGCAGGAAATTGCATAATGACGCTGGTCCCTGATTGGTTCGTCACGGTGCTGGGCGGGGGCAGGCTGGGTCACTGGCACTCACCGCACCCCACCTCACCTGTCATAAGTTCTACCTCCCATTTCTTCCAGTCCCCCTACCCCCCTCTCCCTTCCTTGTCTGTCTCGTCCCCACCCTACCTACTCACCTCTCTTCTCTCTCTCTCTCTCTCTCTCTCTCTCTTTCTTTTAATATATTTACTCCAACGTTCCCGCGTACCTTCCCTATCTCCCTCCCGCCCTTCCCCCTACCCACCCTCTGTCTCTGTTACTCTACCCAACATCCTCCGGTCCCTGGCGAAGAATGCCCACCTCGCAATTGAAAAAACTCGAGTTCGATTCTCTGGCCCATCAGATCCTCGGACGAAGTTTGTTTTGTGCTTGTTTGTGGTTACCCAGCAAAAACAGCCATGCACTGTTTGCCATTCCTTCCCAAACGACGTACAGTATCCATCCTTCTCATACTCGTTTATCGTGTGCTTCATAGTCCTGTCTTATATATTTAGTTCATGTAACATCTTCTGTCGCCGATTTTTTTTCTCATGGCTGTATAACTGGGAGCCTGGATGTAACATGACTCTTGTGGATTATACACTGTGGGAAAACTGGAATGTATAGAGAGAAAAATAAGTATCTACCTTAATGACTCACGTAAAGTAATAGGATTTAAGCCGTCTTACCTTCCCTGCATTAATATCATTCTGCCTCCTCCCTTACCTCCTTCCTAACCCCTTAGTTTCTCTCTCTTCCACCCATCTTTCTCACCACTCTACCTACCTCTGTCACTTGTGTTGTCTTCCAGTCCCTTTCTTAACCTTCACCACTTCCTTTCACATCCTATATTTATGTTTCAGTTGTATTTACCTCTGACAAAAAAAGTTGGAATATGTTATGTATTCATCCCATTTTTCCTGGATGTTTGTTTGTGTATTTGTTTGTTCACAAGATATGTAAAAAAGTTATTGATGAATTACAGTGATTTTTGATGTATGTGGCTCATGCACCAAGAAGAAATTATTTTAATTTTGGTGATCAGAGTTCGAGTCCTGGTTTAGGACTTCTTTTAAAGGTTCACAAGTTATCTCAAAAAGATACTGGTGGATTTCACTAAAATTTTGTGGATATGTTGGTCACGAGCCAAGGAAGAGTTTATTACATTTTGGTGGTGATTTGAGCTGTTTGATATAGGCGCTGGCGGAGGTATGCGTCCCTCTGAGTGCGCTTAACTTGTCGTTGTTGTTTCCCTTCCTTCCTTTATGCCTACCTGATCCCTGGCCTTATGTAGTTCATGGCTCAGTGTTGAAAATTCACCTAGCTTCATTTTTTCTCTGGATTCTACTTGCCTTATTTCACTAGTAGGAAAAAAATTAGTTAACCTCTTCACGACAATGACGCATATCATAAGCTTTAAAAATTACATAATACTGTGATAGCAGGAAAACACAAAAACGTACCATAAGAGTGTAAAATTTGAATTGTTATTTTTCATCCCTGTAGTCAGAGGAAATCCCTTTTGAATTTAATAAACTTATCCTGAAGTAGTCGGAATAAAAAGCAAAACGTCTTCATCGCAGGGAGGGGGTTAAAATCTTGATGATCATCATCATGCTTATGATATATGTTGTCTCCGTACGTTACGCGGATTTCATTTCTCTGTGTGCACACTCTAGTTCATGTTTTCCTTTCCGTCTTAAAAACTGCTTAGCTTCCCATGGCTATACCCACATCCGTTGCTCATTCTACACTTTTCCTATTCCTTTTTTTTTTTTTCTGTCTCTTGCTTCTTCATCCCTTCATTACCTTCATTTCTGTTTACCATCATATTTTCCTTCAGACCCTCACTATTGTCACTCTTTTGTTTGCATCGCTGCCCTTTTCACTCATCACTTAGCCTCTTCATCTCTCTTCTTGCACTGAATTTTTTAGCTCCTGTCTCTTCTCTCACCTACAGTAGATCCCCATGTTTCTCCTCATTTCTTCCGTTTCCTTTTTTTACGTTCCCCTATCCTTCCTTTACCATCCCAGAGCATCGTATCTCTTCATTGTCTTTTTCAATTCCTGTCTTCTCTTCATCACCTACGTCTGTATCCTTTTCCTCATCCGTTCTCTGCCTTCCTTTGCCTTCCTTTCCCTTTCCTTGTTGTGCTTCTCTTTGCCTCCTTACTGAATCATCTCTTTCCCTGCATTGCGCTTTTCAGCTCTTTGCAGTCCATTTTTCTCTTAATCTCTTCAGTTTCCTTCTCTGCCTTCTCCTTTCCTATCCTGTTCTTCCATTTGCTCTTACATACCTCTCCTGCCATTGTCCTTCTTAGGTCTTTACTTTTCTCCATCAACAACTTCCTAAACTTCTTTTCAATTCCACTATATTAATTCCCCTGATCGGCGTCTCTTCTCTTCCCTGTTCTAAACTGCGTCACTCGTATTCTCCTCACAACTTGTCTTTTAACCACTCTCCTCCTCCCTCCTTGATGCCCTCCTCTCTTCTGTCATCATGTTAATCCCTCAACTTAATCACTGTATCTCTACCGCATCAGTGTTTCAGTTCTTTTCCTTTCTTTAGCATCTCCCTTATTTATTTAATCTCTTTCCATCATTTTCCTTCCCAATCACATCTTCCTCCACTGACCAGATATGTCCATTCTCATAACTTCATCTTTTTCTTCCATTTCCTTTCCATCTCACTTTGCTCTTTGTATCCCTTTACCTCTTGATTCTTCACCTTTCCTTTCCCCTAAATTTCATTTTACCTTTACTCCTCTCATGTGTCTTTTTCTATATTCCTTTTACCATTCTTCATCCATCCCCTTTTTTCCCTGTCCCCTTTTCCCTTCCTTTTCATCTTTCCTTTTCCCCTTTCCTCCTGTCCCTCCGCTTCCTTCTCTCTCCCTTCCATCCTCTCGTCGTCCTCTTCCTTTATTTCCCCTTCCCTTCTTCCATCTCGTCCTTTTCTCTTTCTCTCTTTCCTCCTGCTTTTCCCTTTTCTTCTCTTCCTTTGTTTTATACTTGTTCCCCCTCCCTCTTTCCTCTTGCCCCTTCCCTTGCTTCTCTTTTACCTCACTTTCTTCGTCGTCCTCTCATTTTCCCTTTTCTTTCCTTACCCTTCTCTTTCCCTTCCGTTTCCAGTCTCTTCTTTCCTGCTTCCCTTCTTCGTTTTCCCCCTTCCCTCTCGTCCCATCTCCTCCTTTTCCCTTCTCCGTCCATTTCCTCTCCTACTCCCTCCCTTTCTTTCTTTCCTCCCCCTCCCCCTCCTCCCCAGTGCAGCCGGTAACGCACTTATTCCCCACCGCGTCACTTTTCTTCCCGGCATTGCTGAGTTCGTTCATTTTTGTCGGGGTCTGGGGTTTCGTGAATAAGAACGTGCTATTCTTTCACTTCATATTTTTTCGAATTTTGCTTTTTCATTTTTACTTTTTCGTTCAGATTTTTTTCTTTCTTTATTCCCCCACCATGTTGTTGCTATTTTTCTGCTTTATTGTTTGTTGTTTTGACATTTTTATTTCAGTTTCAAATGAAGCAATATTTGTATATTTTGGAGACTTCTAACACTCAGCTTGTATTATTTTATTGCCTTTTCCTGTTTAAATAAGCATGGATAGATTTTGGTTCTCAAAAATGCTTCATTGGCAAAAGTGAAGACCGATGCCAAAAGTTTGAAGAATGAGAAGGCATCAGGCGTTGGTGAGGTGTGTGCAGAAATTATAAAATATTAGGGAGGGTATGATGATGTATATGTAGGAAAAATGTCAGAAAGACTGGATGGTTGGAGTTGTGTCAGTAAAGTGAGAGAAAGTGTGATTGCACCCTTATATGAAAAATAAGAACAATCAAAATGAATGCAGATTATTACCTGTGGCGAAGCCGACAGGTCTGTAAGTGGTACACTTGGGGATTCTCTCTCTCTCTCTCTCTCTCTCTCTCTCTCTCTCTCTCTCTCTCTCTCTCTCTCTCTCTCCAGTCCCTCTTCCACTAATCTTCTCACCATTCTTCATGCCTTGCCAGCCTAAGCGATTTAACTGCAGTGTCGTGTTTTTCATTGGGTCTCCACATCATACTGTGGAAACCTGCCGTTTTTTTGTTCAGTCTCTTTCTTCCTCCTCGGTTTCCTTTGTCTTTTTTCCACTCCTGTCCGTTTGGTGTCATTCCTTTATTTCTTCACCTGTTTGCTTCATAGTTCATGATTCACTTTGTAAATACTCCCAGACATCGTTTTCATTTATTTAAACCTTTAAAAGGGATTTATTGTATTAGAGGTTAAGCAACACAAACACACAGATGTAGAGATTCCATATTCTCGTATATGCATTAATCACCGTGGCACTTTGCACAGAATTAATCCAATGTATAGTTTTGTGGTAGGTGGGGGCACTTACCATCCACTCATTCGATGTAGTGCTGCTCTCGGGTGTCTGCCCTTTCCTCTCCTCCATCCTTCTTTCCTTCCCTCCTCTTCTGTCTTTCTTTCCTTCATTCTCTCCTCGTCCTGCCTACGGGTGACTTTACACTCTCTCTTCTGTCTTTCATTCCTTCACTCTTTCCTCTTCCTTCTGCCTTTGGGTGACTCTATACTGAGTGACAAGCCAAATGGTTTCCTTTACACCAGGAAACCATTTACTACGCTGGGTGGTAACCACATAACCAAATTTTGGCGCCTGGTGGTTTAGTGGGTAATTATGGCACTCCAATCGGATTGAGCCAGTGAAGGTTTATATCCAACGGGTGGTTGGGGTTTATTGCTCACGTAATGCCAGTCAGGGAGGAGTGAGGCTGGTCACTGTCATCTTAAATGTCAGGACCAACTTGCCTAGCCCCGGGCTCCTACGCTACTCATTGGGCAACGTAGGATTGGATGATGGATGGATGGGTATAGTAATTGTTTGGAAACCATCCTGCATGCCCTTGAGAATGTTGGCAATCTTTATTTTAGACTGGTAACCACAAAGCGATTTTTGTTTGCATAGGAAGAATCTAAAACAATAAAGGATTTAATGAAATTACTCATCATAGCTAGAAATCACTCGGAGAGCGCATACTTTCGCCAGTGCCATTGCCATTAAAAAGGGATCCGGTTGCGTGGAGGTATTTTGTCGAAAACATAGGACCCGGATCCGTCCCCATATTTAATCAGTTGTTCCTTGACCCATGGCCCACTCTTCCACAAAATTGTTCTGAAATTCATTGAGAACTTTTGGAAATATTATGAGCGATACATAGGATCCGGAGCATATTATGAGAGATACATAGGATCCGGATCCCCCCCAAAATTTAATCAATTCTTTCTTGGCCCATTGCCCACCATTCCAAAAAAATTCATTGAATTTCATTGAGAACTTTTGGTGATATCGTGTGGACCAACAAACAAACAAACATACAAAAGTAGGTGAATACATGGCCTCTTCCAGCTTTGTTGGCGGAGGTAACTATTACCTTCGCATCCAATCACACCCATTTTCATTTCAGAAACACTCACCATTGCACTCAAACATACCCACCACCACGCACACACACCCACGATCACACTCACACACGCTCCATCACACTCACACACCCACCATAGCACACACACACACACACACACACACACACACACACACACACACACACACACGCACACAGGTACATGTGTAGTATATATATATATATATATATATATATATATATATATATATATATATATATATATATATATATATAAAATATGTATACGTAAGGATACATGTGCTTTATATATGGACAACACCGAAACTGCCTTCGTAAGTCATACTATCCCCATTTCGCTTATGCGTACCATCATTTCTGATACAGTCTATACATACATGAATTTCAGTCTGAACAATTATGATTACAGCTAGGTACAAGAAAAATATATACCGGATCCACCAGTCCTCAATACCAAAGCACATGCACCTGTTAGGCCAGTTAGAATGATTTACTGAGGTGTGTGGAGAGTTTGCCTAAACTGCTTGCTGAGACAGTGCTTCATTACAGCGCTGATGTCCACACTCTGCAGTTGTGTTTATCGTCAGAAAACTAGTATTTCACCTCAACGTGAAGAGGGTTCAGACATAAGTCGTTGACCATGGTAAGAAAAATTATTTGTACTATAAAAGCATCTTTGCCTCTCTGTGCATGCCTGCGTGTACGTGTGCGTGTGTGGGGGCAGGAGAGACTTACAAGTGATATTGCTGATGGGGCTTGGTGGCCGGTTGAGTGGGTTGGTGAGTGGATGGGCGAGATGGGTTGGTGAGCGGGTGCGTGGATGACAGGCGGAGTGGGCTGAGTGGTAGAGGTGGAATGGATGGGGGATGGGCTGACAATGGAGGGTGAGTGGGCATTGGGGTGAGTGGGTGGGTGGAGGGATGTGGGAGTTGATAAAAGGGCAGTTGGGTGGGAGGGCAAGGTGAGTAGGTGGATGGGATGGGTGGTAAGGGTGGGGTGGTTGTGTGGTGGGGGTTTTGTTTGTGGGTGTTCATGGTGGAGTGGGTGGGCTTTGTGGAAGGATGAGGTGGATGTGTGGTTTTCCAGAGGACACGACATGAGACGAGCTTACTACACTGGGTTGTTGGGTGGATGAGGGACAATAGGTCCATTTGAGAATAGATCCTTATGATATATAGGTCTATGAATGGAATAGGTCCATGTGGGAGAACAGGTCCATGAAAAATATGTCCTTCGTGAAACCTAACCCATGTACTGTAGAATCATAGATCAAGTGCGTAAGAAAGGCCCATAGTGGAAATAGGTCCACGGTAGAAAATAGGTCCGTGTGGGGAGTCAGTGGTTCCTCATGAAGAGAAATTAGATCTATGGGAAAAACAGGTCTGTGGGAAAAATGTCCATGGGAAAAAAAAAAAAGTAACTAAAGAGAAAGTAGGTCCATGGTTAAAATACGCTCCTGAGGAGAAAATAGGTTCATGAAGGAAATGGGTCCATGGGATAAAAAAAGAGGTCCTTGGAGAAAATAGGCGAGTGTTAGGATGCCACCATACAAGGCATATCTGATGACAGGCTTCTGTGCTGGTATTGTAAAACACACACACAATACAAATGTTATTATTTTACGTTCTCATTATAAAATATCCGGCAGAATTAGATGAGGTCCTTGGAGAAAATAGGCGAGTGTTAGGATGCCACCATACAAGGCATATCTGATGACAGGCTTCTGTGCTGGTATTGTAAAACACACACACAATACAAATGTTATTATTTTACGTTCTCATTATAAAATATCCGGCAGAATTAGATAGCCCATGTACACGCATGTCATGCCACTCATACAGCGCCGTAACGTGGTAGAACCGATACAACCAGGTGGCTCCATTACCTGGGTATACAGACGTCCCTCGCCTCCCTCCATATCCTCTGAAAGGAGGATGGTGGATAGCAGGAGCAAGACAACTTTAGTCTGCAGTCCGCCGGGTTCATATTCAGATGAACCTGGGTCGTTAAAAGTAAGCAGACACCACAGGGAGGGAAAGTTTTGGCATCCTTTACTTTCATTCTGTGAAAAAACGTAATCCATTTCTTACACATTTATCATGTTACTTTTCTGTTTCATACAACGTAAGGACGTACTGTACTGTACAACCTTAGAATTTACTTGGCACTCTCACTCCCTCCTCACTCATCTAACCAATGAAAGGGATCCGTGAAGTGCAGCCCAACCCTGCACTCACCATAACTCACATGGTATAAACTGTAAAGGGTCTCGCTTAAACCCGCCAATCACTGGATGAGAAATACGATGTTTTGATTTCATTTTCCATTTTCATTTTCGCACCGAGTTTGAAGTTTACGAGTGCCCTCAAACCCAGCGCGGAAATTGTCGAAACTTGAAATTGGTTGTTCTTTTGCTTTTGGCGAATTTTCTGGCGTGAGGCGTGAACTAATCCGGGTTCGAGGGTAATGATGCAAATTATGGTGGAGCAAAGGTTGTGGCTGAACACTGTTGCTGGCTGGTACTCCAAAACTTTTAGCTTTACTGTGCACGAGCAGGTCGGAGTGAGGCTTGTGTGTATCAGAATGATTGAAAGACTGAGCTGCTCTACATCTCCACGAGAATATTACGGAGTGAAAAGCAGAGCATCTTTACCTGTTTCCTTAAATGAGCATTCATTTCAGTGACATGACTGTCAGTTTGCCCGTATGCTACAGGCACTTTCTTATGAGCGGATAGTCACTTCAAACGTTTTCAAATGCTGCATGCGTTATAAAGAAACTTTGAAAATAATACAAAGCATTACAGTAGTTCGAGTGAAATATTTAGAATATAGTAATGTCTATTCGGAGCTCAGATAATATCTTGGAAATTATCCCTGTCCAACTGAGCCGGGTACACTATATGTAATGAAATACATGTAATATACTATAGCACTAGCCGTGTGTGTGTGTGTGTGTGTGTGTGTGTGTGTGTGTGTGTGTGTGTGTGTGTTTTGGGCAGCCGAAACTACACATTCAAATCGCACCAAAATTGGCACAAAAATCGCAAAAAATTCGCTGATGTGAAAAAATTTGGTCCCATCACGATTGAAAAACTTTTACTATATTTAATAAGCGATCACATTTTGACCAAAAAACGACGTTCCCGGCGCCCGGCATAGGATCTCCGTAGAATTTTTTGCCCATAGCTATAACTAAAATATATTATAGCAGCGCGAGAGCCCTCCGCAGGAGCAAGTGCGAGAGGCCCTAAGGGCCCACGAGCACTTGTATTGAAACTATAAAACATCCACAGAATGAATAGTTCGGTATTTATGTATATAATTATGAATTAACTAGAAAAAAAAAGAGAGAGGTGGATAAAGGGACAGATGGAAATAGACTTATATGTATATATGTGTGTGTGTGTGTGTGTGTGTGTGTGTGTGTATTATTTATTTATTATTATTACCTGCAATTCGTCACCTGCGTGAGCAGGAGGGGGAAGCTATTTCGTACAGTCAATACGATATTAAAAAAAAAAAAAATCAGAGAAATCCATTTCCATACAATGAATAGCGTTTCTGTAACAATGTTTATCTGGCCACGAGAATTTGTAGAGTAAAAAAAATTCTGTGGGACAAGTGGCAACTCTGCCTCAGATTCGTATGCCCTCATCTCGAGACTGCATTCTGCCGGTAAAGAGGACTCTGTAGGAGGAAGTTCCCAGCTCACTGTCCTCTGGCACCACCCGACCATTCTGTGGCTTTCAAAATGTTGAAGGACACTAATTTCTTTGAGAGTTCCTTACTATTGCATTACCGTCCCATTTCATTAGTACAACCTTATATTTCTGTAGACCACTGCTCCCTTACGTTACTCGGACTACTGAATTCTCTTCAAGGATTTTAACAAACATGCAATTGCTTGAGTCATTTCACTTAGGCATCACGCTTTATATGCTAAAAGTATCACTCTGGAACACCAGGATTTCACTCAGTTTTCACACCGCTTAAGCATAAGTAGTACAGCTTTATAAAGAAAACAAATATTGCTCAGTATAACATCAAATCTCGTTGATCACATTTCACACACACACACACACACACACACACACACACACACACACACACACACACACACACACACACACACACACACACACACACACACACACACACACACACACACACACACACACACACACACACACACACGCTATCCATCACAGCAACAGACACCTCTAAACACTTCATCCACCATCATCCTTCGCTTCAGTCTCATTTGCATCCCTCCCCCACCTCCCTTTCCCTCCCGTATACCTCCCTTTCCCTCCTGTATCATTCCCTCCCCTTTCTTTCCCGCCTTTCATCCCTCTCTCCCTTTCATTCCTTCCCACCAGTCTTTCACCTGTTACCCTCCTTCCATTTTCCTCCTCTCCCGTTTTCCTCCAGTCTCTCATTCCTTCCTTCCCTGCCCTTCTTCTCCGGTCTTTCATTCCTTCCTCACATCCCTTGCCCTTCTCTCTCCTCCCTTCTCATTCCGTCATGAATCATCCGTCTTCACCCGTCTTTCACCTCTTCACCGCATCCCTTTCTCCTTCCCTCCCAGTTTCTTCCTATGTCTCATCCATTCTTCCTTTACCCTTCCCCTCTCTTCCCTCTCTTTTACCTTTCATCTTTCCCTCACGTCCCTGTCTCTCCTGTCTTTCATCCCTCCTTCTCTCCCTTGTTCCCCTGTTTCATCCCCTCCTCTCCATCTCATCTCTTCCCATCTTCCGGTTCTCCCTCTCATCCCTTTGATGCATCTTTCATCCTTCACTCATTCTGACAGCTGACAGCATCAGGCCTCTAACACCGCATTCCCTTTCTACTTCTGACCGCTCACAACATTACACACCCTTACCACAGCCAACACCTGACATCACTCATATGCAACCTACTGATTTCTGACAACATTCTTTATTCCTGGCAACCAACAACAACTAACTTAAGTTTGACCACTGCCAGCACCCAGCAACGTACTTCTTCCTGGACACTGATAAATGTCGTAATATTTTTATTGATCACTGCCAGCATCTGACGCCATACCTACTCTTGACCATAGCCAACACCAGATACCACACATACCCCTGACCATTATCAACACCGGATACCATACCTTCCTACCATTACCAACACCTGACACCATACCTCCTCTTGACCACTACCTGCTGCTATCAATATATCATTTGGCCTTTGCCAACACCTGTGTCACGGGGTTTTTATAATATCACTGTGTTTTTTTAAATAAATGGTTAAATGTTATTTAAATTGATAATAATATTCAATAATACTGAAGAGCAGGGACAATGATTGTCTTGCTAAATCGTGCAACGATTCTCTAAGAACGAGAATTCAAAAACTTTCTCAACAGTACACAGCAGAGACTAATTACTCACAATTGCTGACTTACTGTACTGTTAGCCTCTGGAGAAAGTTACTTCACCCTTGACAATAAATAACTAATACTAATAATAATAACATCAGGTTCTTGCTGATGCATTAACTCCTGGCACAACGGATTTTAAGTTAATACAACAAGACTGGTCTAAGTACCAGTTATGAAAGCAAACGTCTATGCGAGCTAGGAGCTATGTGGGAAATAAGCTTAATTATGGAGAAATGAAACAAGATTTTACTTTACATTAAGCTCAAGAAAAGAGAACTGTTAAATTTATTAATTACAAAAAATAAATTTAACGTTACATTTCAAATCAAATTAATGAGATGCACTCACTCACTCACACAAAAGCTAAATACTTACGCCTAGGAAAAAACACCTTAACTAAACTCTTAAAACTAGGATTATACAAAAAGGAAATACCAGTCGATGAATGCTATGTATCACCCTGGGGGTGGGAGGACTGGATTACTGTCTCAGTGGAGCTTGGGTGCTAGCGACCTCTCACACTTCGGAGCTCAGGACCTTCCTCCGTCACAACAAACACTAGACTGAATTCAAATAATGTATAGGCAGGACGCACGAGCCACCGGAAGAAGGCGTGGCTAACGGTTTAGGCAAGCAGAGGCGAACGATAAAGAAACAATTGTATCGCTCAGTAGAGCACTTAGTGACGTGCATTAAATCGGTCACTTTTGAAAGTGACGAATGTTTTGAAAAGTATACTCCGAAATGGAGGGAGAAACGGTTAGCTGAGCGATACACAGTGAGTTTGCCACTAATAGTTCGTGGCTTCTCACAAAAGGGAAATGTCGCGAATTGATTCGTGACATTACGCCCTTACAAAGTTAAATTTTTTCCTTATGGGAAAAAATTTGTGGATATATATATATATATATGTACACATATATAAGTCATTCGCACAAGATTCACACTGTCGTGTGTGTGCTATCCTGCTACAGGAGAAAGTCGCAGTCGCCAGTGAGCGAAAAAACCTCGTATTTACGTTAATAGAAGTAAGCTTGAGGGAAAAACTCCGTGACGACGGTGAAAATCCTGTACTCAGGTCAAACTGAGCGAAAATTCGCTACATTTACACTGACAACTAATTGTTGTGTAGCGTGGTGTATGTAATACACGGTGTAGGTGTGACAGTTGTAGTGTAACTGTACCTACGTGTAAAATGACACAGCAAATAATAATATGACGACGACGAAGGCAGAGGAGAAGAGGCGGCAGCGTGCGGCAGACGATCAGCTGGGCCGCACAGCAAAACTGCTACACCCATTGCTGAACCTGCAAAACCAATTAAGGTGGAGCATCAAAAGTGTCAATGAGACAAAATTCTTATTACGTTACAATTACTCTCTCTGCCTAGCAATCAGTACATGCTATGAAAAGTACACTCGAGGTCGCCATTAATTTTAGCACACGATTATGTCAGCAAGTTGAGAATCCTTGCGCAAACTCGGGTCTTCCATAGCCTCGAACTGCACACGGGTCCTCAACCTGTGCCTTAACCTACAGTACTTATATTAATATCGGGGAGCTGAGAATCCTTGTGCAAACTTGGGTCTTCCATAACCTCAAGTCGCCTCTGCGGAGTTCTCACTTCCCCCTTAACCTACAGTACTTATATTAGTATCGGGGAGCTGAGAATCCTTGTGCAAACTTGGGTCTTCCATAGCCTCAAGTCGCCTCTGCGGAGTTCTCTCTCGAACTTCCCCCTTAACCTACAGTACTTATATTAGTATCGGGGAGCTGAGAATCCTTGTGCAAACTTGGGTCTTCCATAGCCTCAAGTCGCCTCTGCGGAGTTCTCTCTCGAATTTCCCCCTTAACCTACAGTACTTATATTAGTACCGGGAAGCTGAGAATCCTTATGCAAACTTGGGTCTTCCATAGCCTCAAGTCGCCTCTCAACTTCCCCCTTAACTTACGGTACATAATATGTATGTACAGGCCCTGGACATAATGTGTCCTGTGGGGCCAATGGGCGAGACGTCAGGTCTGCACCCACTTCACCACTACCCTGTCTCTCAACTGTCTCAGAGATTATGGGTGTGGTTACAAATGGCACAGGAAGGGCATGTCCCTGATTAGTGGTGATACTTTGGCACACACTACAGGAACGGACAAAACTATCTATGTCCCGTCCCATCCCTGGCCAGAAAAAGTCAGCTCGGATACGGCCCTGGGTCTTCCTTTTGCCCACGTGACCTCCTGAGGCTGAACAATGACCCCATTGTAACACTGCTAGGCGGTACTTGGCGGGAACGACAAACTGCAGTCGAACCTCGCCCTCGGGTGTTCGTGACTCACGGTAGAGCCGTCCTTGTTTATGAAGGAACTTGGCTCGACCTCCCCGTGAATACTTTATCACTCGACCCTTTTGTTTGTTCCGCACGGTAGCAAGTGTCGGGTCAGAATGTTGTTCTTGCACAACAAGTTGACTACACATCAGATCTTGCGGCGATTCAATGATCACTGGGGTGACACAGTCTGGAGCCTCAGTCATGGCTCGTGTTACCGCAGCAGCCGAAGTCTGAGTAGCGTCATCGGAGCAACTATCCTTGACTCCATTAATATTGCCTACTATAAAGTCAAATAGAGGCTCTGGCATGACAACTGCAAGTGTCATACCAGTATAAAATGGAGATGCCACCTGGATACATGCCTCAGGGAACAATCTCACTGATCCATCAATAAGCTTTGCATGGATCTGTCGACCTGTATACTGCTCAGGCCGAACTAAACTCTGCTTAACAGAGCAACCTGAGGAACCATTGTCTCTCAGGACCTTCACAGGAATGCCTCCCACAAACCCTGGCTGAACAAGGAAGGTACTGTCACCTGTGGGAGGGCCTGTGGAAGAAGCAGCTAGCCACTCATGAGGCTGCTGAATTGATGTGGCAAACATTGTGCCTTGAGGGTTATATTGGGAAGATGGAACATTGGCCATCTGTGGAGGGGGGTTCACTGTCACTGTGGGACTAGTGAACTGTGGGGAAGTACCCACACTGGTAGGGACGTGACCACCAGGCTGCTGCTGAGGAATGAAGGCTGCATTCGCTTCCTGCCTCTTTTGAGCTGGTGGTGAAAAAGCTTGTCCCGACGGTCGGTTGCGTGGCTGATACTGCTGCTGATTAGGGTACTTGTTGTACCCCTTCCACTCAGGTTTCTGAGTGTTTTGCCCCTGGTCCTTCCACTGCGGTTTTGGACCTTGGCCATTACTCTGAGAACGGCCTTGGTGCTGGGATTCAGTCTGAGATGGCTTCCCAGACTTGGCAGTATCTTTTCTGCTCCAGGTGTTTTGCTTACGAGCTTGATACCCGTATGCAGTAAAGAATGCGTCAGCCTTCTCTGCCATTTGGCTGGCATCTTTCACCTGGCAGATCTTAAGCTGCACTATGAGCTCAGCAGGCCACGACCTCTCTAGCTGTGTACGCAGCATAAGGTCAATTATCCCCTCACGCGTGGAAGGAGTTTCATCTTTCTCCATCCACTCATTTAAGTAAGCTGTGAGACGATCAAGGAACTGAACAGCTGTCTCCTTCTCTTGGAGACGAGCTCGCATGAACTGAACTTTGGCGTCGTCTACTGTGAGACCATACGCCTTAATGAGTGCAGCTTTCATCATCTCATATGTGAGATTGTCTCCACGAATTCTGTGGAGAATATCGAGGGCAGGGCCCTCAAATAGGCTAAGAAACTGAAGCCGCTTAGCTGCCTCATCCAGTTGATACATGTCTGCCATGTCCTCAAAACGAGCTATGTACGGCTCGATTCGCTCGCTTTCCTTGTATGAAGGAAGCTTGATGCGTGGGGTCGCCAGAACATGTGCAGGGAGAACGCTCGTGGAGCTTGGACCAACTGCACCAGACGTGTCTGAAGCCAAGGAATCTCGCTTGAGCTTCAGCACTTCAAGTTCATGTTTTTCTCGTGCCTCACGTTCGGCACGCTCGTATTCGCGCTGTTCTCGCTCGCGTTCATGTCGTTCACGCTCGTATTCCCGCTGTTCTCGCTCTTTTTCTAACTCGTGTTCGCGCTGTTGTCGCTCGTACTCGCGCTCCTTTTCGCGTTCCTCACGCTGTTCTCGCTCGTATTCGCGCTGAATCTTACGCTCTTCACGGGCATCATTCTCGCGCTGCTGCTCCTGATTATGCCGTGAGAGTATGTACTCTTTAATTTCGGTTGGGTCCGAAAGACCCATTTCTTTGGCTTCCTGTAAAAATACAGTAGTAGCCATGGCGCTAATTTATTAAGCAATCCGAAATTGAGTACTGACTGCTTAGCGACGAATACTAATAAACACAAGTAAAGAATACAGACACAAGCTAGTGGTGACCAGTCTTATCTAGTTAACTGGCAAAGATTAAATAAAAAATGTAAATGACTGGGAAGACTCACTAATAAACACAATGGGTACGGCGACTACCCAGGAGCGAATAAAATCGTCTGGCGTTACCAAGAATAAACGAGTTAAGTACTCTTATTGATTAATAAAGCAAAAATTCACTTGCTAAATCAACGGTAACCACCAGTAAACTTGTGCCTATAAACTTTAATGATAAATACCTAAATATGAATGAGTGAGCACTATCTCGTGAATAGCTTTAGAGCTAGGAGTTAATATCCTGGAATGAGGTCGCCAATTGTCACGGGGTTTTTATAATATCACTGTGTTTTTTGAAATAAATGGTTAAATGTTATTTAAATTGATAATAATATTCAATAATACTGAAGAGCAGGGACAATGATTGTCTTGCTAAATCGTGCAACGATTCTCTAAGAACGAGAATTCAAAAACTTTCTCAACAGTACACAGCAGAGACTAATTACTCACAATTGCTGACTTACTGTACTGTTAGCCTCTGGAGAAAGTTACTTCACCCCTGACAATAAATAACTAATACTAATAATAATAACATCAGGTTCTTGCTGATGCATTAACTCCTGGCACAACGGATTTTAAGTTAATACAACAAGACTGGTCTAAGTACCAGTTATGAAAGCAAACGTCTATGCGAGCTAGGAGCTATGTGGGAAATAAGCTTAATTATGGAGAAATGAAACAAGATTTTACTTTACATTAAGCTCAAGAAAAGAGAACTGTTAAATTTATTAATTACAAAAAATAAATTTAACGTTACATTTCAAATCAAATTAATGAGACGCACTCACTCACTCACACAAAAGCTAAATACTTACGCCTAGGAAAAAACACCTTAACTAAACTCTTAAAACTAGGATTATACAAAAAGGAAATACCAGTCGATGAATGCTATGTATCACCCTGGGGGTGGGAGGACTGGATTACTGTCTCAGTGGAGCTTGGGTGCTAGCAACCTCTCACACTTCGGAGCTCAGGACCTTCCTCCGTCACAACAAACACTAGACTGAATTCAAATAATGTATAGGCAGGACGCACGAGCCACCGGAAGAAGGCGTGGCTAACGGTTTAGGCAAGCAGAGGCGAACGATAAAGAAACAATTGTATCGCTCAGTAGAGCACTTAGTGACGTGCATTAAATCGGTCACTTTTGAAAGTGACGAATGTTTTGAAAAGTATACTCCGAAATGGAGGGAGAAACGGTTAGCTGAGCGATACACAGTGAGTTTTCCACTAATAGTTCGTGGCTTCTCACAAAAGGGAAATGTCGCGAATTGATTCATGACAAGCTGACACCACGCCGTCCTGTTTTTACCAACTCCTGACACCATTCCACCAACAGACTATTACCAGCACCTGGAAACACTTGATACCATACCAGCAGAATGCAGCCAACACCTAATCCTACCAACACACAGTTTTTACCAGTGCCACACTTTGCCAATGCACCATCCTGCCAACAAGTCCTTCCTGCCAACGCCCAGTCCTATCACAACTATTACTGCAAACACATTATCCTCTGCCGGTCATTCTGCCCGTGTATCATTGTTACATCACTTCAGTCCTACCAACAGTTCCCTCTGCTGACACCTCCCTTCAACCACGGCCTTTCCCCTGCTGACATATACTTCATACTTATAGCTGCCATCAACAGTACCTCCCTCCAGCCATCACTTTCCTCTTGATAACATCTCCCTCCTACCAACATTTCCTTCCTGCCAACATACTGCTTCAACCAGCGCCTCCTTCCTTCTACCACCTCGCTTCTGCCAACACCTTCCTTCTTCCAGCAGTTTCCTTCTTCCAGCAGTTTCCTTCAACCAGTGGTGACCTCCTGACAACATCTTCCTATCAACATCTCTCTCCCGCCAGTATCTCCCTGTTGACATCTCCTTTCAACCACCACCTCCCTTTTGCCAACACCTCCCGTCGTATAGCACCTTCTTCCTCCCAACACCTCCTTCCTGCCAACCTCTCCATACAACCAGCACTTCCCTTCTGTCAACACCTTCCACTGGCCAACACTTTCCTCCTGTCAACATATCCTTCCTGCCAATGCATCAATCCAGTTAGCATCTTTCTGCCAGTTACCTCCCACTTTCCAACACCTTCACACAGCTAATACCATCCTCCTGCTGACACCTACCTACAACTAACACCTTCCCCAGACCATCAGATTTCTACCAGACTCTCCCATTGCAACATTTCCCCCGGGACAACATACCCTTTCTGCCAGCATCTCTGTTTTACCCACACCTCCCATCAGCTAACACATCCCTTCTGCCAACACCTCTCACCTGCCAGTCATTATACCAACACCATATCCAAAATATTCGTTCCTGTTGTGAACACTGTCTTTCAGTATACGGCTTCCTGCCAACACTCTCCTCCTTCTATATTCCACCATTTCCATCCTCCCTACACTTCTCTCCAACACCCTCAGTCTGTCTTGCCAGTGCCTAAAGCGACGAGCACCATTCTATTTTCAACATACGTATTCTGCCAACGTCCCCTGCTTGCCAACAAAACTGTCCTTGGTATCCCATTCTTGCCAACACATTTACTCTTCAGACATCAAAAGCATCCTAACACCCCAGCTATTCCAACATCCCATCCTACTAACCCCTCCCCCCCAATACAACAAAACTCTCTCTTTTCACCAACACTTCCACCTTGGCAACGCTCTCTCTTTCAGCAGCCATTCATGCCAACACAAACTTTAACATCACGCCTCCCCCCAACATATCTTGTCAACACTTATATATTGACCTCTCTTGTTCTTGCCAATACTTTCATCCTGACATCGCCTTCCCTGCCAGCACTTTGTGATTACTTGCAATTTCCTGCCAACACTTCTCTATTGACCTCTCCTTTCCTGCCAACCTCTTTGCTTCGACAAAACATCACAATTCTTGCATATTCCTATTTCTGCCAACACCTCTCTTACACTATCAGCAGGTCCTTTCCATTCTACCAACACCTTCCATACACCCGACAGCCCTACCTACCGGCATTTTCCGTTCTTCCAATACATCCTCTTGTCATCGCCTCCCATCCTACCAAATAACACCCACTCCTTTCAACACTTCATAGTACCAACATCTTGTACTGTCAGTGATGCATTCTGTCAGCAGCATTCCACCAAAACCAGCCATCCTACCAACACTTTATTCTACCAACAGCCCCTACTGCCAGTGCCTTTCATCCCGCCAACACAGCCACAGTCCGGCCAACAGATGGTTCGGGCGACCAGCTGCCGACATGATTCGCGGGGTCAGAGGTCGAGGCGGTGAAAGGTAAGAAGGAAAGAGAGAGAGAGAGAGAGAGAGAGACGGGGGGGGGGGAGAATCTGAGGTCGGATGGTGACAAGCGTACCTTTTGAAGTACTGAATGTATGCATTTTTATTTCCATTTTTTAATATTGGTCATGTTTGCGTGTGACTTCTGTTTTCTATTTTCTTTTCATACTGGTGCTGTTTGCGTCTGTCAGTTTGCTGTGTGTACAGTTGCTGGTAAAAATATGACGCGTCTCTGGTCTCCGTCTCACATTCGCGGTGATAGAGTGGGTTTAGTTGCGTCTTTCTCCGTGTCATCTTGGTCTGACATGTGTTGTGCGGTGTATAATTTGTGTACCTGTTTTCCATCCACTGTTCTCTCTCTCTCTCTCTCTCTCTCTCTCTCTCAGTATATTATGATTTTGGGGTCTTCATCCCATTCAGAAACAACTCAAGGAAGAACTGTACTTACTTCTTAGTGACGAGAACATATTCCATTCCAAGAGTTTTCTGTTTAGGTACTAGATGTTATCCTAAGTGTTGTAGATATCCACCCCCCCCTCATCTGCCGGAAGCCGAGAGAATTGAGATAATTTTGCTTCAACAGGTTCTCTATGATCCGGCACCTCACCACAGCCAGACTGGCTGCCTCAACTAAGAGATCTGTGATCACACAGTGAGCGGGTGCTTGGCGGTTGTCTTCTAGAGGAAGGTTGGTCTCAGATGGAAAGTACAGTACATTAGAACTTATTCTCTGTTTGTCCTTTCTCAGCAGACGGGTCATGCCGTCTGTCTTAACATTTATATAATACCAGAGGAGACTCCGCTGAAGAGGTACTTCAGCCGGAATTTGAAATCTGCAACTCCTCAGGCAAGTTGTGGTGGACTGAGTTCCCACGTGGCCCATGTTATGATTGTCTTTCCCAGCACTGCCTGTTTCCATTGTGCTGCTGGATTGTGGCCACGGGACACTAGATGAAATGTTAGGATCGTCTGAGTCTCTAAGACGTACCTTTCGAAGCAGATATCTGTTATACAACTGTTGTTTGCATGCTGCCTACTTTCCTACCTTGAGTTATCATCTGAGATTAACACCCATCTGCATTGCATCAAACTAGAGTATAAGGCTGGAAATGAAAAATGACTAGCTGTTTATTACCCGGTTTTCCTCGCACTGAGAACCAATCATTCAACTCTAAGAAGAAAAAGTCAGGTAGGTTTAAGCTGTAAGGTTCAGATAAATTCACTATAGTTATTTTTTTTTAATCAAGAGAATAACGATCATGCTATTTAAGTTGAGAATACGAAAATGTGAACCTACCATCAAATTGTTACACTACTGTATATTCTGAAGTATGTGTTCCTCATGGAACATTTCTGATTTTTCTGTATCGTCGTTAGCTATAATCTGCAGTACAGGAGGGTGATCATATCAAACAAATACAGGTGTCTCATTAAGAATCGTCAAATTTGAATGTATTTTATGTTCCCTCACTCATCTTAGTTATAGGGTCGAGAGTCTTTTTGTAATATTAAACGTACCACAACGGCCCATAAGGTCAATGTCCGTGTCCATGTAACATCAATACAGACACTCTCTCTCTCTCTCTCTCTCTCTCTCTCTCTCTCGCCGAACAGTTTGTCTTGGCGGTAACAATAGCTTTTCAGTACTTCTCTAGTCTCCCACATCTCACCCACCGCATATTTCCCACGACCTACAGAGAGCGAGGTCGATAGACAGATGCAGGAAGATATGCTGTTGCTGTTGTTATGTAACTCCGGTCTGTCTGGTCAAGCAAAGCCATCAAACACCTGCAAGCGCCCATCCCGTACAGTGAATCGATGCTTTCACGTGGCAGACAGCGACTCGCCACAGCAAGGCGTGGGGATTAGTCTGAAGGTTTGATACTGGATGGATGCCGCATTTGCATCTTCACCGAGTTAACAGAGGCACAATAGTTGGCTCCACGCAACGCAGTTACTTACCCGTAATTATATGGTTACCAGTCGTGGTTGTAAATGGTTTCCACGGTTATAGGAAACCATTAGACTTGTCACTTGATGTAGAGCCTCTGGAAGTAGAAAGAGGAGTAATAAAAAGTGACAAAAGAGATGAGAGAAAATGGGAAGAGAGTAGAGCAGACACAGAAAAAGAATGATAAACGCGTAGGAAAATGTAGGCAGCACTACATCAAGCGAGTGGATGATGGACGCTCCCACCTACCAGCAAGAAGGCATATAATTTGGTATATCGATGTATGTATGGATGGAAACACAGAAGCATATGTAACTAGAGAAATACTGTAGCTAGGTGAACAGAGAGATAGGGTGAAATAGTATGACAGGATAAATAGAAGCATGTGTAGCTGAAGGGATATTGTTGATAGCTCGACAGAAAGAGATTGAGTGAATTGCATATGAATGTATGGATAGATAGACAGATAAACAGACAGACATAGATAGACAGAGAGATAAATAGAAAGAATAGATAAATAGACACAAACACTGACAGATGGATATGTAGATAAATAGATAGATGGATAATTCCTTTTCGTACCTAATTCCATCCGTCGCTTACTTATAAATTCATATATATATGCACTGTAAATATCTTATTGGCCATTAACGTCCACAAGTTAAAAAACTTCATTTACCCGTTTCACTATTTTCTGTATATGACCATACCATCTGTGCACAATGTGTTATGCATTTCGATCACTGAAATTACTAGATATGCATCTTTCAGTAATGTACTATTGCGGACACTATCAATTCGCTTCATAACGATAATTAACTAGACACTGACCAACAACTTCCGGAACCCAGTGAGGCCATATAAGCGACCCTCCCAAATTTTTTCAGAATAATGTGTGAGACTTTCACAATTGTTCGTGTAAAAAATGGAGCGATAATCCTTACAGATACCGTACATAATATGACGATGGCCTATAAAGCTTAAACGGTCGAAGTAAATTCCTTTATACACTCATTTCTTCTGCCCTCACTCCCGTTAACAAATATTCATGTCTTAGCGAAGTTTTTCATACACTAAAGTGAACACAAACACAGCATCACCCAGTCCCCACGTAGTCCCTGCACTCAGACCACAATTCTATTTCAAGAGCTTCATAACACCAGCCATTTTATATGATTATCTCATTTGTTTTCCCTCCTTTGGAGCCAGAGAAGAATTCTCTCTCTCTCTCTTTCTCTCTCTCTCTCTCTCTCTCTCTCTCACACACACACACACACACACACACACACACATTTACTTTTCCATCACGCTCATAAACAAAACTATAACAGTGCATTGTCATGTCGATGTCACCCCCTCTCTTTTTTTTTTTCCTCTGTGTGTGTGTGTGTGTGTGTGTGTGTCCTCTTTTTTTTTTCTGTGTGTGTGTGTGTGTGTGTGTGTGTGTGTGTGTGTGTGTGTGTGTGTGTGTGTGTGTTTTGCTCACCAGAGGAATAATGGATGTATGTTGGAAATTACACTTCTAAAGCATGTGCCGTGGTAGACAGGTGTGTGTGAAGGAAGGTATACACTTCAGGAGGTATGTGTTCCGGACTATACTTGCTAGGGTGTGTGTTCTGGGTATGTAATACTTCTGAAGGTTTCATACTTCTTGTGGTGGGGGATATACTGTTGAGCGTGTGCATAGAGTGGGAGGAGTTATAACAATTTAGATTTTTCCATAGCGTGAAGAGTGATTGGGATGCCACGGAGAGGGTGGATAGTACACTCTTAAGCGTGTAGGCAAATGTACAATGAAAGACACAACTATCTTTCCAAAGACTGACGAATATACAGCGGAAGAATCGAACCATTTGCAACACGCACTAGTAGAGATAGAGGTTTCATTGTATTTCGCCAAGTGTAAATTATCTTTGCACGGAACTGGGAAGATAGTTGTGTCTTCCATTGTGCCTTTGAGAATGTATAACAGAATGAGGAACGGGAAGGTAGTATATGCCTGGGAATGTGTGGGGCATGCTTCCCAAAGTGTACAACAGAGTGAGTAGTGGTTAGGTGACGTGGGGGGGGGGGTAGAATATTGCTGAGTGTATGCTTGAGGTGTATACTTTTAATGGTGTGCAACAATGAAAGGTAATAAAGGGGGAGGCAGCACATTGTTGAGGGTATATGGAGAGGGAAGTATACTTGTGTGGCCGTATAACAGAATGAGAAATGATGAAGAGGAGAGGTATGCATAACATTGAGGTTATATAATGTGGGAAGTAATACTTCTGAGAGTGTTTAACAGTATGGAGTGATTTAGAGTGGGCATGGGTATACTCTTTTTACTCACACTCAGACTAAAAGTTCCATCCCTCCATCTTCAGTGCTGAGTTACTGCAATAGCTTTACACTAGAATATGATGCTAGTAATGAAGAACTGCCATGAAAAGAATGTATAATTGAAACATTTTTTCCCCATTGAACTGCGTGAAATAAGATTGAAAAGGACTTTCTTGGCAAAGTGAAAGTAAAAGAACTGTAACATACTGTTGATGGGAAGGGGATAATTACTAGAGGGTTGTATATATGCACAAAGGAAGTAGGAGGATAGAATACGTTGTAAATCTGTAGGTGGGGTGAACTTCTGAGGGTGTCAGAATAAAGAATGACTTGGGGGAGGAGGGAAGGGGCAGTACAAACCCGACGTGTCCATTCTGCCATGATGAAGGACACAGGCCAGCTACGTGAGCCCTCGACCACCTTCACCCCGAGCATTTCTTTCTCACTGTATTCTTATCTCCAGACGAATTATTCTGCTCCGGAGAGATGCGATGTAGTAAATGGATTATTGAAGACTTTTTAACTCAGTCCAAAAAACAGGTCTCTTCCTAAGTTGAATAAATCGTTAGCAGCCAGCCAGAATAAAATGGAAAAAGGGGATAGGCAGGAACACCACAACTTATATTCAACAGCCACGGGGGTCTCACACTTGTCTCGTTACTCTTCATTTCTCTTTACCATCTACTACAGTTTTTTATTTTCTCACTCGCTTCACTACACTCTCATATTCTGTTCTATCATGTTCTCTGTTTCTCATCTGTCCTTTCCTTGTCCCCTTTTCTCTCTTTTTTCATTCTTTCTCCTGTTTTCGTCCTATCTTCTCCACTTCCTGCCTCATAATGCACAGCATTATGGCTGCTTTTAGGTTAAAGAGCTGTCATTTCAGCAGAGTCTACTTTAACACCTAATGCCAAAATCTATAATAGAGTTTACATACTTTCTAAAGTTACACAGAGCTGATGAAAATCACTTTCTAACGAAGATACGGTTCCATATGCACTTATAGCTGTATATAAATCTCCTCCGGAATTGAGTTTTGTGGCAAGTTTGTGGGGCCTCCAGATCTGTAGTACTCGTCGCTGGAACTTTGGTTTGGTGGACTCCCACACGAAAGTTACTTCACTTCTCCGCCCTTTTTTCAGCTCTATTCAAAAATGTTCTCTCCACACTTTTATTTTTTCTCCTCTTCCCCTAGTCTCTTTTCCTCCATTCTCTTCAATTCATCCTCTTCTCTCTACCATTTTATTTCTTCCCGTTCTCCTCCCCCCTCGTTTTTCCTCTTCCTCTCTTCCATTTCTTACTCTCCTTATCCTGTTCTCACCATTTCTTCCACTTTCTATTGCTCTCATCCTCTCTTGGTCCTGCGTTTCTGTCCTTGCCTTTAGTTGATAAAATAGTTTTGTTAGCGTAACACTCAATAAAACACAGAGCCATGAAAAGACTAACAGGTCTGTTGCTGTTTGCTTTCGTTTGTACTCTTCTTCTCTTCCACTTTCTGCTCTTCTTCTTTTCCACGTTTTGCTCCTCACATCCTATTCCCTGCACTTTCATATTCTTCTCACCTCCTCTGTGTATTATCCCTTCCCTCCTCTCCTTTCTTTTCCTCATCTTTTCTCTATTCTTATCCTTCTCTCTTCTTATGTCATTCCTTCTTCTTGCATCTCCTCCTCTTCTTATCATTCGCCACTTTTCTATTTCTCTCTCTCCTCCTCCTTTTCCCCTCTGCTTCTTCCCTTCTTCTTTGCTTCTCGTCTTCTCTTAACCTCCATTTTTTTCCTCTCTCCCTTCCTTTTGCTGTACCCACAGGGACGGCCAAATACTGTACAATGCTGATCCCTGACTGTGTCATTCACTCAGTCACTCACTAAAAGTTAGGCTACTGTACTTTCTTGAAGAATGAGTGTTAGGAAAACGAAATTTTGCACAGTGGTAGACTTTCCCCTGGCCAGGTTTCAGGTAGGGTGAGACTTCAAGGGGTGCGCCGCACGGGTGTGACGGACCTTGACTGTCCCACGCCAAACCGTTAGGCACGGCCAGTTAATTACCTAGGAACACGTGTTTTTGCACAATGATAGAGCTTTACCCACGCAAGGTCAGGAGCATGGTGGCATTCCCGAGGGCTGCCCCCAGTGATCGTGGGCAAAGTTGTTAGATGTTTACCCAGCCACGTTTTGGCAAGGATGGAACCACCAAGGATGACCCCCTCGTGGGGGACACCTAGGGGAGACAGTGCCATATTTTTCACCTAAGAACATGAAATACTGCGTAGTTGTAGATCTTTACTGGGGGCCACGTTTTAGGAAGGATGAGATTTCAATGGAGGTGGGGGCGGCCCCAGCATCTCCTGGCCAAAACCTTACTGCAGCGTCGTAACTAGACACACGAAGTATGCATACTGGTAGACGTTAGACCTTCACCTCGTCCATATTTTAGAAAAAGGTGGGACCCCCCGATTGCCACTTCACCAGGGTGAAGGGGCTGCCCCTGGGGGGTGTAACACCATAGTTTTACGTAGGCATACGAAATTTCGCACAGTAGTTGACTTTCACCTGGACCAGAATTTATAGATGGTGGGACCCCCGCAGTTCGCTCCTTCGCCTCTCATGCAAATAATTCTTTCTTTTTCCTTACAATACTGCGGGAATGGGTGTGGCTATTACAGGTATCCTTTGATTTGTTTTTCTCCCTCTTCTTTTTACTCTTCCCTCTCATTTCTTCTCTTCTCTCCTGTTAGCCCCTTCCATACTCTTCTCTCCACTCCCATATATTTCTCTTCTCTCTCCGTATCCTTTCAACTCCTCTTTTTCTCGTTGTCTGTTCCCTCCCCCCCCCCCCCCGCTGTCAAACTCTCTGCCTATCTTCTTACACTTGTTTCTCCTCACCTTTCCTATCCTCTTCGTCTTGTCTCTTTAGTACCAACCTCCCCCTCCCGTTCTCGCCCCTTGCTATCTCCCTTCTGCCCCGTTCGTCATTTTCAGCACTCTTTCATCCGTTTCCCACCTCCATCATCTACATTACTCTCCCTCTCATCCTAATCTCTTCCCTCTCCTTGTACGATTCCCCATCTTCCGTCTTGCTACATTCATTCTTCCCTTTTTTTTTTTTTTTAATAAGAAATCTCCCTCTTTATTAGTCTTCCTTATCTCTTCACAATTCTCTCCTCTTGTTCACTCTCTCCCTCCCTTCTTTTTTCTAAACACTCAGCCCCCAGTACTCTTTCTGTCTCCCTTTCATTCTTCTCCTCCACCACCTTCTCTTTCCCTCTTTCACCCTTCACCACTCTCTTTCTCTGCCTCTTAACCATCCCTCACTAAAATTTCAACAGTATCTTTCCCTTCAGCTACCTTGAGAGGGACTGATTCTCTCTCTCTCTCTCTCTCTCTCTCTCTCTCTCTCTTACAGTTTAATGATCTGGAATAGGGCAGCCTCCGCCTCTTCCATCCCCAGGGCAAGTCGGCACCACCAAGGCGATAATTACAAGTTGGCTGTTATCGTTATTGTTACTGTTACTCACTCTTCCCCCAGAGATTCGTATCAGACAATATCTACATCCAGGTCCAAAGTTATACTGGTGGGTAAACAGGGACAAGGAAGAAACATGAAATATTCTATATAATATGTACACTGTGTGTGGTAATGGCGGGGTACAATGATAAGTGTGGATGCGTCCTGCCGGTTGGATGGTGCTATGAGCTGAATTTTTACAGTTATTTGATGATTACTTGATAGTATCCTCTTCTGTGATTCTGATGTAAACTATGTCGATATGAAAATGATAGGTTTGACATATGAGAGAATATTAAAGTGTTCAAATATGTAATGTAGGGAGAGGTGCTACATTGTTTCCTGTGCCATCATAGAATACAATCATATATCATGGATCTCTCCAAAAGCCAGTGTATCAAGGGCCGGATTTGCGGACAAAATCACTGTTCATTCTCCTTCGAATTTATGATCTGTTTTTGTAAGAAGAGCAAGGACAGGAGCATACAGAATCATCCCACGTATCTTTACTTCCGTGGATTTAAATATAGCGGACTACTAGAGCGAACTGATGATAAATTTGTGTTGTGAATGCGGACTCAGCGCTCTCTTTTGGATAACATTTGAATCGCTAAGACCTTCTTAAATTGTGGCTTTCTTAATCAGTACGTCTTTCGACTTAAACACACAGGAAGAAGAACCGACGGCTTATAGAAAATGGTGAGTGAAGAGAGGGGTCGAAGAGCTATGTGGTCGTCTGACTGGCTGGCCTTTGTGTGTGTGTGTGTGTGTGTGTGTGTGTGTGTGTGTGTGTGTGTGTGTGTGTGTGATAGAGAGAGAGAGAGAGAGGTGGAGAGAAAAAGTATCGTATTCTCGTCGGTTAGGATGCTTTCCATCCTTTTTTCCATATCAGTTTATTTTGAACATTAGACCTTATAATTTGTTGTTTGGTATTTCTGTCTTTCCACTATCAATATACTTTGCACAATCAATACATCACGGAATACTTATGCACGAGCTGCAGAAATATACTGAAAAGGAAAAGGTGGCAGCGAGCCTCCCAAGCCAAGGAGAAAACGTGTTGAGGTGCGAGAACATAATTATAAATATGGGTGGTGCATCGTACTGTCGTGGAGGAGGCGTCATGGCTCGGATTATAATTCCTGTGTGTCCAACTTTGGGTATAACCATGATAGTTCGTTCCCTGAGGCCCAGCTGTCCTCCTGCATGTCATGTCACCACGTCGACTCCTAGTACGCATCATTCATACTGAATGACTGCTAGGGGTTTTTCTCAACCAGGAATAATATTACCGGGGGCGTTTTTATGACATGTTGGTGGGCCTTGTGGAAGATCAGCAAGGTCAGTTTCAACGAAATTCAGAGCACCAGGTTGTTTCCTTCACCAGCCTGGGATCGAACTCGCGTCCTTTCAAACAACACACCACTTCAACCATTTTCGTTGAGGCTGAGCATTCGCCAGGCCTTCTGTACTGCGCTATACCCATAAATCTATGATGAGAGTGAGGCAGCTCGCCAGCCCAGGTATTATAGTAGGATCTTTAGTAACCTGGATCTTTCACCAGTAATGGCAGGTTCGGTCCCGCTATATGTCACGAGTTCGGGGCTGATGTGCCGAGTCGGATTTATACGCACGAACCTGACCCCTGGCCCGCCCGTCCTCTTAAAGATACTTGTTTTATTTTAATTCTCGTCGCGCCTGCACTCGTTCTCCTTGACCTAGATTAGTTTATCGCGCGCGTGATCTGATTTGACTTTATTGAAAAGAACTATGATTCGTCTCACGCGTTGCTGAGGTAATATACTCATGACAGCCACGTGACTGAGGAAGGGGGGCGATCCGTAGTGGTTGTGGTTAACGTTTTGCCGGTCTCTCTCCATACCTGAAGCAGGGTCCAAATCAGCCCAAACTGATTTATCTCTGCATTTACAGTAAGCCTTTTCCAAATGTGGGTATAATTCATCCATGGATTGCGTATTTCACTCGTATTACTTAAATTACCATGTGCTCTGTATCCCTGACTGTGCCTCTCATATATGGTGTTTGGATAATATGGTTATGACTGTGAGCCGTATTCTATTTTGCTTAGAAGAATTCGTAGCACTTCATTCTCAGCGACTTTTATAGCTTACTGCACCTTGATCTATTTGTGCCCAGGGTCTCTGTGTGGGGGATTTTGCTAGAAGGGTAATCAGTGTACCATCCCCTACCTATAGGCTCATAGTCGCGAAGCTCATAAATCCGTACCCTCTATTAACTCTGGAAAATGCCTTGTTCCGCCTTCTTTTGAGGACACTGGAAGCTAATGGGTTAATATTCTCTTGTATGCCACTCATGTAATTTTGAATTGCATGTAAACTGCTCTTAGTGATTTGCTGTGCATACTTTACCTACTGTAAGTATTCTCCTGTATGTTATTCATGTGTTTTTGACATGGATTTTGACTTTGTAAATCACCTGCACAAGAATATCAGCTCGCCAGAGATGCTAGAAACCTGTCTAACCCTTTGACTGCCGTGAGTTTCCATGAGCCGAATATAATGGTCATTCGTAAATTGGACTATAGGCTAGAACGTTAATCATAATAGCTTTTTTAACATTTTTGGTGCCCAAGGCTGCTCTTGTGATTACCAAATTCGTCTCCCGTCAGTCGGAGTAAAATGCAAAGTAGGCAGTTCACAGCCAAAGAATTAACCGATGATGGCCGCCATGAGAAACTTAGCTTACCGATCACTTTGATCGTATTATGGTCAAGGCTCAGCTGAGGACCTCCGATGAATTCATAAGCGAGAGGTCACAGCAGGTTATGTAGTGCTGCAAAAGGATCCACTGGCCTTCATGACGGAAAGCTAGGGTTCGAGACAATTTCCATTCAATTTCTCTAGTATGAGTAGGACCTCTGGAGACATCTTTAACGATAGGTCACTACATCTTTGGCTATACAGTGTAGTGAAAGTCTCTGCAAGCCCTATAGCCTTGCATTAATGTCCGAAGAAATCTTGGGACTAGTATCTATCGGCTGCAGAAGGGTCATTAATGCAGGTACTCAGATTTTGCTAAGCCTCAATCTTTCCTTAGAATATGAACTGCAGTAGTAAATATTGCATGCAGGTCCCTATTTATACTACTGAGTGAGTCAGGACTAAGAGTTAGCAAATATAACCAAGAGTTTGAAGGACCCGAGAACTGAAACTGTGTTCTTCCAGATGCTTGCAGAACCTGGCGTCCCATGCACTACCATCTCCCCCACAAAGAGAACGGTCGAGTTTGAAACAGTCGTCTTCATTAAACTCCTGTAGCATGACAGGTCTCCACAGTGCTACATAGGATCGTCGGATGGTAGCAGGAACAAAACGAATGGAACGATAACCGACAATAACGCCCTCTAAACTGGATAATCTGTAATAGACCCCATATTCATTCATTCATTATTTGTAGTTGAGGTACTTTTATTCAAGGTGTGTGTGTGTGTGTGTGTGTGTGTGTGTGTGTGTGTGTGTGTGTGTGTGTGTGTGTGTGTGTGTCAGGACCTGTGCTTTTATAGTGAGGCATAAAAACTTGCAAGGTGAAGATCGTGCAACATCAAAAAGTGGATCAGTCAGCCTGGTGCGCCTTGCTGAAGCTGCAGGTGAGAGGTGAGCCAGGGTGAGGTGTGGTGGGGTGAGGTGCCAGAGTGAGGTGAGCAGGGGCGAGATGAAGTGAGGTGTGGTGCCAAGTGAGGTGAGGTGAGCCCGGGTGAAATGAGATGATATGAGAACTGCGATGAGACGAGGTGTGAGATGAACTAAAAAGTGAGGTGAGCTCAGGTGAAATATGAGAGGTGGAGAGAGGTGAAGAATGCTCAGACGAGTGAATTGCATTGAATGAGATGAAGGGAGATAAAGGGGGCAAAAATAGAGTTAGCTGAAGTGAAATGAAATGAGAAGTGACGGAAAATTATGAGAGTCGAAATGAACTGAGGTCAAGCAGAGTGAGGTGAGGTGAGCTAAACTTAAAGTGATGTGAGATGAAATGAGATAAAAAGCGAGGCGAATTTAGTCCGCAGAACGTGAGGTGAGGTGAAATGAGATGAACAGTGAGGTGAGAACTGAAGGATGACTTGGCACGGACCACCATCATCATCACCACCACCACCATCATCATCATCATCTCAGGTGTTGGCGACCCCCTGATAACATCTCATCGCTGATCTCATAATCTCCACCCACTCCCGGCCTTCTCACACTCTCGCCTTTTTATTCCCGCCCGCCGATCTCACTTTTTGTCGCTCTCTCTTGCCATTCGTTGCTGTACGATCTGTTCATCTTGCTTTTTCTCACCGTGTTTCACTCTATGGTCTTTTCATATAATTGTTTATTGCCCTACGGTCTCGTCATCTGTATTTTTCTCACTGTTCCTTACTCTGCTATCTTTTCATCCGACTCTTTCTTGCCATTTCTCACTTCAAGGTCTCTCCATCTCGCTTGTTCCCCACGTTTCATGTTTACTATCGTTTAATCTCACTTTTTCCCGCCGCCTGTCACTCTTAGGCCTTTTCATCTCTCTTGTGGTCACTTGCTGTACAATTTTTTTTGTTTAATTTCCCTCTCATCTGCTGTTGTGTACAATCTTATCTCGCTTAATTCTCTATTTTTCTCTCCATTTCTCACACTGCAAGCTCTTCACCTCGTTCTTTCTTCCTCTACAGTGTCTTCATCTCACTCTTCCTTGCCGTCTCTCTCCATTTCTCGCGTAATCTCTCACTGTTTTGCAGTTTTAGTTTATATCTTTCTCTCCACACGATCTCATGATATTACTGGGCTCGTCTGAAATTTATTACACCTACGTTCTGTATTTATTTCTTTTCTGCTTCTCCATTGTGATTCTCTCTCTCTCTCTCTCTCTCTCTCTCTCTGTAGCTTTTATTAATTAGCGCCTTTCACTTTTTCTAGGATTCTGTTTATCGCAGTACTCTCTTTTAAGGTCCTTTTGATATTCATATTGTATTAGCTATATTCTCGCCTTCCTTTAAATGCCCGGTTAGCTTCGCCTCTTACTCTCTTCCCCCTTTAACTACCTCTCCACGTTGGCATTATTTCAACTTGCTGTTCTGTCAGGAGACGATTTTTAAACTGTTCGATATGGAGAGGTTACATACAGCGTTCTGTGATCCCCTCACCATTAGGGTACCCTCCAAAGATGAGTGAAATCGAAAGGCCCATCTCTGGGCTTTGGCAGGCCCGCTCGTGGCCTAATTCAGATTCCGCGATAAACACCAAAATCCATAATATAATATGTCGGGACGCACATGTGACGTCGTGACGTCACTTGGCGTTAGTGCTTACACAGAAAACGGATCCAACGATATCTAAACAGGAACAATAATTAAATATCATGGCAGCATATGAATTATTTTTTTGTTATTTATATTTATTTTGTATCACATTATTTCTAGTAATTTTATGGGTAGATATTATGTTGGTGATACAAGGTTGATGTTCATGAGATGATGAAGAGTTGACAAGTTGAAGAAGAGTTAAGGCAGGTAAGGGGTTGATGGAAAGGTTTCTTCCTATCTAGGACACGGGTTATATGAGTCAGTAAATATAAAGAAAAGGTAGGAAAAACCCTTAAACAGTACACCTGGGTCTGTGAGACCCGGCCACTTTTGGCCACTTAGTGGTTCAGCAACTACTCTATGCCACGGACCCCTGTCCTTCCCAACAGCTTCCTAAGTTTGGATGCCCATGCTAAAGGTGGCTGTATGGTTTTCCAGGTCTCCTTCTGTTTTGGTGTATAACACACTAAAATCGTGGTCGGGTCTGTGAGATCCAAGTGTCCTGGATAAGGGGGGCTGAAATTTACTGTTGTGTGATGCAAATTTTTTCACCCTGTGAATTGCCCTCTCCACACCGCGAAGACCCTTCATGCCACTAGCTTTGACAGCAGTGTGAGCATCTTTGTGTCGTTTCTTTTCTTATGGGGTCCATGTAAACAGAAGCGGTACAGATTTTTTTCAAAAATTTGCCTAAAATGCTTTAAATATGTTAACTTTAATTGTATATTCATTATTGCATAGTAAATTGAACCAAAAAGGTTGTAGACTGGTCAAAGATTCAGTAAATAAAACACAAGTATTTTTTTTCATTTTTTTCTATTTGGTGGGTCTGTGAGACCCAGGTGTCCTAATGGTGTATAGGCGCAACTAGGTGTACTGTTTCAGGGTTAAAGAAAAAAAGTTTACATCCACTCATTTATTACAGAACTGGATATTAACTGCATTATCATATATATATATATATATATATATATATATATGAAAAGATCTTGGCCGAGCTGGGAGGGGAGTCGAGATCACGTCATTAGCACACCCTCACCCACCCATGGCTCGCGAGCACCTGAGCCGAAAAACAGCCTCGTGACGTCATAACACTTGATGCGCAGCACGGACGCGTTTTTGTCAGCAGGTGCCCCGACATGTTATTATATGGGCTTTGGTAAGCACAGCTGAGTGGATGTGTTTGTGGTTTGGGGACACTCACGCCAGGTTTTATCATTGGCCTATCGATTCCGCCATTTTTCTGCCAGCAGCTAGTCAATATACAAGGTTTATTTCCATCTACAAACATTCAGTATGTACGCCATCGTTCCTTGCGTGGGGAGTGCTGTGCCGATGTGTGATACATTTCATCATATATCATAGGTTATTTTGCAAAATAACTGTACTTGCTTATTTGTACAGATAGATAAAGACATCAGGTAAGGGATGTGTTAAGGATATAGTGTTGACAGTGCACAAGAAGTTTGCGGTACTGAGAAGAAAAAACAGGTAGAACCCACGAGTGACAATGCATATATGGATAATTATGCAATTTACGAGAGTTGCCATGATAACCAATGATATTAGTGACATGGGGATGTCTTCCCAAATGGAAAATGAGTCCTCTAACGAAGAAAATAAGTGTTTTGAGCGATACCAGTGATGGAATTGACAGAGGCTCGAGGGTGCAGGTGGTGGGTCGCATGTGGTCACCTGTTGTGTAAGTAACAGCCCATATAGGCCTAAATATAACATTTTATTGTTTTTTTTAATTGAAATAATTGCTTTTTCCTTATATTTACAGGGTGACAAATATTTCAGATAAATGACTAAGAATATAGGTGGTCAACGAGAATAATGAGAAAAGTATGGAGAGTTCCTTTTACTGTCAATTATCTGTTTATAAATCAGTTGCAGTTGTTTGTTTGCCATGGGAAAGTATTGCTTTTGAGATTTCATATGATGTACTTTATAGGTTTGCAAAGTAATGAGTGTAGTTTAAGGGAAGCAACTAAGTATGCTCATTAGCACCACGACATGTTTATCCCCGAATCTGGCTGTTGCTCATAATTTTAACTACGGAGTAAGTTTAAGAGGAATGATACTGTATATTATAGAAATACGTGTCCATCGAGAAGGACTTGATTTCCTTGTGTTTTACTCGTAATTATAGCATGTTCCTTCCCACTCTCCACTTCTCGTACTTCCATGTTTTGTTTTTTCACTCATCTGCGCCAACTATTAATTCTTTGCCGCTTCCCTTATTCTGGCCTCCCTCCATTTGTTTTGATCTTTCATCTCTCTCTCTCTCTCTCTCTCTCTCTCTCTCTCTCTCTCTCTCTCTCTCTCCCATTTTTTCCTCCCCTTTCTCTGTTTCTTTCTTTCCACCTCTCTCCCTTACTTCATTCTCTACTTGCCTCCCTTTTCCCCTGCTTTTCTTCTCGTACCCATCATCTCTCTAACTCTTTCCCTAATTCTTGCAGTTTCCCACTCCTTATCACCTCTCCATCTTTTTCCCATTCTTCTTGTCACCTTTTCCCTTTTCCCTCCCCCCCTTCTCTCCTTCTTAGCATCTTTTCCTCCTCTCTCTCCTACCTGTTATATCTCTCTCCTCTCCCCCATTTTCTCGCAGTCTTCCATTTCTCTTCATATATACCTTTTCCCTTTCCTCCTTGGTTCTCTGTACACCCTTCTGTCCGCCTCTCCCTCTCGCTCCATCGTTCCCTATCTCCCTACTCCTCACTAACTTTCCTCCTCCGCCTCTACTCTTCCTTTCCTTTCTCTCTTCCACTCTTTTTCATCTCTCCTAGTATTCTCACTCCTTCACCACCTTTCCCTTCCCTCTCCCACTTCTCTCCCTGTTTTACTCTCCTGCTCACTACCTTTCCCTTCCTTGTCTCCCTCTTTTCTTTGTGTATTATTCTTTCTGCCTGTCTCCCCCACTTTATTCACTCCAAGTCTCATTTCTTCTCTTACTGTTTCTCTACACTTCTCTCCCAGATTTTATTTCCTTGGCCACTTATTCTCCTTCTCCGCCTGTATCGTTCTTCTCTCCTCATCTCACTTTCATTTCATTCTCCCTCCGTCGCTCACACCCCACTACTCTTCCCTTTTTCTCTCCGACCAGGAGAGTATATTTTCACACCTGTTTATTTGTTTATTTGTTTGTATGTTTGTTAGCAGGATTACCGGTACTCAAAAACCAAAAGAGAGATTTGGACCAAATTTGTTGTATAGACAGCCCATGTGCCAGAGAACAATCGATTAACTTTTGGGACCGATGTTTGTTAGTTTGTCTATTAGCAGAAGTAAACAGAAACTAAAAGAGAGATTTGGACCAAATTTGGTGGATAGAGAACTGATGTCCGAGGAAACAATCTGTTAACATTTGGGGCCGATCTGGATCGTAGTTATTACAGAGTCTGGATCCGGGAAACACTTTTTACGAAACCCTAATCATTGATGAGAAAACCTAACCCATAATGTAGAGTGGTTTGGAAATTACGTTGCCATTGTCGGAGAGATGCACTTGCTGAGTGCCCCTGTAGTTTATCCTGTCTCAGTCTTCCCGTTCTTTTCTCCTCTCTGCCTTGCCACCTCATTTGATTTTCACCCAATCTCTTCCTTCTCTTCATCTCCTTTTGCTCTTGTATCCTTTTTATTTCCTCTTCGTCTCTTTCTCGTTCTTTTCCAGTCACCCTCTCTTTCTCACTGCCTCTCCCTCTGTTCTTCTCTCCCCTCCTCACGTCTCCCTCCCCCCAACGCCATCCTGTGAGAGTTTAAGTTTATCAGGCGCCACCATCACCCCTGATAAGCGGCCGGCGGGCTCATCCATCATGTGGGGGAGAGGGGTGGTGGCGAGAGGGGGTGATGTGGTGGTGGTGGTGGTGGTGGTGGAAGGAAATGGTGAAGGGAAGTGAAGAGGTGGAAGTGGTGATGATGATGGTGGTGGTGGAAGGGAGTGATAGAGGGTGTTTAACGATGGTACGAAGAGGGGGGGTGAGAGAGTGGTGACGATGAGAGGGAGTGTTTGATGACGGTTATGAGAGGGGGTTCCGATGAGGGGGAGAATGGTGGTGATAACAAACTGAGTGTTGGGGATGAGAGGTTGATGATAGCGAGAAAGGGCATGATGGTGTGATGATGAAGGGGGAGATGGTTGAAAGTGATGAGGAAAATGGTGCGCTGGTGATGGTGGAAGGAGGGACCGGGGTGGTAAAAGGGGGAGTGGAATGTTAGTGATGGATAGGAGGAGAAGAAATTTGGTGACAGTGGGTGGTTGATGGTGATGGTTAGGAAGAGGGTGGTGGTGGTGGTGGTGGTGATAGGTTGTGGTGGTGGTGGTGGCAGTGGCTGTGGTGGTGGTGGGGGGGTAGGTAGTGGTGGTAGTAGTGTGCCTTGATTATTACAGTAGGATAAAAATAATGTTCAGCAAGGAAGAAAGCTCGGACTAGAGTAGTAGTAGTTGCTACCCCAGGGTCATCTAAAGCATGAACCTGGTTGGCTGCAGCCTGAAGGTGCCCCTCTCTAACCCACCATCCTCTTTTCATGAGACAGAGAAATAAAATCGTCTGGTAGCAGCAAAAATAAAGTACAAATGACGTCCTTGGAGTGAAGAAGTTAAAGCACTTGTGTGGATGATACAGCTATGTAGTGGTGAAGGCAGTGCAAGGCGGCAGGAGGATAGTCAAGGACAAAAGTTTTTCCGATATTTTACCTGCTGTTCTTCTCACATCCATCTACAGGCTAAAATTCCTAAGCTGCGGGAGGTGTGCTATGTTCATCTGACCGTGGATGATTCTCACTGTGTGATTAGTCAGTGAGGTAAGTGACGGACATACCCTGCGTGTGTCGAAGAAGCAGTGGAATAGCAGGTGAACTTTTGTCCGTGACTGTACATAACCCTGGCTCTCTCACCGCCAAGCACTCGAGTTGGAGAAAAATATATACGTCAACAGAGGTGTGTCGAACAGGATAATCCCACCGCGCTCCACTAGGATTTAAAGGTTAATCTCCACTAAGATTTCTTAGGGAGGATTACACGAGTCGCCAATTACATTAGATTTAAGTTGTGGGAAGGAGGTGGAGGGGGATGAGGCTGGATGTAAAGTGTGGAGTGTGGGAAAGTAGAGGAATTTTGGACTTCATGTGTCATTTTCTTGTATTCAAGGGACGTTCACAGATACCTGATTCTCTCTCTCTCTCTCTCTCTCTCTCTCTCTCTCTCTCTCTCTCCACGCCATCACCATCACGCTGCCAGAACAACAGAGGGTCCATTGGTGTCAAATTTCCATGGAAGCGGAGAGGCTCGACATTTACATATGAATCCCGGCCCCTCTCTCCTCCCTCAGAGAAAGAGAGAGAGAGAGAGAGAGAGAGAGAAAGAGAGAGAGAGAGAGAGAGTTTCTAGAATAAAGAAAATTAAAAACAGGAAAAGGAGAAGTAAGCTGGAAAGAAAAGTGGCAACAAAAGAGAAAGGGTAAGATAAGGAGAAAAGAGGAAAGAGAGAAAGAATAGAAATAGTTAAATAAGATACAGAGTTAATGCAGGGGAAGACTTAGATTCTCGGCATCCTTATCAACTGCAAGGGGGTCTTAAAGGTAGATAATTAGTTTTTTGCTCTGTCACAGTCTTGAGTGGAAAAGTAGTGGAATGGTGCAGTGAGAGTGAAAGCGGGAAGGCGTGTTGAGAGAGGCGGTAGGAGAACGAGAAATGAGAGATGGATGGAATCAAATGGAGAGTTTAGGCTGCATGGAGAAGGAAATATAAAGGCTAGGTGTGTGTTGGAATGTAAGGATGGAATGGAAGGAGAAGGAATAGAATAAGGTGGTGGAGGGTTGGAGGAGATGAAGGAGAGATGCATAGGAGTTGAGGAGCGAGAGAAATTAGCTGGCATGGAACAGTGAGATTAGGAGAGACCGAAGAAAACAGGCATGGAAGAATAGGGGGAGGAGAAAGCCCGGAAAGTGTGTAGAGAAACTGAATGATGAAATGGAAGGAGATAAAACAGAGTCGGAAACAGTATGGTTCGGCGACGTGTGGAAAAGATACATAGGGGAGCAAGGAGAGGCAAACGGATGGTATGATTAAATGGGGTGAGACTCAAAGTAGCAGATGTGTAGGGAAAAAGAAGAGGAAAATGACTAGCAGGTGAGCTGAAGAATGGATGCTGAGTCTTCCGTTACGATAACGCCGTAAATTTTCTTTCTACAATCTCCAGATGACTTGAAAGACTTTTTATACTGGAAGGATTGAATATACCTTTACCTATAGTGCGAAAGGTCGTTCCTGAATTTCATAAAATCGTACAAAAGAAGCGAGAAAATACAATTGTGTAAATGAGACTAAGACTAAATTAAGTAAGGAATGCGTGAGGAGAGATGCAAAGAAGTACGAGATCTGGGATTGAGCAGGAGATCCAAGAGAGGATGGAAAAGAAAAGAGAAAAAGATATAGAGCACAGGAAAAGAGTAAGGGAGATCTCTAGCAATGAGAGAAGCAAGGGAGAAAGCGAATGCTTGAGAGAGGACACTGACATAGGAGTGGAAAGGAAAGGAGTAGACGAAACATAGGAATAAAGAATATTTAGGAATAGGAGAAGTATAAGAATACAGAATATCAAGTTTACGATGAAGTAGTTAATTTCGCCTTCGAGTGCACGCAGGAAAAGAAACACTGTTAAACCCCTACAGTCTGTTATTCAACCCTGAGCTGAACAAAATCATCTGGTGTTAGCAAAAATAGTAACAACCCAGTCTCTATTACCATTACGTAAATTAAGAAGGTTCTTGGCGGAGGCGGGTTAGAGGCTAAGCAGCCGTAGATCAGATAATTATTTCAAGCCATTGGAGACTACACCACGTCCCTGGCAACTTTGTGATAGAAAAACCTGGGACCACCTCGGATTCGAACCACAGTGCTTTGACCCATGACCCTCTTCAACCAGAGAATTCGACCACCATTTCACCGAGGTGAATTAAATACTGTCTGGCAGTAGCAAGGATATAAAATACGTCATTGTACCGCATGAAGTAATAGGCCACGATTCTAAACCTAGTAGTTGGAGAAATCTATCCTAAGGTGAATGAAATAGATCAGTGATAGCAAGGAAAAACCGGTAAGATATATCAACGAAGATGGATGTCAAAGTAAAATGAAGAGGTGACGTGCAGGAAGAAAAAGGTGAACAGAATCTGAACAAATATATAAACTGATTCGACGAGGCAGAGAAGGGAGTTGAATTAAATCATGTGACGGTAACAGGAAGATTTAACAAAAAATGGATTAGGTGAGGCAAGGAATGTACGATAGGGTGGAAGGAGATTGGATAGAAAGTCAGCTTGTGGGTGGATCTGAATAAAATCATCTGGTGGTGGCAGGACGACGGGAAAAAAAAAAAAAAAAAAATCACGGGACGGTATTAAAACTAGATCAAGAAACAAGATAGGATGTGGATGAAGAGAAAGTGAAGGAGAAGGAGTGAGAAAAGGCCCTGTTATGTCACAAGTAAGTGGTAAAACAGTGAGGACATTGTATAGGGTATGGCAGCAATTATGAGTTTAAATGAGTCATCTGTGTTTCTAGCTGAACGACCCAAATAACCTCTGGGGCTTAAGGTGTCAAACATCCCCTCTGCATCTACAAAAGTTGATTGTTGAAGCCTCTGTACCAGGAACTTGTGAGCTCTGGTGTACGTAGGTGAGATAGAAGAATAGCAGGAGAATCACCCCACTGATGAAGGATGAACCGGACAGAAAGTTATATAAACCGAGAGAAGATGTTGGAACGTGCAGTTTGTGTGAAGACAGTATAGAGGAGGGTGGAGAGTGTTTGATGAAGGACAGCGTGTGAAGGAGTGTATGTGTGAAGGAGAGTGTGTGAAGGAGTGTATGTCTGAAGGAGAGTATTATGTGAAGGAGAGTATGTGTGAAGGAGAGTATGTGTGAAGAGTGTATGAATGAAAGTACTTGTGAAGGAGAGTGTGTGAAGGAAAGTATGTGTGAAGGAGTGTGTGTAAAGGAGAGTATGTGTGAAGGAGGGTGGAAGTGTGTGTGTGTGTGTGTGTGTGTGTGTGTGTGTGTGTGTGTGTGTGTGTGTGTGTGTGTGTGTGTGTGGCGAAGAATGGTTGTCTGGAGTAAGGTGGAGAGGGTGCGGACGGAGGAGAGTGTCGAGTGTTAAGTGGAGAGAGAAGAGAGAGAGAGAGAGACAGAGACAGAGAGAGAGTGACAGACAGACAGAGACAGAGAAAGAGAGAGGTGGAAAGTGTGTACGCAAGAAGACAGAAGCGTGTGGGTAAAGTATGAATACGTATGGAGAGTGTGTGGTGGAAGGTGGGGATTGCGCGAACAGAGGTGGAGAGGGTGTGGTGGAGAAGGGTGGTGAGTGTGTGGAAAAGGGTGGAGAATGTGTGGTGAAGAAGTTTACAGTGGGTGGAGGGAGGATGAATTGTGAGGAGAGAGAGAGAGAGAGAGAGAGAGAGAGAGAGAGGGAGGGAGGGAGATACCAGGAAAGTGATGGTCATTCTCTCTTCTCCTGACACTGGGGGTCCTTGTCGCACACCGTCTTCTGTCCTCATTTTTATTGTTGCTTTACTGCGTCCTCACCTTTCCCGTCTTGCTCGTTCGAATTTATTTTCTTGGCTGCCTTATTTCTCGTGCTTTGTTGGCCCTCCTCTCGTTGTCGTTTTCTCTTAAAATTGTTATTCACTTTCTCAACTGCGGTTCATCTCGTACTTCATTATACCTCTGTCATTTTTATTTTTTCTGCTCTTTCTCTTATATCCCTTAGACGTCCAGTGTACTAGGAGTTAGAAGCCACCACTCGGATTGGCAACCTTGCTTACGAATGGATCTAAAACTCTGAAAGGTCACTGGAGTGGAGGTTCTTCAGCCTAATAATGATAACAGGAATGCAGTCCAGTCAGTCTCCTGCTCAAAGTTTTCAGTTATGGTAGTCTAGCTTCGGGGTCACACACTTCACAAGGGGGGTGGGATTAGGTGTTTCTGAATTTTCTCTTCAAAAGCAGGTATTTTTTCCTTATATATCTTCAGTGTTTGTGTGCGTCGTAATCATGTCGCAGGTGGTACGTCAGTAGTAGCTAGGAGTGATGCATATAAAAAACAACACAGCGGTAAAGTGGAGGAAACCCCAAACCCGACTGGACAAGAAGCAAAAAGAGATTTCGACCCAGCAAAAGAAGCGATCCGGCCCGATATAAGCGAATAAGGGGGCAAGTTTAGTGTTTGGTCCGCTAGTCTTGGGATCTATTGTGGGTGTGTGCTAATAGGGGCTTTGAGAGAGAGAGAGAGAGAGAGAGAGAGAGAGAGAGAGAGAGAGAGAGAGAGAGAGAGAGAGAGAGACCAGCGGAAAGGGAAAAATGTAAGTGATAAGTGGGAAGACCAAATAAAATTATTTAGGCAAGAGAAAGAGGGTGCAAGAAGGAGGTAAAAACTGGAACAGAGGATCGAAGGCGACAGAAGAGGCAAACAAGAGAAATGATATAATTGGGAGAAGGATAAAGAACCAAAAAACATCACGTAAAAATACATATGGGGGAATGAGGAGGACTATGAAGAGATCATCATTATTATCATCAGCATCATTACCATGGTCTTTTCTTCCCAGTTATATGACTGCGTAAGGGAAGATCCAGCAAGCAATGATAGATAAAACACGAAAGAGAGAGTCATTGAATTGCATGTCCAGCGAAATGGGCCAGACATTAATTTACACACCATTTTAACCCCCTAAATACTGTCGCTACCTCAGAGGTCTAACCAACTGCATTTTTTTTCTAACATTTCCTTGCAGATGCACGTCACATACACCTCCCAGATAGAGGTAGTCTAAAGGTAGAAATAGGATGATGGTGAACAAGAAGAGACATGAGCATGGAGTGAGCAGTACCAAATTTGATGTGCAAACCCGTCCATGCCCAACATACTTAGGTTGTATAAGAACAGTCTCTCCTTCCCCACCAAACTATACCCGAGTCACACTATTACGAATGTTTTATTAAAAATGAGACTGTAAAGATGTAAGCATGTCCCTTATTTCTTGCGAAGATTATTTTACCCCTGTGGAGATTAACTACGATCAGTCTGCATCCCAGCAACGATAAAAAAAATTTATTACGTGTTCCATCATCATGTGCTTCACAGTTCATCATTTAAAAAAATGGATTTTTCCATACTTTAAAGATTAGTTTCAACCCTTTCATTCAGATGACATTTTTCTCTTTTACTCTGGCTAATGAGCAGACGATTTTATGTAGTTAAGGATAGACGTGTAGTATTGAGCAGGTTAATGATGTCTGCACTCAGCCTCTCCAGTTCGAAAAGCCTCTTCTGTGCAGAGGTAAATCGTCTGTAGTTAACAAGAATAAAGTGAGAAGTACGTCATCGGATTCAGATTATTACCAGGCAATAGTATGGCCAGTATCACTTTACACATGGTCAGCTCACCCCATGAAGAATGGTTTATTGATCCCCTTTCTCTTTGCGTCTCATTTCTCCGTTTGTCAGAAATTACAGAAGGCCTCATGAATACTGAAAAAAAAAAAAAAAAAAAAAAAAAACTTTCCCATAACATTTCACAAACATCAAATACTTCTGGTGCTTTACACAAGGCCATTTCACCCCCCAAGGATGAGTCAAGTTAGCTTAATGCATTGATCTCCTTTCATTCACCATATTACTCCGTTGATAAGAGATGACAGCACTTGACACGAATATGGATGACCAGAAAAAATGCAGCATCAGCATGAAGCACTAAAAGATTTCATTATCCTTTTCCGTCCTTGGTCTATCTATCTATCTATTGCCAGACGCCTCAATCCCGTTTGGGGTGGCCACAAACAAATCGCCTCCAAGTCGCCCTGTCCCCCGCCATTTCACTGCCCTGCTCCCAGGTCACACCCCCCTCTCTCATATACCTCTCCACCCCATCCCTCCATCTCATCCTCGGCCTTCCCCTCCCTCTTCCCCCCTCCACCTCACTCACATACACTCTCTTCGCCAGTCTTTCACCCTCCATCCTCTCCACATGGCCAAACCACCTCAGTGTGTTCCTCATAACGCTTCCTATCACATCCACATCAACACCACAACGCTCCTTTATATCCTCATTCGTCAGCCTGTCTCTCCATGTGACTCCACAGGCTCCTCTTAAATAACTCATTTCCACTGCTCTCACTCTTGACTTGTGTCCTTCCAACAACGTCCAAGCTTCACTTCCATACGTTAGAGTTGGTATCACAATACTGTCATGTAGTAACTTTTTCACTTCCATGCTCACTTCCCTGTTTCTTATCACTGCTTTCAAAGAACAGCAACCTTTCTTCCCTGCTGTACCCTTTCAAGCACTTCACCCTCCAACCCTCCATCCTTACTCATCACACTACCCAAGTACTTAAACGTACTCACATTTTCCAATTCCTCACCATCCAACCTCGCTGTACATTCACTGACTTCACCTCTCTCAAAGACCATCACTTTACTCTTCCCTACATTCACCTTTATGTTCCGTTTCTTACACACTCTCTCAAACTCATCCACCAAGCCTTGCAGCTCCCCTTCGTCTTCACTCAACAACACAGTATCATCTGCAAACAACATTATAGGGAGTTTCCAAACACTATCCTCTCTCACCAGGGCCACTCCAACATCCACTACCCTACCTTGTACCTCTTTTATTACCCCATCCATGTACAGATTGAACAACCATGGAGACATGACACATCCCTATTTCAACCCAACTTTCAAAGAGAAAAATTCACTTAGTTCACCATCCACACGCACTGCAGCCTTCGCACCATCGTACATACTCTTCACAGCATTCAACAACTTCCCATCTACTCCATATATTCTTAACACTTTCCACAATCCTTGTCTATCCACCCTGTCATATGCTTTCTCCAAATCCATGAAAGCCGCATACAACTTCTTTCCTTCCGTCCTTGGTGCAGGTAAAAAATCTGGAGAGAGTGTGGAGAAGAGGAAGACTGGAAGATGAGGAACAGATGGTGGCCGACATGAGGAAGGCCAGGCGGGCAAGGTATGATACGGAATTACTCGTAACAAAGATGGCCGAATTCTTCTCCATTTTACTATCATTTTTTTTCCTCTCTCTCTCTCTCTCTCTCTCTCTCTCTCTCTCTCTCTCTCTCTCTCTCTCTCTCTCTCTCTCTTTCTCTCTTCATGTACCTGATTCTGAACACTAACTATGAAGTCCGTTCTCTAAGGCCCAGCAGTCTTCCTACACACACAATACACTTCGGTTTTTTGTTTGTGACTGATGCAATGGTATTAGCGTTGGTGTCTATTGGCGTCGGTCGAGAAGTGAGGTGAAGGAAGAAAAATAATGAAGATGAGGTGGAGAGACGGGGCGAAAGTATCAGAGTGAGGTGTTGAGTTAGTGAGTGGGTAGCTTAATGGTGAAGGATAGAGTGACGTGGAGATTCGCCTGTTACCACCCCATCCGGGATTAGGGCGTCTGGTCATAGCTATGTGTAGCCTACTCTTTTCTCGTTGCACCCTCTTTCTCGTTCTCAGTGCTTCAGACCATCATTTGCCACATAGCTTACTTTAATCTTGCCAAATTATCAGAAATTCTCATTTGCTTCCCTCTTGCCTTTGACCTTCTGTCACACTCATTTCCTGCTATCTCTCACAACCTTCCCACGGCTCCTGCAGCTCTCTCCCAGCTATCTGTGGTGTGCCTCCCCTCGCCTGTTAGCCTGTGGCCGCAGCACATAGCTCACCCCCTCCGTGGCGTGTAACAGATGCTGGCGGGGTTAAGAGCGGAGATCCATCACCCCTGATACACTCTGTCCCACCACACCAACACCATCACTACCATCCCACCTTAATTTTTCGCTCCACCACGATGATAACTTTTTTTTTTTTTTCATTCTTATTTTACTGTGGGTTTATACTGATTTACTGTCTAAATCCTTCTACTCCTTACCACTAATAACTAAATCCACTAAATGAACATGTTTCTGTGGCATTACCCCAGCAGCCATATCTCTTAATCTCTCACCTAGCTCTCAGTAAATATATATGGCAGTAATTAAGCATATATCAGTAATATCGAAAAAGCTGGGCTCACATAACGACTTGCTTATCTCCTCAAATCACTTCGATAATAGTCTCATTTGGCTCTTCACATACACTTTTGGAAGTAAATGGCAGTAGACTGCGACTAATTATTTATTTCCTCGGTCATGAACACATGTGAGAGACCAGGTGCTGTTTATCCAAAAAAATACATGGAAAGGCAAATTCTTTGTTCATCCAGTCTAAGTTTCCCCCATCCCCATTCTCCCTCCCTCTCTCTCTCTCTCTCTCTCTCTCTCTCTCTCTCTCTCTCTCTCTCTCTCTCTCTCTCTCTCTCTCTCTCTCTCTCTGTATATATATATATATATATATATATATATATATATATATATATATATATATATATATATATATATATATATATATATATATATATATATATATATATATATATATATATATATATATATATATATATATATATATATATGCAGAGTTATACACCTTATGCTTTCCTGCTTCTCGCCTGGTCTCGCCGTATCTCCCCGTCAGAGTTACCTGGGGTCAATAAATGCAGACCAGGCTGAGTGTCGCATCTCGCAGCTCATAAATAAGATTGCAACTCACGGCCCCAAACACAGTCGTCAGGAATATGTTGAGGTGAGGCTGAGGAAGGGTAGAAGAGGGTGCTGGCGGAGATAAGGAGAGATAGGAAGAGAGAGAAAGTCAAAGGGAGGTGGGAAAGATGAGAAGTGGGGTGTTTATGAGGAGGAAGATATATGGAATGTGACGGAAGAGACGGAAGACCGTGTTTTAGTAGGCAACCCCAAATGCAGCGTCAGGGGTCATGAAGGAGGATTGTTGTCAGTCACATCAGGGGTGGGAAGCGTGGCAGGGTAGAAAGGAGGGACGAAATAAGGTGAAGGGGAATGAAGAATGACCAGAGAAATATGAAGGAAAGAAAAACGTGAAGAGAAGTTGCTCCACACTAAGCATCTCAACAAGATTTCGTCACGATACTTCAGGCAGTTTTTGTGTTATTGTTTTATTACGTATTTAGTGGAGATAACATAATTATATATATAACTATACTATTTCGCGAAACACTGTATTGTACACATCCCCTGGGCATTCAACAGTTTTAAGTTGATATGGTGATACTTGATTTGGTATTGTAGCTGCTCTTTTACTAAGTCGTTCCAGAGTGCTTCCTAGATACAGAACATGTCACTGAGCAGTTTTTCCAAAATACTTAAATTAGCTTTCCTTTAACAGCTCATTCATCACACAGTTCTACATGCTCCGAATTCAAATATCATAATTTCTGTGAGCACTGCTGATGGGTCAGCTTTTTTTCCATTTTCTTGCTTCTGGATCATACGCACCTCAATTTTAATGAGAATTAGGGTTGAGGATGATGTCGGTGATAATTATGATGATGTTTTCCAAACACAGGAGTCACACACATCTTATGATCTGGTCTTTATATGTACAGGTACATACTGTATATACTGTATATATATATATATATGTATATATATATATATATATATATATATATATATATATATATATATGTATATATATATATATATATATATATATATATGTATATATATATATATATATGGAGCCTCTGTGGTACAGTGGTAGAGTGTGCGTTTCGTACACGGGTGAACCAGGGTTCGCGCCTCGCCAGGGTAATAAACTTTGGGAATGTTCACCCAGCCACGTACTTCATTGGCGGACACAAGAGGTGCTGTGGTTGAACGAGTGTCGCTTACTATAAAGTATGCTTGCACCCAGTGGGATTGCGCGGGCCGATTACACTTGGTTCACAGACTACACACACACCCAAAGCCTCTCCAGCACTACCGTTACACTTACAAGCACTTCTCACCCTACATACAATCTCTACCAGACAGCCTAAGCCACTTGGTAGAGATACATTGGCTGTATCGTCCCGACTTCGGTCGGGATAGGCCTGTCCTGCAGTGGATACTCAAACGGCTGATGATATATATATATATATATATATTTGTGTGTGTAAGATAGCACTTAAAAAGACTCTCCCCACCCTCCAAACTTTCTACAAATGTCATGCAGGAAATTACTGTATGCAGGGGGAATATCTTATGGGAATAAAGTGATCGAATGAAATCTTGTAGGAACCGTACAAAGTAGAGCTAAGAACTGTGTGTTGCCATACAGAATGCAAGTGATAATTTTACATGAATGAGTTTTCCCATTTTATTCTTTAATTGTTGGGAGTCTGGCAGTCTGTTGAACGCCTAGTGATCACATGGTGGTCTACAGGTCTATATAAGAGCAGCATGTAATCCAGCCGGGATGTATACCAGTCGCATACCCTTTTATATGTCGGAATTCAGTAACTTAGCCCGGTGAGTCTGCAGCTACGGTATATGGAGGTAAATGTGGGACCTGATGTTACCGGTTACTGTGACTTAATCTGCACATGCATTTGTTAGCCCTCTTTATTAAAGACTTGTACAAACTGGCACTTTTCCCTGGTGACAGATTCGTTATTGACAATATTTAATTACATTACTGCTGTATACGGCCACAAGTATTAAAGCTGATAGGGTATGATATTGCAAGTGACAGTATTGCTGAAATTAAATTAATGTACTTTGTGGCGCTACCAAATATATCATAAACCAGTATCAGGCAGGTGGTATCTGCAAGGTGCAGTACCGATCACATATTCAAACAACCTACGCCCTCTGTTACACCACTTAAAATACATTGGTGGTCTGGCTTGTTACTGGATTTATATATCGATTGTGGTGGTGCTTTGTACCACATATTCAGGCAGTTCGTTCCATTGTTTTTAATCATATATAAGAACGTACTTCGCAGAGTATAAATATTACTCAGTGGCTTAGGAGAGCGACAGTGCATTATCATTCTACTCTCTCTCTCTCTCTCTCTCTCTCTCTCTTCAAAGATGCATAAAACTCCATGGAAATGCCGCGCCGCCTCTTCCACGTGTGGGTATTTCAGCATCACTGGGGACAATTACTAGAGTCCAAAACACCCCTTCAGAAAACTTCAGTCGGCATCAAACTAAAGCTATCCCATGTGTGATCCAGTAACAACCATCCTGCCAAGAGTCATCAAAATCCATTTTCCAGTTTTGGCTTTACTACACACACACACACACACACACACACACACACACACACACACACACACACACACACACACACACACACACACACACACACACACACACACACACACACACACACACACACACACACACACACACACACACACACACAGGATGGTATATTAGATGCCCTACTACCTGTGTTATTGTGTTTACCTTCTTGCTCGCTTGAATAATCAAATACCGAACTTCCGCCGTCAATGTGAGAGGGTTGCAGTGACTCTCTCGCTTCATAAGGGATTATCTCGGAATAAATCATCTGGAGTTACAGGGAATTAAAGGTTTATTTCTTCATTACAGTGTCCTCTTATTTTCAATTTATGTTCATTACCACATTACTTTTATTCTACTTTTCTTAATGAAGTGATCTGATATGGCCATCATTAACTCCTTCCATCATTAAAGGTCCTTCTTCGCTTTAATAATTTCATTTAATGGCAGCCTCAGTAAAATAAAAAAATATAATTTGTCGTAGTGAAGGAGTTAAACATGACCTAACCGGTGTTTGTGATTGAACAAATACTTGACTCTGTATTGAACACAACCAGCCAGCGCGGCACTGAAACACTGACACTGAAATGCAGCCGCGAAGGACAAGTTCAAAACGAAATCATCTTCTGTTAGGGAGGTAAAAGGTGGGGTGAGGTACATGATTCTTTTTGTTTGTTTTTTATATATTTATCTTTATTTTATTTATTTATCTATCTATTTATTATTAACCCGACTCAGGCAAAAACTAGTTAGCCCGTTCCCTGAGGCACGGTGGTCCTTGCTTCCATGGTACGCCAACAGATGGGATGACTGGGGCCCACTCCCACACTCCATACCATCATATTTTTTTTGGCCCCCCCCCCCCGAGAGATCGTCTCTAGAAGCGATTCCATCCGTCTGTCTCTCATTAAAAGTTTTTCGGAAACGAGAGCCTTCACTCTCACAAGCAACGTAGGTACTTTGGTTCAGTCACACCACACCACACACCACGACATATCAGTCTCGCACCACAGTACACACAACAGACCATGAAACCCCTTGGCACCCACAGAATCACCCTCCCACACCACATCACACCAAAGACATTAACCGAAAAGTCATGAAACTCTCGCATCTAGTCCTTTTACCTTTTTTGTGTGTTTGTCTGACTCCTGGTGCAGACTTGAAAGCCCGTGCCCTGGGTTCAGCAGTAGTCCTGAGTGTTACATTTCTTCACATGTCACCACTTTGGCTCTAATACCCGTCGTCCAGATTAAGTACACGCAAGGGCAATCGCTTTCAGGATTAGTGTGATGGTATGAAACTAATTATTTTGATGACATGTCGGTGGATAATGTGGAAGATAAGTAAAGTCTGTTTTACCGAAATTCACATAGTCAACCAGTTCTCTGCCCCAGCCTAGGGTCGACCTCGCGTCCTTCCGGACAACAGGTCACTTCTTTAACCACCTGACCACCAGTGACTGTCCAACGATGGCTTATAAGTGATATTTGCGACCCCTTGTTGGCGGAGGCGCAGAGTATTGTTGACTCTGTAGTTCGCGCTTGTAAAAACTGAAGTAGTCAATCCCATTTTACCCTCTTAGAGATGCAGCGGCCTGAGGATAGGCTACATAGTCCAATCCAGTTACTGATAAATGACCAGCCAACTACCTTTTGTGGCATTACATGAACAAAAACCCACAGCCACCTGTTGAGGCACGAACCTATGAAATGCTGTCATTCCAATAGGGGTGTTCCAGCCATTAGACCAACAGACGCTAGCTCAGGACTGATATCGATAAACAGCTTACAGTCAGTTCCCTGTCGTAACAAAGATTTTTTTTTTTTTTTTTTATTCAGGAAAACCACGAGATGTGGTAAAATTTTCTTTCTCCTTTCGTCATTCTTCCTGCACAAATATACCATGGTTACGACAGGGGGATGAATTCTGGTCAGCTAAGGAGGCTTTCAAACACCTCATCCTTGCTACTGTATTTCTGTGTGTGGCACATTATTACTTATGACATCTATATCGGCCATGAAAGGACAATAATGTATATATAAGAAAATATCAGAATGAATATTCATAATAAATTACCAAAGAGGAGACGCTAGAAAACCTCCTAACCCCGTGAGAATACAGTCGAAGGAATGAATAGTAAAATTATAAATGATTTTCAGTCTATAACGGCATGATATATGTTGCCAAACATCACTCATGCAGCAACGCCTCGCAGGCATGCAGGTTTAGAAAGTCCTGACTCCCCGCTTATCAGGCAGGTGTTACATTTCAGTGCTAATCATTTCCATTTTGATTGCATTTCATTTCCTTCACACTTAACCTTGTGCCGCGTGCCTGCCGTTGGCAGTGTTTTCCTCCTCGTTATTCACTTTATTTTTTCGTTAGTGATCATGAACATGCAAATCCACTCCATAAATTCACTGCAAGAGGTGCGAGTGCTGGCGGGAAGGGGAGGGGGGAATTGAAGGGAAGGAGAAGCTTGACTGGAGACGAGAGAACTGAAGGGAGGGGGGGATGAGGGAGAGGTTGGGGGGCTGAAGGGGCCAGGGGAAAGAAAATGGAGGAATGGAGATAGAAGAGGATGAAGATCAAGAGGTCAGATGAGAGGGGTGGGGAAGGAACAGTGGCATGAGAGGTTGGAGGAGCTGAGAGAGATGGGGATGGGAAGGATCATGGGGATGAGGGATGAGGGAGTGGGAAAAGAGTAGGAGATAAGGGGGTTGGAGGAAATGGGGTGAGGAGAAGCAGAAGGATGAGAGGTGAGAGGATGGTGGAGGAAGAAAGAATAACGGAAAGGGGTCAGGTAAGGGTTTAGGGGTGGGAGGGAGAGGGATGAGGGAGAAACAGGGGCGTGAGGGAGCAAGGGAGATGGAGAGAAATGGGGAGCAGCGAGAGACGAGGGAGGGAAGGAATGAAGGTTCATCAGAAAATCAATAAAGGCATGTATCCTTAAAGCACACACAGCCCATCCACTTAAAACACTTCAGCTAAAGGTTTAGTTTGAAGTAAAGGTGCGTAAGTTTGCTCAGAGTGGACAGCTAGTGACGGCCTAAGCTGAGATGATGAGGGTCAACTGAAAGGTGATGGAGTGATGGAGTATGAACCTAAGCTGATGAAGGACAACAGAAAGGTGATGGCGTGGGGAAGGCAAAGTACTGGACATATAAACTGCCACTTTACAGGATTCCTTGGCTTAGCGTGCGTGGTCATAATCATCCGGGAAAAAGAGGAGGAAGCTGAGAGAACACGACACAGGGCTAAGGAGAGAACTGCAGGAACACGACAAGGGGAAATAACTAGAGGGAGGAGAATGGGAAGGGAGAGCATACAATGGAAAGGGAAGGAAGGGAATTAGTAGAAAGAAAGCGAAGAGGATAAAAAGAGAGGGAAGGGAACAAACTGAGAAGACAAGGAACAGAAAGAGCGGGTAAACGAGAAAAGAGGGAGAATAGAAAGGGAGGGGGGCGCTAAGAAGAGGATAGACGAGGAGGAAAGTGAAAAAAAAAATAGAGGGATAATAACAGAAGGGAAGGGAAGAAAATTGAAAGAGAGAAAAGAACAGAAAAGAATGAAGAAAATGGACAGAAGGAAAGAGAACTAAAAGAGAAATAAAAAGTTAATAAAATTGGAGGAAAGTGAGGGGGGAGAGAGAAGAGTCAGATGCAAAAAGAGAGGAAAAATGGAGAGAGAGAGAGAGAGAGAGAGAGCGCTAGTACGGCACTTGTTGTACACAAGTTTGCAGTAAATTGTGCACTTAGTACGCGGCGAGGGGGGGGGGGAGGTCGACAGTTTCTGTTTAACCTTGAGCGTACCTACACATAAAACATGGCTCGACGGTCGGAAGTGGGTCAGATCCTGTGTTTTCGCTGAGTGCACGGTGCCCGTCTGTCGTCTGTAGCATATACAACACGGTCTTATGGTGGACGGCTTCTCTAAGATATTTCACTTTTTCTATGACATTTCTGGCATTACTGAATAAGTTAATGATTTCTAAGCACCTAACAAGTGCTCAACCTTGCTGTCAACATGTTAAGATAGTAAGAAAACACTTGTTCTTTAAAATCTAGTTATAAAAAACTCTCCTTCTCTGTTAGTGAACACTAACAGCTGATATGTTTGGGGGTCTTTCGTCTTAAGGATTTCGTTGTGAATATTTTCAGAGTAACCTAAGTGTGTACTAGTTGGGATGGTAGACTTTATGCAACAAGATTTTTAGTTTTGCGTTAATAATTTTTTTTCTTGCATTCTTAGCACATTCACAAAGTGGAGCACTTGATAGGTGCTTAAGCATCATCAACCCCTTCGCTTATGTCAGAAATGTCTAGCTGTTCCCCAAGAGAGCAACAATATATATATATATATATTGTTAGGAATATATATTTTTAGGAACGATAAAATAACAGTACATCAAAGTGCTTCGTGCAGAGAGGAAACGATGAGGATTGTGATAAGGGACGAATAGTTAACAATTTCTCTGTGGCGACGTTTGCTATATTCTACATTTGGCACTACTGGATTATTCTTTTCAGCTTTGGAGAGACTATATTTTCTTCACTAATATAGTTTCTTGCAAATTTAATCATACCGGCACCAGATTTTTTTTTTTTTTTCAGTTTGGGAAGGAATTCTAACAGTAAACGGTTCAATGAAGGCTTTATCGAACTCCTCCAATTGGAAAAAAAATCTCTGTGAAACTAAATAAAACTGGCTGGAGATATCAGAAATTTCATATAAAAAACATGTAATAGAATAGTAGCCTTTTTGAAGTTAAACAAGAAAAATCGTCTAGAAGAAACAACACTGTAAGACAGGGATGTGCTGAAAAATATTACTTTTATCCAAGCAAATGGTGATGTAAATTAGAGGAACTTTAACAGGCAATTCCTTATCTAATTTACTGTGAGCTCCATCCTTTCATTACGATAACGTCTCTTTCATTAATTCTCGTTATCACAGTCGATTTAATACATTTCAGTGGAGACCTTTCGCAGTGAAAGAGCTTTTGAAGGCTATATCTATTCCTTTCAACTCGAAAGGTCTCTCCAAAACAGAACATCATCCTCTGGTGGTACCAAGAGGATACCAGTACAAAAAAATAATAATAATAATAATGACAAAATAAAAATAAAAAAAGAGAGCCATCACACTCAAGGTTGTTACAGAGAAGGCAAAATACTGAATAAAGTTATACAGAGACAGAAAGAATGTAATAGAAGTCCTTGGGCCGCTTCGATTAAGGGTAAAAAAGAAGGATGTTCTTGTAGCCCAACCCCAATTTTGCCTGACCCAACAGATCTCTCGACCGCAAGTGAGCAACTGTCCCATCGATTCGTCTCATAGCTTCTCTACATTGTTGATGTAGTGGGGTATATGTTGCCAGTGCTCCATAATGTGGGTTACGTTGTGCAGGCCCGTTCTACAAGCAGGGCACGTGTCGTCTCTGATTCTAGCAAACCCAGATCTAAGCTGGTAACCGGGGAGGGCTGGGTGGTGTCTTGATCCAAAAGTAGCTCGGCCAACTCGATCAGATCTATTTAAGGATACCTCTGATGCGTGGATATCGGGAAGGGGGTCGTAGAACAGTGTTGTGACTGAGGTGTGATACTGCATGCGCGTGAAATGAAAATACTCGTATCTGCATCTTCACTGCTCTTCATTGCTGGTGTTGTAATGTCTAGAGGTTGGTTGCCATGTGTCTGGTTGTGTTGTGTGTCTCTGTCATAGAACAGGGTTGATATGTGTTGGCACAGGCTGCACTGTTAGAAATGTGTGCCTCCTTTTTAAGATATTCTCTAACTGGGAAGAATTTTAGTTTCAAAATGTAAGTGCGCTGTGGTAGTGGTATTGTTGTTACCAGTGATGATTAATGGAGTGTTGTTCTCTGTGGGTTGCAAGGTGCTGTTGTGGGATAGGATGGAAGGCCATGTCTGCACTGTAGAGTAGGGAGAAGTTTCTTTTTGATACCCAATGTCTGTCCATGTAAGTACCGTGAGTGCGTCCCGTTTGGGGATGCGCCGTCTCATAATGAATTTGTGTGGTCCTTGAAGATGAATGTAGTGTCATGTCATTCCAAGGATCGTAGAGGAGGTGTGTGGCAGTGATCCGTTAAGTGTGAAATTAGGGAAACACCTGTTGCAGGAAAAAAAGAAAGAAAAAAGAGAGAGGGAGAGAGAGAGAGAGAGAGACCACTTGGGAAGGCTAAGTGGGCAATAATTCTGGCAGTATATCTTCTCTCGGTGATAATAACATTCTCAAAAAGGGCCTTCGTACCGCAGACGCAGCTCGGATGTAAACGTCAGACCAACGAGAAGAGAAACATAGTTGACTATTTGGTGAAATTTTCAGTGAATCTTTCGAATTAAGGTAAAATATACAGCAACCAAGGGTTTTTGGAGAGAGAGGCAGAGAGAGTCAGCCTGCGGGACCACCCACTCACCCAGCCCGATGGTCTCCCAAGGATACTAAAGCCTTTTATATTTTATTCTTGGTGGTCAGGTGGTTAGAGAAGTGATCTGCTGCCTGAAAGGAAGTGAGTTCGATCCCCTGCTAGAGGTTTCAACAGTTTGTTGATGCGAAATTCGCTGATACAGACTTGACTGATCTTTCATAGGACCCACCGACATGCCCTTACCTAGATCCAATATAGACTTTGAATATTTGTGTTGAAGTGGTAACATGCGAAGATGTGTGTCTAATAAGAGGTCTTCCATAACCCTTTCACCGAGATGTTGGACACGAGGATTCGTTATTCTAACTGCATCCCAGCGATATTATACGGCAGAGATAATCCTAAGTAGTGAGAAGTCCAGTTTGGTAATTATTATAGAATATACACATACGGAGATACATGAACATCAGCGCTACCAGTGATTACACATAACACAACCCATACATACAATATATTCTCTTACAAATGCATGTTCCTACACTTATATATCTCTACATACTGTATGTACATGTATACGTGCAAAAAATGCTTACACACACACACACACACACACACACACACACACACACAAAGCCCTTGTTTCTCAGTCTCTCCATTACTTACAATTAATTATCGCCGCCAATTTCCCGCGGCATTACACGCCCACAGTCCAGTCGCCACACCGGAGATAATTAACCTCGGACCCTTATCATAGCCCTTAATATGTTTCACTGGGCATTTAGGGCAAGCAATTTATATCAGTTCATACTCCGACCTTCTTCCTTTGCTGCTCTCTGCCTTTCTAAGGTTTTGCTGCTTGCAGTGTTTCCAGGGTCTGTTAAACCATCATTAAACTAAGTCAACGTTTCCCTTCATCCGACTGACAAACTCAAATAATTCAGGGATTTACAGAATGGTCTGAGATAATTTTCTGTCCCGGCTAAGAAAAAATAAATTTCCAAAAGAGTAATAGCCCGTGGCAGAGTCTGAATTTTGATTTCCAGTGAGGTTGGAGGAAGTTACGTATTCACCCCTGCTTGTCTGTGGTTGTTTTTTTAATCGTTTATTTGTTTGTCCAGAAGACATCTCGAAAAGTTATGCTTGATTGCAATGAATTTTTGTGAATATGTGGGTCATAGACCAAGGAATATTTTATTACGAGCAAGGGCGAAGTCCTCCCGAGTCTCTCGTCAAGTAGTGACATTTTCTCACATATGAGCGGCCCAACCCGGGCCAGGCTCAACCTGGCCCAGCCCAACCTGCCCCGTCCGGACCCGGCCCGACCGTAACGCTTTTGAAAAGCTTATATCTCAGCAACCATAGGGCCAATAACTGCGTGGTTTGCACCATATGATAGCCCCATTCTTTAAGATTTGTGTTTGATAGGTTTCGTCACACCCAGGCGGTGCACGTGACACGCGCCAAGTGCAGCATGTCGAAAATCTTCAAAAGAGGGCCACAGGCTAGACAGTTTGTCGTGAATACATGACTCTTGGTAGGTAAATAGCCATCAATATACTCTAGGCATCCTCGGGGTGTAAGGCAACTTTTCAATGCTTTCGGGTTTAAATGGCCTCGCTTGTACCTCGACGACAAAGGCGTTTTACTGGTTAAATTTTAGTGGAGTTCAAATCCGGGTTCAGAACTTTTTTTTTTTTTTTTCTCATAAAGTTACTGATGGACTTCAAAGAAATTTTATGGATAAGTTGGTTATGGGTCAAGGAAGAGTTGATTAAAATTTGGTGGTGATCTGAGATCCAGTCCCTATTCATGACTATTTTGTTTGTTTGTTTGGCTTCTCCACAGGATATTCAAAAAGTTTTTGGTGGATTTCGATGAAATTTTGTGGATATGTGGATCATCGGCCAAAGAAGAGTTGAACAAACGTTGGTGGTGATCTGAGTTCCTTGGTACAGGCGTTAGTGGAGGTATGCGTTCGCTGTGGGCACCTGTTTTGTACTTTAATTGATTTTCTTGGGAAAAAAAAAATGTAAAGACTGGGAACAAACGTAGGTTTGTGAATAACTTCCAGGCTCACGTATCTGACAGAGAACGTACCAGAAATGCATATTTATAAACCATGTCAGCACCACGCTGTAGGCTTTTTTCTTGCCAGCATGACTTTGCTTGCTTAATATAACCTTGTCCTTGCCCAGACAGCTGGACACTTTACTTTAGCAGCCGCACCTAACATTTAGAAAAAAAAATTCTAATCTTAACGGCATACTTTAGTCAAACTCCAACAAAGTGTCTAACGTATTCTAACTTTTCCAGTCTAACCTACCCCACTCTAACCTAACCTAACCTCCAAACCTGACCAAACCTAATACTAACAGTCTAGCCTAACATTACTATAGTAGCCGCAGCGAGAAATGAACGCTGTGGTGGGGCAGGCGGGATGACCTGGGATTCCCCCATTGTTGCCATATCCACATGTCACCGACCATAGAGGTAGGATGTCACCGACCATCGGCCACCGCTGCAGCCCCGCTCCATGATCCTTACCCTGTGTCTCTGGCTTTCTCTTTCTCTCTCGGTTTCTATATAAACTGGTGTATTTCCGAAACTAATTATGAAATTATTATGACTTTTGTTCCACACCACCACTGAGGTAAAAATCAAGGAGAGTTTTCTGTATAAAGGTTTCTCCCCCCTTGTCTGAGGGCAGGTCAGTTCTGGCGAGTGTATAATTATAGGTCAGGCGGAGGTATCGGCAAGGCCGCACTCCCCCGCTCATATGCCACATTTAGGAGGGGGGGGAAACCTTTATACAGAAAACTCTCCTTGATTTTTACCTCAAAGGTGGTGTGGAACAAAAGTCATAATAATTTCATAATTAGTTTCGGAAATACAGCAGTTTATATAGAAACCGAGAGAAAAAGAGAAAGCCAGAGACACAGGGTAAGGATCATGGAGCGGGGCTGCAGCGGTGGCCGATGGTCGGTGACATCCTACCTCTATGGTCGGTGACATGTGGATATGGCAACAATGGGGGAATCCCAGGTCATCCCGCCTGCCCCACCACAGCGTTCATTTCTCGCTGCGGCTACTATAAATCTAACCCTGCTAGACCTGCCTAACCTAACCTAAAACTAACCTAATCAAACTTAGCTGTAACTTTACCTGTAATAACGTAACCCAGCCTAATCCTAATCAGACATATTATATCCCCAGTGGCCTAAGTTTTCATAATATAACCCTTACAACCTGACCTAAGCCTAACAATCTACCTTAACATTACATAACCCAAACAGCTCAAAGCAACTTAAAATAACCATAAGAGCCTAATCTATCCTGACCTGACCTAGATCGTCATGGAAAAAGAATAGTGTGCCATCTCGACAGCAGTTCGAAAAGTTGCTCTCTGTGTGTGTGTGTGTGTGTGTGTGTGTGTGTGTGTGTGTGTGTGTGTGTGTGTGTGTGTGTGTGTTCTCCTGCACCGTCAGCAATTAGGCCGTATGTAAATGGGGTGAGCAGAGATTTAGGGGATTATTTTAAAGGCGAAACGATCTCGGGTGGATAGATAAACCAGGCAGGGATTTATGAGGATTAATTAGTGCTGGAATTAGTTTGGAGGGGAGGGGGGAGGAGGGGAGGGGAGGGGAAGGGAGGGGGATGTGTAATTGGAAGGGAAGGCGAGGGGGGAAAGGAGTTGGAGATCTGGTGGGAGGGGATGTGGTATGTGAGGCAGGTGGGTGAGGAGATAGGAGAGTGTGGAAGTCTTGAAGATGACGGGGAAGGGGAATGAAAAGCAGAGATAAGAAAGAAATGAAGTGGAGAGGGAAGGGGAGACGATGTGAGGGAGGACAAGAGGTAGGACAGTAGGTGGATAGTGGAGACAAAAAGAGGTGGAAGGCTTTACGAAGAAAATACGAAAAGAGGAAAGAAAAAAATAAAAGAAGAGGAGTTGTAGGAAAAGAGATTCAGCAAGAGCTATGAAGAAAGATATATTGGGAAGATAAGTAGAGTGAAAGGGTTTTGAGAAAGAGGGACATAGCGAAAAAAAGTAAAGAGAGAGAGGAAGAGAATATAAAAGAGAAGAGGAGGTGAGGGAATGGAAGGGGAAACAGGAAAGGTAGGTGGGGCAGGTTGTGAGGACTGAAAACATTTAGGAAAAGGAGGGCCCACAGTGGAATATGCAGAAACGAAGAGAAAGAAGGAGAAATGAGAGGAGCTGGAAGATTAGAATTATGAAAAACAACGAGAAGCTTAAACAGGAAGGTTATGTACAGTCAGGGAAAGTTCCGCATTACCCACCTCACGAAGCACTGGTGTGAGACTGGTGAATGTGAAGCAGCAGCCACACCTCATGTATCTGGTAACTGTGAATGTGAAGGAGGGGAAGGCGGGGGATTGGGGGCAGAGGTGGGTTTGGTGATAGGTTGGGAATCACGTGCAAGTCTGCAATGTATGACTTGGATGGTGTGTTTGAGTTAATTTTGTAAGGATAGATGGCAGTCTGATGCTAGCATTTTATTTTGAATATTACGTTGATGTCTGTAGAGTTAGTGTTGTCAGGAAAGTTATGGAAGTTTGCTGGTCTCGGACAGAGGTTTCAATGCTTTCATTCCTTCTCGACTTTAACATGAGACGTTTCCTTAGGAGATATTAGTAATGGTATAACATATATATTTATATTTTGTGTTGACTCGAAAACAAAGCCACTATATATATATATATATATATATATATATATATATATATATATATATATATATATATATATATATATATCTCTTATAAATTTGTTTAATTATAAATTTGTTTAATTATACGCTGTCATCCCACTATAAACATCCGCTTGCAGACATTTCCAGTGTCATTCTGGTAATTATTCATCATGAATTTAGAGTCTAGGGTAGTGTGTATTAATGATAATATAAAAAATCTATATGAGGGATTAACAGACTTTTCGTTTTCTTATAGACAAAATGAGATGGGAAGTCCTGATTATAAGATCAGTCTCTGTAACTCACTCCTATCGAACATTACAAAACGAAGGCTAAGAAGCATACCTTTGACAGTAAACATATACTGTATATGCAGTAATGTAGACAGACCCAGAAAACAGTGTGATACCATTCAAACAACATACGCTTTTGCACTCTGAGAATACTCGTATGTCGGACGTATTATCACTGGCTATTGACATTGTGACGTGAGCAATTCTCCAAACCCTCCCACCCCCGGCACCCTACCTCCCACTCACAATAACCAGATATGTGTGGTCTGGCTGCTGCTTCGTGACTCTTCGTCGACCACCAGTGCTCCGAACGGTGGGTAATGCGGAACTTTCCCTGACTGTACATTGCCCTCACCCACTTCATTTCACAAACGCATTTCATTTCTGCTACTTAAAAACGATTTTGTTCTTCTTAGGTGACATTTTTCAAACTCGATGCACTATGTATACCCTGCACTAACCCTTTCATTATAAGTAAAAGCCTTTTTTCAGTTCAGTAAAGTTGTTTGGAAGTACCAAAATGAAAATATGAGACATCACCGGACTGAAGGGGTTATTCTTTTCTACTGCAGGAACCTCGAAGTGTGTGCCGGCCTACGAACCCCTTAGTCACTGAGTTACTGAGTGGGTGACTGAGTTAATGTTCGTGCATCAACGAACCTGGCGCCTCACAACATACGCCAGGCCACATTGTCGTACAGCAGGATTCGTTCTCTCTGGTGAGATTGTAAGTAAACTAAAATAATTTATGCCGGACATTCGTAATTTGAAATTAGTCTTAGGCGCAGTAAATTCACAGCATCCGGAGCTACACCGTGCATCTTGCTGCAATATTGTAATAATGTTATGGCACCCACCCTTGAAGAGCTGGTCACTGCACTCTTTGCCTGAATCCCTTCATCATTATGGTAAGCACGCAACATCTGCCTACTGGCTTTTTTTCTCTACAGTTCCCAAATGGTAGAGTTAACGGGTTTTCTCCGTCCTTCATAAACACAACTGGTCAGCTTTAACTTCGCTCCTCAATTCCTTGTTCCCTCACCCTGTTACTTCCACACTTTATAACCAGTGTGTCCAGCATCTTGAAGTGACTAGATTTTGCTTCTTCTTCTCTCTTGTTCATTTTTCCTTCGAAGTAACACTCTCTTGCACACTTCCAGCCTTTGATTCTTTCTTTCTTTTTGACATAGCACCTTCAGGCTACTATGACTCATTCCCAGGTGACTCAAATAGTCTAGTATTAGCTGAAATAAAATACCAGAGCAGACGCTACCGTGAGAAAGGCAAAAAAGAACCCTAGAAGCACACCAGGAATCGGAAAGTATAGGTAAGGCCCAGGAACAGAAAGTGTGTGCAGAGGAGTGTGCTGTGAATACTAATTAGGTGCGGGTTTATGCTTGATGTGGAAGTGTTTTATCAGGGGTCGCGTGCGGTCAACGGCTTATAACTCAGGATTATGTACGTGTTGGTGCCGGTATAAACACACTTCAAGGCCCAGTCGGAATTTTGGAATTATATGCTCTTACATCAGCTCGCCCCCCTTCCACACTCCCTTTATCTCCCCTCTTCTCCTTTCCTCTTCTCTCCCGTCCCCTTCCCTTCTCTCTGCTTCCTTCTCTTCCCTCCTTTCCACTCCGTCTTCGTGCTGAATGAGTATATGTGCGATTTTTTTTTTTTTTTAGCTCAGTCTCTGCAAGTGCTCTATCATAGGCTGAATAGGCTTTAGTCGTCTGGATGCAGCATGAATGTCGTGAAGATGTCATCGTACTGAAGGAAAAAACTGTCACGCTGCGATGGGCACACCTATCTATTATATTCAGGCTAACGCTGTAAGATTTTTCTTTCAAGATGAAAGGAATCCCGGCAGTAAGAAGTCTGATGCTTACTTTGATTAACACCATACGTGTTGTGGATGCACTTGGATATATAATTCGTAGATCAGTATGCAGGCAGGTAATGGTTAACTCATATTACAGGTATTTAGCCACATAATTATCTATCCTCCATTTCCTTTCCCGCACACGCCCATTCATTTGCCTTTCCTTACTCAACAATGGTTTTTTTTTTTTTTTTTTTATTTTTTTTTGCATCGAGCCTTCTCTTCCTCCGTTTCCTCTTGTTTATCAGTCGTTTCCTCTCGCCCAGTCCTTTCCTCTCAGTTTCTTCTTATTCAGTCCACTCCTTCCAACTTCATCTCCCTTTCACTTTACTCAACCCTTCCCTCCTTTCCTCTCATGTTCCTCCAACCTTCCTTCTCTCCCTCGTAATGTTTAATCTTATATTCATCTGTCTTCCCGCTCCTTTCACTCTTGCTCAGTCACCTAGCCTCACTCACCCTAATCAGTTCTCTATCCTCTCCTCTCACTCATTCCTCACCTCTCACCCTCCCCTCCCTTATCAGTCCTCCCCTTTTTTTAATTCTCGCAGTTACATTGTCATATATTGCACAGGTACAGTATTCATCTGTCCTCCCGTTCCTTTCACTCACAACTCGTCATCTGTCCTAACCCCTACTCACTCACCAGTCCATGTACAGTTCCGGACATAATTATCGATTCGCTTCATAAGTAACAAGAGAGTGGACAGTGACGTTCAAATCACATTAATGAATTTTTCGGAGCCCAACAAACTTTTCATAATATTCTGTAAAATTTCAGAAGCGTAAAGTTTATTCTCTCCGACATGGAGAGTATCTTTTCACCCCTGTTTGTTTGTTTGTTTTTGTTTTTTTGTCTCTTAGCAGGATTACACAAAATCTAAAAGAGAGATTTGGACCAAATTTGGTGGGTAGATAGCCCATGTCCCAGGGAACAATCGATTAACTTTTGAGACCGATCCTGATCGTATTACAGATCGTTCATCCCGAGAACACCTTTTGCAAAACCCTAATCAGAGATGAGAAACCCTAACCCATAATGATGAATGGTTTAGAAATTACGTTGCCCTTGTCGGAGAGATGCGCTCCAAGGAATGCCCCTCTAGTTCTTGTCTGTAACTGTTTTCTGACAGGCCCGTGTTGTGGCTGGCTTCGGAGATCTCGCTATATGGTTACCACCCAGCAATGTCAATGATTTTCTGGATTACAGGACACCAGTAGGCTTGTCACTCAGGGTAGAGTCACGTAAGGAAGAAGCAGACAGCACTACATCAAATGAATGGATGATGACTTAATATGCTTAAGTACGGTAACCGCTAAAATTGATGGTGTAATAATTATCCTGTACCAAGAAGTATATGGTCTCTTGATAATACGGTAGTTCATCTTCTGCCCTTCAGGCACATTTATTCATCTGGGAAGAAAATTTTAAAACTGGAGTTGATACAGCCTTCATTAATTCACTTAGGAGAGGCCTTTCCTAAAACAAATGAAATCGACATGGAGCATCAAGAAAAAGACGAACAAAATACATTATCTACTTCAAGTAGAGGCTTCACTGTGATGACGCCTTGTCAGTTTATTCCTGCTTCCTTCATGCCTCCCGTAGGAGGGTGGGAGATGAAGTTTGTTTCTAGTCCCTTCACTGGATGACTGCCTTCCAAAGCTGAAAAAAAAAAATCGTATAAATCTCATTACGATGACGTCTATCTTACTTTATTGTTGCTAATTTCTGTCGTATATATCAGCGTAGAAGAGCTTTCTCGAAATGGAAGTATTAGAATAAACCAAGAATTATGTCTTCATGCTGAAAACATTAACAATATCAGGTTCATATGAGCCACATCAAACTAAACATAATCGCGTGGTAGCAGCCCAAAGAAAGTACAGTAGTAGGTTTGACGCGACCATGAGAAGGTTTATACACTCACCCAGGCAATAAAGAGGGAGCAACAGACCAAAGAACCGAATTCGGGTGTATGTGAAAGTTTATGAGAAATTGCTACTTTTTAATGTTAGTGTTGTACCTGTCTACCGTCACTCCTGCACCTGTTCACTTGTTCACTGACCCCTCCCCCTTGGCTTCTTCACCCACACACTTATTCACTCTTCTCACCCATGATACCTTCACTTACACACTGATTCACTCTTCTCACCCATGACACCTTCACTTACACACTTATTCACTCTTCTCACCCATGACACCTTCACTCACACGCTTATTCACTCTTCTCACCCACGACACCTTCACTCACACACGTATTCACTCTTCTCATCCATGACACCTTCATTCACTTATTCACTCTGCTCACCCGCTACTTGACGGTATTTATCCTTTGGTCAGTGCATTTCTGTGTCCCCATTTCCCTTTCACTAACTAGGTAATTGTATATCTATCCATTGTTACACACTCTTATTCACACAGCAGAGTCCTTACCAACTCTCTCTCTCTCTCTCTCTCTCTCTCTCTCTCTCTCTCTCTCTCTTTGTGGTCAAGGATAAAAAGAAGCTTGATTCTGTGCAACATATGGTCACCAAGCGAATTCCTGCTCTGTCCCAGAGGAATAAACCGAGTCTTGAGAGGCCTGGGGAATGATTCAAATATAGTAAAGCCAGTGTTTTAGATCAGATATTAGATGAATTCATAAAAACTGACCCACATGATATAGTTGTATTCATGACTGTTTTATTCAGTCTCTTGTTGCTTAAAAAAGTGCAATAAGGCCGGACCCTAAGAATAATTTTGCCAGTATATAGGGACCAATGAATGTAAGTAATCCAGACAACTAATACCGTGTACACTTGCGAGCTGTGAAGGAAAAACAGTTGTATATATAGTTACTGGAGTTTATTAACATTTCTTTTAAATCTTCGGAACTGAAAATATATTAAATAAAGAATATGACCTTAAGCTAAACCTTATACAAAAGATGAGGAGGACGCAAGCCCCTAACCTGAAGGCAAAGTGGATGTCTGACGATGATGTGAACACCTCTGATGGCAAGGGGGATTTGTGGTAATGATAATGAAAATGTTGATCTATGACGACAAGAGGGATGTCTGACAATGAGGTGGACGTCTCTAACGATGATTAGCATCGGCTGAGAATGTGAGTGACAAGGATGGAATGACAATGAAGTTTGTTGGAGAGTTGGGTGGCTCGTGCTCTCAGCACTGGGTGACTGCGATCAGTAAGTTCATAACATTAGTGTAAAATGAGTTTTCTCTCAGCATTGGATGACAGAGCAATCAGTTTTCCAGCAGGAACATATGATTGCATGTTCTCGCAGTGTTGGGTGACTGAAAGCAATACCATAGGTAGCAATAAAGTACTGACTACTTCATGGAGAGGAGAGGAGAGATCTCAGTTTCACTGTGATGATGATGATCTTGCTGCTTAATACAGCCTTTAACTAAGGCACTACCATTCTGCATGTTCCAGCGAGTACTTCCACAGAAGGTGACACTTCGTCCATGCATCAGGCAGCTCCAACGCACCGAGGCCTTCTGTCTCACTGTGTGGAAATCCTTAGTGGCATCCCAAGTAATGCTATGGTTTATCCTGGTATTAAGGAGACCTTGAAGACAACACCGGAACTAAAGCTTATCAGCTGAAACAGCAATACCTTTTGTACCCTCAGCGCAAAAGGTCTTTGTCAGATCCAAGGATGCTCCTAAACGTTACCCTCTAAGTTCCTCTAAGCCTTAGGTGTGTGGCTCACCCTTGTCAGCAGAATTAATTGTTGTAGTGTTACCAACCTTGGCGATTTGGTAGCCAACCAGAATACTGACGGCGAATTCTATTCGACATCCACTCGGGACATTATGGAAATATTACTCAAAGATGAGCGATGAAGAGCACAAGTAACTTTTAGCAGCATTTTCCTTGTGTCTGAGTATGTGGGACCACAGACGACCATTACATTACGATAACAGGGTGGAGGGACCCCGAGCTTACCATGACATGACAAGAGAGGCAGAGATTAAAGATATCGTTCTTAAATTCAGAATACTCTGTAAGAGTTATAAATTCTGTATTTTTTTTTTTTTTTTTTAGTATCCGTTGTATTTATCAAACTCTTTTCGTTGCTGACAACTGAAGGCAAGCCACTTTTTCCCATAGTAATTATCTTTTTTCTTCCTATAATAACTACCTTCTTTATTGCTGGTCTGTACAAGAATATTGCATTGTTTTTATACGTTGTACGGTGTAGCTGTTTATGGCTTCTCTGCTGGTTTGATAAATGGCCTGAGTGGTTGTACTGTCATTAACGTCACCATCATCATCATTAACGTCACCATCATCATCAGTAACGTCACCATCATCGTCGTTAACGTCACCATAATTTCCATTAATGTCATCAGTATCATCGTTATGTCACCGTCATCCTTTATGTCACGATCATCACCTATAACATCGCTATCGTGACCATTAACGTCATCATCATTAACGTCACCATCGTCACCTTTAACGTCACCAACATGACCATTAACGTCATCATCATCATTAACGTCACCATTATCGTCACCGTCATCATTAACGTCACCATCATCACCTTTAACGTCACCATCATCATTAACGGCACCATCATCACCTTCAATGTCACCATCATGCTTAATGCCATCATCATCATCAACAACGTCATCATCCTTAACGTTACCATCATCATTTTTAACGTCATCGTCATCATTAACGTCACCTTCATCGTTAACACTAGCCTCATCCATGTCACCATCATCATCATTATCAGTAACGTCACAATCATCCTTAGTGTAGCCATTGTCGTCAACTGAGGTCATCATAATTAACCATCTTCATTATCAATATTAACCACTATTATCATCATTATCGTTACTGTTATTATCATCATCATCATCATCATTATTATGAAGAAGGTCACCAATATCATCATCACCATCGTCATTAACATCATTAATATCATGTGTCATCATTAACACCATCATCAGTACTGACGTCATTGTTACTCTTATTACCCTCTTCACCAGCAGCCTGCCATCACCGACAAAATCATCACTAGTCATCATTCTTCATTATTAATTCTAATGTCCTCAAAAACATAAGCATCACCATCATCATCACTGATACCATCACCATCATCATAATGAATACCGTCATCGTTTTTACTGTGCCAATTGTAATTAATTCCATTGCAATTTATACTACCATCATTAACTTTATCATCTTCAACTTCTCAGTTATCATCTTCGATCATCACCATTACTTCACTAGTGCAATCATCATCGTCAGCAGCAGCAGTAGCAGCAACAGCAGCATTCATCCCTGTTATTGTTACGTATCCGTCTCCCTCACGATCATTATTGTCATCATCATCATCATTTACCATCACTGTCACCTCATCCATGATCACCAACAAAACAAATAAGTATATATCAGTAGTTTTGCCTCACCATCACCTCCGTCACCATTATTATCACAGTGCACTGTGATCATCACCATCTGTACATAATACCACAGGAATGACATTTGGACAGAAGGTGGTGAGTTGCTTGAGGAGTAGACTGCTGATCGTAAGACACGAAATCGAGCCCCGGCTGGAACAGGATAGAGTGCAAAGATATGAATTATGATAATCTCTCCAGTCCTGATATGTCCCTCTTGAACTGGATGGCAGCGTGTGCCATTCGCCAGATTAAGTTTTTAAAAATTCTCAGGCAGGAGGAATTACTGAAATTATTTTTAAAACAGTTAAAGTGATTCTCCACGATACCCACCGACATGTCACCTCTGCTGACGTCGACACACCAGCTATGAGTGAGTCAGCCGTGGTATGAAGCAGAAGTACCGTACTGTAGTATCAGCATCTCAGGCAATGACATACAAAGGTGTTTGATCTGTTGCGTACTGCTGATCCTAGTTTGTGCCCTGACTCGGATATTGAAAAAAAGAAAAAAAAAAAAAAAACATCTTTCATTATAATTTTCCCGTACGACCAACCGACCGCATAATACTATCTCCATCATCACCAAAGCTACTGTCACTACATCAGCGTTTACTTTCAAACATGGGTAACAATCCATCATCAACAGCGGGACAGTACCATCTTTATCACTGTTCCTCACATTCACCACATTCACTACAGCCACCATCGTCAACACTGCCACCAGCCACCACTCTTGTCATCACAGTCTTACAGTACCCCCTTACTACGATGTTTCTCTTCATTTTATACTCCCTATCCCAAGACGATTCTATCCAGTTTGGTAAAGAGCCATTTATCTCACTGCCGTTCTATAAGGTTGCCATTTTACTCCCAGATTTTGAAATATCCACATATGTTTATTGCCTAATTTTGATGGCCGGCGGCACGAATTTAGATATAACAGTAGCTTGGCGATATGCTACGAAAATCCACATACTGCAAATGATTTATGAAGTGTGTAAATAGCGAGATTCCAGCGCCGTCTGATTTGGCACTATCCAGCCACAGCCTTGCTCACTCTCACCCCATCGTGTTTGCAATCAAAATTTCTCCACTCTCTCTCTCTCTCTCTCTCTCTCTCTCTCTCTCTCTCTCTCTCTCTCTCTCTCTCTCTCAGCCGGGGCACTATAACCACCAGCACAATCACCAGCACGGCAATTACGACACACCAACAACCTCCTAGAAACTCCCCCCCGCCGCTAACAACTTCCCATCATTTAAATCTCCCCCCATCACTGTTGACTTTCCCAGCACCCCTCTCCGTTTTCTTCCTGTGAGCTGATGCGAGGAGGACTGATGTGTTGTGTGTGGGGGGGAAGAGAGGGGAGGTTAGTCATTGTCCGACCTTCCTCCCCCTCTCCCCATGCTTCATTACTGTGCAAGCAACGCGAGGTGGCATATTTGCTTCAGGAAAGGTTTTTTGCTTCAGCCACGGGAGAAACATCCGTCGGCGTAGCATTCAGGGTTTATTCATTTTGTATCTTAATTTCCTTGTTGCCTCAGCGAGATGGTTGCTTGAAAAGGGAATGGACTTAACCTTTACCCCATGCATTTAAGAGAAATCTCAGTCCACGTAGTTTATTTTTTTCTTCTTTTTTGTTCAGTCTTTCTCCTGCCAGACGATTTTATCATTTTCTCGATGTAATGAGAAGGTTAAAGAATGCAATATCTGACTCGTCTGGTTTACAATACCCGTCAGACGTTGAAGTAAATCGTCCGGACATGGCAAGAATAAAATAAAAAGTACATCATTGTCGTGGGATGTTGCCTTTAAGCCATTCAGGGATATGACGCCTTTCTTTGTAGCTTATTCTTGCGCTGCCAGACGATTTCTTCACCGTAGAAGCGCCCCCTTGTAGTGAAACGGTAAATGAAGGCTGTGTCTGACCCCTCCAGTTCGAAAACTTTATCGTAACCTGAATAAAGTAATAAGGAGATAGCTCGAGTAAAAATAAAGATGACGTCCTCGGAGTGAAGGGGTGACCACTTCGCTCCGATGATGTATTCTATATTCTGTTCGTTGTCACCAGACGCCTTTAATAACTTTATAGAAAGTTTTCTGACTGGATGACTTAGATATGACTTTAATTAACCCTTCATTATTTGATATCACTTCTTGAGCTATATGAAATCACTTGGCAATAGCAAAAACAGAATTAAATTATATACGTTATAGGGATGAAGGTGTTAAGGGAGAATGCGGGTAAGCCACATTCAGTGGACAAGCCTATTCTAATCCATGCTAATCTATCCTAATTCTGTCCTAATTCTGACCTAATCTGTTTTTTTTTTACCCGTTCATTACAGTGGTGTTTATGCATTTTTACGAGCGATGTTTACTCTCAGTTAAGCTTGGAAATGAGCTGCCCTACCCGGTCCGGCCCGCTCCGACCCTCACGCTAAGCAGAAGCTATTAACTTTACTCCTCTGTGAAGTAGAATTGAAATTCTTTTTGCATGTAATACAATCATTCAATAAATTTTGTTATAAACTAAAAACGCACCCATAAAGGCGTAGGAACCCCCTGAAATCTCAAGTTTTCCAAGTGTGTGTGTGTGTGTGTGTGTGTGTGTGTGTGTGTGTGTGTGTGTGAGAGAGAGAGAGAGAGAGAGAGAGAGAGAGAGAGAGCATTAGGTCAGGGTAAATCCAGGGAGTGTCAAAATATACCAAATAAAAATTTTGTTTATTACGCACTACTTGACGACGCGAACATGTCGGAGATCGCGACACACGAAAATATGCGAAACTAATTTTTTCGACTTTTTGGTCAGAATTGGTTATTGTGGTCTCAGTGACGTTGTGGAAACAGTGATAATGGTGTTTGCAGACATGTTGAGATGGACAGGCTATTCGTTAGGCCCGTAAAAATTTACCGGAAAGCATTAGTATATATATATATATATATATATATATATATATATATATATATATATATATATATAAATGAAACCTCTTTTATCAGTATGCTAACACTACCAAAAATATATATTTTTTTATCATTCTTTATAATTTTGGACCTTGCGCATATTTTATGCCTTATATTTTAGTATAAATATGTTTGGCAATTTAGTAAATTGGGAAAACGAAGATTTTTGATGAGCAGAAATGTTGACGGATGATCTGGAGGTGGGAATAGGCGTGTGTGCACAGAACTGGGTGTTATGAGAGGGAGGGAGGAGGCAGGCTATGGTAAGCTGGGTGTGAATAGAAAACAGAATTGGAAGAGAATACAAATCTTTGGACTGGGATGTTAGATAAGACTGGTTGAGTGAGGCCAGAACTTGATGCTGGTGGACAGGAATTGGTGAAGTGAGTGAGGAGGGAACAGAGGGCGATGAATAGGTGTGGTGAGGTATAGATGATGTGTGTGGGAGGAGGTAGGGTGGGAGGTGTGGGTGTGGACAGGGCCGGGTGGGTGGGTGAGCATCAATATTCCTGACAGACAATTAGTTTCCCAGTAATGGTGGTGCAGCGTTACCCATGACGATTAGATTGGACGATGGGTGAGTACAGGATGAGGCAGATCGTGAGGAAAAACCTGTGAGAAGGAGGATACAAAGTGTGGGAGAGTTGGGTGTTTAAAGGTGGAAGTGGGAAGAGCAGGAGGAATGTGCAACGGGAGGGATCATGGGATAATGGGTAGAAGCTGGAACTTGTGAATGAATGAATGAGACCTGGAAGTGGGGAACTGTAGGGTAGATCGTTACGATCTGTGACATGTGATAGAAATAAACAGCTGTGAAGAAGTGAAAATATAGGTACTACGAGCTCAGGGTGTTGTTATCGATATGAGGAGTGATATAGCGTAAGGGGTAGGTGTAGAGGCTGGAGGAAGTTATGTATTTACCCTTGTCTTTGTGTTAGTGTACGTGGTGTTTCAAAAATCTGTTATCAGATTTCAATGAAATCTGGTGGTTAGTTAGCCAGTGGGTTAAGAAAGAATTGATTAGATTTTGAGGTTGACTCGGATCCAGATGCAGAAAATGATAAAATTTGTTTGTGTCGGCAGGGGCAAGTGCTCTCAGAAATTTTGTAACAGGGCCTACTACAACCGCAGAATTTATTAACAATGTGAGGCGTTACAGTATAGTTAATCATTGATTTAATTGGCAATGAAAGAGGTATGCCCTCTCTGTGTCCTTTCTAGTATAGGACAATTGGTCAAAGGTCAAGGCCGTATGGCGAGATCAACTAAGGCATATTTTACCCGACTTAGACTAAACCTTGAGGTGTGGTTCAAGTAGAGCAAGGATGATGGAATTTGAGAACCAACCATCAAAGTTCATTGTCACAGGACAAGGTCAAATGTTCGAACTCATGCAGTTTTTGACTGATAAGAACAAAAGTTAGTGGCAGCACTGAGGGTCAGGCAAGAATTAAGTAAATTGATATTGAGAACAATCGGGCAAATATCAAGGTCACAGGACCAATTCAAATACTTGGCTCTTACACCATCTGTAGGACACACTACTTGCACTCCATAATGATCCATCTTTTTTTTTTTTTTTTTTTTTAATGAGAGTTCTTGTTCACGTGCATGTCATATCCTGTACCACATCTGCGGCTTCAGAAGTGAGTGCTGGATATTAAACAGATCATCTGCTGATCGCCCAAGTAATGTGATGAATACAAGTGGTTCATGAAGACGAGTTCGACTATAAATGAAATTATTTACCAACTTTCTGTTGCCTTTTTTTTTTTTATGATCTTTTGTGTAGACAAACAATACATGGGCGTCAGACTGAGAACTCATTCCACCTCAGTAGTGAAGGTAAACAGTGATATGTATTAAGAATGTCATGTCAGATAGTCTGTTTACAAGACCTTGTACTCGTTCAAGATGTTGAATAAAACTCGTCTCTTAGGAATGCCTGGCAGTTGCTCTCCCAATAGAGATAATAAAACTCAGGAGGACATAACCCTTCTCCACGAAGAGTCAGTATCACATTAAGTACCTGTAAGAGCAATACTCGTAGGTATGTGTGTAAAAGATTAAACAGTAAAGCAGTGCAGTACAAATTTAGCCTTCAGAATATATAAGGGCAAGCAGCGTTTACTATTCTTTTGGTGGGATTTTGCCCTGAAGGACTCCTGGTTTCTGATTTACTAACAAGTTTATAATCAATCCATCCATTCATCTAACAATTCAGTAAAGTATTCATGTCTTTGTTCATCTGCCACTTCAATAACGTATCAGCACATCAGTGCCACAAGACCTTCATTATTGTCCTTTGTCGTTGATGATGATGATGATAACGATGATGATGACGATGTCTCCCTGTTCTGCCTCACCATTGCATTTCTCATTTTTAAATAGCACCAAGTTTGCGTCTACATTCCCTGTCTCTTATCTTTTCTGATTTCCATTTCCAAATACTTTATGCTAATGCTTTGTCAGGCATAATTTAAGTCTTTTTTTTTATGCACATTGTCTTGTGTTTAAGTACTCACCCGCCTAGTATCCTCTACTTCTCAGCGTGAAAGTTGATGTGCAAGAGGAAAGGAAGACGAGTAGGGTGGATGGGTAATAAATACTTGAATTTGTGGTGTTTAACCCTTTCACCCCAAGGATGTAATTTTCTATAATTCTTGCTCTCTCCTGACGATTTCACTCAGCATAGGAAAGAATTTTGTAACCGGGAGTGTTAGCTATAGCGTTCACTAACCTGTTCTTACGAGAGGGCTGCCACAAGCTAATTGAAATAATATGGCAGCAGCAAGAGTGAACTTCAGAACCTCGTCATCATACCAAAAGGATTCAAGGAAATGCCCTGTTATCATTCATACATTGCTTTAACAGTAATGATTGCCAACATTTCCAAGGAAATGCAGGATGGTCTCCACACAGCTACGGTACACTGTCATATGTAAATGGCAAGATCATGCAAGCCTACGTATGTAGTACAGTAGCATTATGTAAACTGCCTGCAATCCATTGTTAGCCATGTACAATGAGGAACTGAAAGCGGACATTCTTGTGTTGCGCTGGTTTATGACAAGTATCGTTTGTATTCATTGGATTTGTTTGCATGAATGTAAATTGCCAGCTTGATTAATGAACACTGAAGAACTTAGAATCCCACCAAAATATATCTAACAGAGATAATTGTCCTTATCCCTCCCCGCAAAAGTTAATACAATCTACGAATTAGTGTCTCCACATTTCAATGAATTTGTGTGCTTCTATCGTTTGACCTTGTACTACACGGAGACTTAAAAAAATTCAAGTCCAAAAATGGAAAAGGATTTCTGGGGATATTTACCAAAGAAACAGTCGTACCAAGTTTGAATTTAATCTGAGAAGAAATAAAGGAATGGAAACAATTTGAAAAGTGTTTGAAAGAGAAAAACTGAGCAAATACAACATGGTTTCCACCAGAAGTTTTACCATATCAGTGAACAGCAATATCAAGATCAGCCGAAAATGAAAGAAAAGATGAATAGCAAAATACACAAACATACCAAGTGAGGAGAGGAGAGAGAAAGTGAAGACGAAGTTAATTAAGCAAGACAGCTGGAAATGCAAGAAATGAAAACAAGAATAGCCAAATACAAAACATGGCCAGGGAAGAGAGTAAAGAGAAAATAAACACGAAATTAATTAAGGAAAGACAGCTGTAAATGTAGGCGGTGTAACTCTAGGGCAGGCGCTGGCTGGCAAGAGAGACAAAAAAAAAAACACAGAAGTGAGTGAGGCCAGCCCCCGTCACTCCCACACTGGCTCATCCCCGCCCTCTCACCCTAGGCCGTATTTAAGGTGGCATAGGAGGCATCGTAGCACCTGTTCCCTAGCGACTGATTTTTCATACAAGTATTACACCACAACATTTGCTTGTAAGCTGTGTTATTAGCCCCCTACCGGTCAAACCGGTCGGAGACTATAGGTTTGCGCGGTTCCGTCAGTACGTCAGTGCGTCCATCAGTCCTTCCGCAGTTTCGTGTCCGCTCTGGAACTACCACATGCATGGACAGATTTTGATATTCAATAACCAGCCATCTACTCCCAAGGCCAAGGTCATACATGGTGCTCAAACAAGGTCGGGTGCTGTCATACTTAACAACCAAACTTACATTCATGTTCGCTCTGTGTTGTCTGAGGAGATCACTGAATGGCTGTGCAGACGTATTGCTATCATACCCACAATGCATTCAAAGTAGGCCTACATATGTATGGTTATCATTCGGCCGGGGACTTTGTATTACATGGCAATACTTGGCAGGGACTTGTGATCGCCAGCCTTTAGCAAGGTGGAGCAATAATGTTTTTGCCCACGTCTGTGTCTGAATGTGTGTGTGTGTGTGTGTGTGTGTGTGTGTGTGTGTGTGTGTGTGTGTGTGTGTGTGTGTGTGTGTGTGTGTGTATCTGTTATGTTACCATTATATCTCATGAACGGCTTGACTTATCAACATGAAACCTTGATATATCCAAAATCTTGGACGAGTTCGGAAATGGGCACTCTGGGTCAAGGTCAAGGTCATCAAAATGGCTCCCAAAAGTCAACTAGTTTTTATCGGCAGCCTTTAGCACAATTATATCATGAACGGCTTGAACTATCAACATGAAACCTTCAGGGTATCAAGATATGGCCAAAATTTTGGACGAGTTTGAAAATGGGCACTCGGGGTCAAGGTCAGGGTCACCAGAATATGTGCCAAAAGTCAGCTAATTTTTATTGCCCGCCTTTAGCACCACTATATCTCATGAACGGCTTGAACTATCAACATGAAACCTTCAGGGTATCGGGGTATGGCCAAAATCTTGGACGAGTTCGAAAATGGGTACTCGGGGTCAAGGTCAAGGTCACCAAGATGGCTGCCAAAAATCTGGCGGGCGATTAGCATTCGGCTCCCTAATGCTCTTCTTTCATTTTCACTATTTTAACACCGACGTAGCTTGCATTACTTGCATATAAAAAGATATTAATGTGTATAGTGGCTTAAAAAAAAAAAAAAGTGCAAAGAAATTTCCAAAGCCACTTGAGTATGACTCCCTGATTGATTCTTCACTCTACAGCCGGAGCGACTGAGAAATATTACCCATTTCTGTATTGGACTGTTGCGTAGCCGACGAAACCTGTTTGGTGCTAGCCCAAAAATACTAAAAAATTAATGATTAAAACAGTACACTAAGTCTGTAACGGCGGTAGGATTTTAACCTCTTCAGTTCGGTGACATCTTTATCTAGTTAATTTTTGCTATTGCCAAACTATTGAGCTTCAGAGACCACCTTTACAGTGATGAAGTCAAAAGGGGTAATGAAATCCCGACAGTTCAAAAAATCTCTCCATGGCCAAAATAAAATCGCTGATAATACAGAGATGATACTGGAAGATGTGGACGCCAAAGAATACTCCAGTAGTAAATGGATGAGTGAGAATGTGCGTGAGAGTAGTGAACATGAGGAAGGGATAGCAGGAGTTTAGGTTTACTTGATTAGGCCCTCTACCAGATAACATAATATTGCTTGAAGTTAACGCGTCAAATTGTCTTCTGGTATTTACTGTCTATCATAAAACAAACAAGTGATGGTTTGAATCGCCATCAAAGTATGTGATAGTGATCATGTGGGTGATAGGGTGAGGGTGTGGTTATTAGGTGTTGAGATGAAGGTGTGAGTGGAGGGGGTGAGTGTGGGTGTTGATCGTGGGCGTTGAAGGACACACAACGTGAGAGACAGACCGTGTGAATTATAGACAGTGTGAGGACGCTATGAGAAGTCGCGTGAGCGGTAATGTGAGAGAAGGTGTAAGGAACGGTGTGAAGGACAGTGTGTGTGACAAAGGACTTTATACGGGACAGTGTGAGTGGTAATATAAGTGACTGAGGGGCAGTATGAACAGTGATGGGGGAAGTGTGAGTTTCGAAGGCAGTATAAGAGACAGTATGATAATAATGTGAGGGCAGTATGAGTAACTGAGAGTAGTATAATAAACAGTGTGAAAGGCAGTGTGAATGACAGGACAATGTAAGGGGCAATAAAAAATGGCCATGTGTTTATCTGTGTCAGAGTGCGAGAAGTGTGAACAGTAATGTGAAGGCAGTGTGAGTGACAAGGCAATTCAAGAAACAGTGTGAAAGGCAGTGAGAGTAGTCCCATATAGAGTAGTTTGAAGAGTAGTATATGTAGCAATGTAATAAAAAGTACACCATGAAATATACAGCATCTTTGAGGGACGCTGAGTGGCAGTATGACCGACAGTGTGCACTGAAGACAGTGAAAGGGGTAACGTGATGTCTGTTGGAGAAATAGTGTGAATTGTAGCTTAGGGGAAGTGTATAGGACAGTATGAGAGCAGTGTGAGGGGAAGACAGAGCAGCGGGAAGAACGGTGAGAGGGAAAGCATGAGGGACAGTGCGAGGAGCAGTGTAAGGGACAGTGAGTGTAGTGTAAATGAAGCGTGAGAAGCAGTGTGAGAGCAGAATGAGGGGCAGTGAGGGTAATGTTAGGGGAGCCGAAGACAGTGTGAGGGGCAGTGAGGGCAGTGTGAGGGGCAATGAGGGCAGTGTGAGAGGCAGTGAGGGTAGTGTGAGGGGCAGTGATGGCAGTTTGAGAAGCAGTTAAGGCAATGTGTGTGTGAGGGACATTGAGGATAGTGTGAAGGGCAGTGTGAGGAGCAGTTTGGGCAGCATGAGGGGCACGGGCATGGGGTGGGTGAGGGCAGGCCGTGACCCCTGACCCTACCAAGGCTGACCACCGAGCTTTCTCAAGATGGAAATTCAGCAGATCGTCTTCAGTGCCTGCCTCCCCTCCCTCTCCCCTACCACCTGCCGAACCCCCATATCCTCCATCCTTGCATCCCCCCCTCCCCCCTCCCCCCATCTCCCTACTCTGCTCCCTCCTTGCCCTCTCCTTACCCTCTTTCCTTGTCCCTTCCTTCTCTCCCTCCCCCCTCCTTGCCATCCCATATCCATTCTTTCTTCTCTTCTCTCACTCCTGTTCCCATGTTCCTTCATGTCCTTCCCTTCTCCATCCCTCATTTGTTCTCCCTCCCTCCCTCCCTCCTCTCCTCCTCCTCGTTTCTTCACCCTCCTTCTTCTTTCCTCGCCTTTCCCTCGCCTTCCCTTCTCTCTCCCTGCCTTCTCCATACTTCTCTCTGACTTTACTCTCATCATACTCCTTCATTATCGTTGTTTGTTCGTTTGTATGATTCTGCTTCCTAGTCTTGGTTTACGCCACTATTCCTTAGTCCCTTTCCTAGTCAGTTTTTCTTTTTTTTACTTTAGTATCACTTTTCCTGTTTCTTTACTGTTATCCTGGTCTCTGTTCTTGGCTACTGTATGAAACTCTATCACATTATTGGCCTATCTGTTTTTACGTATGTCTGTGAGTAGCTGTTTGTTTGATTGTTTTTTTTATATGTTTCTAATATATATATATATATATATATATATATATATATATATATATATATATATATATATATATATATATATTCCCTGTGCTACCGTCATCTTTTGTTGTAAATTTCCTTAATTCTAGATTTTTCTAGTTGCTTTTTTTTTTTGTTGTTGTCGTGTCTCGTTCATAGCCTTCATTTCCTTTTCCTGCAGCTGTCTCCTCCTTCCCCCCTGCCGCACTGTGTTGTTCCCACGGGTCGCCTTGACTGGTCCGGGACACTAAGCTTAACTCTTTCGTTGCGCTGGTCGAACTTGAATATTTTATGCCCACTGACTCCACTCGACTATTCTCAGCAAAGAAAAAAAGCTCTTACGATGTGAAAGGTTTACAACAGTACTCCTTTGTAAGAAACAGTATAGCATTTTCTTTTTTTCTGATCAACTCTGGACAATTTTACTGAGCATAAGAAACATTAGAAATCAAAAAGTGTAGAGACTAGCTACCTCCAAGTAATATTATTGGGCTAAGTAGGACCTCTTTGTACATTTTTATATGGTAGTGGGAGACACGATAGGTCTTCCATTAGGCAAATACAGTACAGCTTTCTATCAGGAACAGAAAGACGCCAGTCGGTATGTGTCAGAGTACTAAATTTTCGTACTACAGTCAAGTTAGGCATCTTTCTCTTACAGGTGGGCTTAAGGTAGGTTAGGTAAGTTTAAATTAGACTTAAGTTTAGGCTAATTTAGGTCAAATTGTTGCGTTTAGGTTAGGCTAAGCCGTCAGGGTAGGTTTAAATTAGGTAAGGGTAGACTATTTAGTTAGGCCATGTTAGATTAGATTAGTGTATTAGGGTTAGGTTACTGCTATTTTAAAAAGTTATTGCAATGCTGAAATGGTTTACAGTCCACACATATGGGTTCGGGTTACGCCAAAAAGCCTAAGCTGCCAAGGAGCAGTACTGTCGTGGGCGTAGGAGACTCGATGGGTCGTCTTTAACTTGTCGTAGCAAGCTTTCTAGCACCTCTTTCTTAGCGATTTACCTTGCATATCACATCTTCCTGTACCCTTTATACGGTATAGTTTAGCCCCTTCGGCATGGTGATATAGTTTTTGCAGTATAATCTTACTGCCTCCAGACGATGTCAATAGTTTTGAAGAAACGTCTGTAGTGACGAAATTTGAAAGTGTCCATTAACACTTTCTGAACCTGATTTTTCTCCTAAAGCTAAACAAAACCGCCTGAAGAGACTATAATAAAGCCAAAAGTGCCTTATCAGACTGTGGGATTAATACTGACATACAATGTAAATAACTACCTTCAAGAGAAAATTACTATAACCTATGCAGAAAACAGCTTGCTACGGCCTATCATCTTTTGCCCCACTGATCTCTTCATACCTCAGCAACAGAAAGAGGAGAGTAAAGGTAGATGTATATTCCAATTTCCAATCAGTTAATGCAGTTGTGCACCACAAGAATCGGTCCTGGCTACAACCCTGTTCCTCATCCATATCATTATGATCCGACTTCTGTATGTTTGTTGGTTTGTGGGTTTGTTGGTTTGTTACCGTAACATTACAAAAATGGCACCTTTAGCGCAAATTTTTGTTAGAGCAAGATACTGTTAAAATGCTCTAACTTGAAAAATAAAACAATTCCCATGCCAATCGGGCCACCGGTTCCCGAGTTATGACTCATTTCTGGCCTATTGTTTCAGCTCTAGTAGTGCAGTGGATGGATTCGTTCTTGGTCCGGCGTTGAAATTACCAACACGACAAAAGAGATCAGTGACGTGTTTCTTGTATTATCACTCTCTCGCCTCTCCTTCCTCCCTCCGTATACTCCTAAAATTGTATAATATAATGGTATAGTGTAATGTATATTATAATGATCCGATTTCTGTATGTTTGGTGGGATTGTTTTTTTTTTTTTAAGTAACAACAAAAACGACGTATGTAGTGCAAATTTTTGTTAGAGCAAGGTACCATTAAAATGCTCTAACTTAAAGAATGCAACAATTTCCAGTCCAACCGGGCCACCGGTTCCGGAGTTATGACTCATTTCTGAAGATAGGAGGTGACTTGACATCGAGCGGAGGCCGTCGAAGGCGACCTCTCAGCGAGTTCATATTAATGATCTCTTGTCTTTCATCCACAATCCCATTCATTCATATGCAGATTACTCAACGCTCCATAGTTATTTCACACTTACCCACCCATTCACAAAGTTTTATATCTCTAACTCCGAACTCAGTACAGCAGTCTCCATAAATCAAGCCTTACCTAAGATCACTGAATGGGCACAGTATAACACTGTATCATTTAATGCGAGGAAAAACTAATATATCTAATTTACTAATGAACAGATATTCCCTGATTATTACTTTCAGTGCAACCAATATTTCCTATCTCTAAAAGTATTGAAATTCTCGGTGTTTCTCTTAACAGTATCCTCATTTGGACTTCACACGTTAGATCACATGCTAAAACCACCTCAAAGACTCTTGGATTATTGTACAAAATCCGTAACTTTTTCATTGACGAGCAGTTAACTACATAGTGTTCATAAGCCATGTGCCTGTCATCACGAATATTGCTCACCCTTGTGGAATGGATGTAGAGAGGTTGAAAAAAAAAAAAAAAAACTAGACAATTAAGAATCAGGCTATAAGAATATTTAATAACCCTGCAATTACAAATAAACTACCACCCCTTACAAGTAAGACGGAGTGTTGCCTTCCTTGCATTATTTTAGATACTTATATGGCAAATGCTCAGACGAAGTTGTATTAATTGTACCACCTCTCCACGCCTTCCCCCGTGCTACAACGGCCATCTGGTAGCTCTCATGACTTGATTGTCACACTGCCATATTGCAGATCTTCTGCCTATCAGAATTACTTTATTCCACGAATTGCTTCTCTCAGGAACTCGCATCCCCAGAATACTTTCCCCCTTAACTTCAACTTACAGCAGTTAAAATCCAACTGTACCAGATTATTTATGAATGGACGACACCTGTAATCTGGTGTAAGTAAGCTGTTTTATTTTCACCTTCTCCTTTTCATCTGATGTTTTAAAAAAATATGCTGGAAAATCTCCTGCACTGACCCGAGTACGAGCCCATAACTAGCTGGTTTTGTACTGGCACTTCTCGTTAGCCATAGGACGACTTTTTACTTTATAATCATGATACCTATAGACGGTGTTATCCAATTCAGGGAAGGCGTCCGGCAGTGAAGGAATAAAAAAGGCCTTTATCTAAACTCTTTCGTAAGATGTGTCTTGAGGCAGCAGAAGTAAGCTTAGTAGTGCATCATAAGGGTAAACACATTGCCCCTTGATCTCAAGCACGACTTTTTCATTCTGTTCCAGCTAGCATCAGATATTTATTCAAATTGATTGACCCCGCTTCTTATGAACAGGCTAATGAAAACTATATCTTATCTCTTCACTTGGAATTCTCCGTTAGGATGAGTGTAACTGACTAAGAATAACACGCCCCTTAGTAAAAAGCTTAATACAATTTTTTTTCCCGTCTCCGACGAGGAGAGTATGTTTTCACCCCTGTTTGTCTGTTTGTTTATTTTTGCTTGTTTGTTAGCAAGATTACTCAAACACTAAAAGAGAGATTTGGACCCAATTTGGTGAGTAAGTAGCCTGTATCCCAGGGAACAAGCGATTAATATTTGGGACCGGTCTGGCTCGTATTACAGATTCAGGATCAAGAAAACACTTTTTGCTAAACCCTAATCAGTGATGAGAAAACTTAACTCATTATGGAGAGTGGTTTGGAAATTACGTTGCCCTTGAAGGAGAGATGCACTCCACTGAGTGCCCTTCTAGTTTATTTATGAAACTTTAGTCATTGTTAGAAGACTAAAAAAAAAAAAAAAAACAAGAGGTAGAAAAGGATATTAACTCTGTCACTATAATTAAGCCATTTTTAGTTTATACTTGCAGCCACTTAATGACTATCTGAATCTTAGAGAAAGCTGTAAACTAAAAAAAAAAAAAAAAAAAAAAAAAAGTTAATGAAAGCTTTTCCTGGGTTTTCTAATAACCTTAATGTGTAGTAAACTGAATAACATGCGCTAGAATTTGCAAGAACAAAATCTTGATACACGTCACTCACACTATAAAAGTTTAGACATAATACAGGTGGGAGGTGAATGGTTATCATCGTTCCTGAGAGATGTGGTGCGAGACCAACAGCCAGGAGGCTGGCTCTGGACAACGCTCAGTCATACTTACATAGCGCAGACTGAGACTGTTGCACCTACATATCTCTTCTAAATAATTATACACTATTCCCAGGGGTAAGTTGAACTCGTTAACCTTGGATGGCAGCAGACCTAGGAAAAGTCCTAACTCAGACCCCAGCCCTTCGGCAAGAATTGGGGGAAAATGATGATATACGACCTGACAAAACAAAGCAAAAACTATTATTAGCTTGTGGCACATCGGTGGTGCTGGACGTACATGCCACCCAGTATCGCGGGTAATTACCATCAACCGGTAAAAAGAATCTTACACATCCATGCATGACAAAAGCCATCCAAGAAGTGAATGTAAACTTATGCAAAGTAGATTACTGGTAAGAGATGCTGGTGAGCCTATTATCGTACAATAGAACACAGCTTAATATGTGTACCGGTACAAAAGCCAGGCACGTACACAGGAAATACTGGACACAGACTCACGCACACAACTACACTTAACACACACACACACACACACACACACACACACACACACACACACACACACACACACACACACACACACACAACTCTACTCGCTGTGGCTCCGCGAGTGTAGGTGTGAAATAAGAACGCCATATTTGAGGGGGATAACTTATAAGCGCCATGCCTACACCAAGCATAAAACAAACAATTACAAGCATAAACGTTAAATTCAATGACATTGAAGTCTGTACACAAGCATATTAAAAATGCAACCCTCACGTTTGGAGACTACGCAAAAGCGCCAGACGCACACAAAACATTATGTTTTTTTCTTATCGAGTGTTTTCTTTTATGTTGGTCTTGTCTTCCATTTGTCTTCCTTGTTTGCCTTCTCATTTTTTTTTTTTTTACACTACATTTGTCATTTTGTGCAATTGTTATTCGTTTTTTTTTTTTTTTTTTTTTGCCTTTGTTTTCTTTGTAATTATATTTTCGTGTATATGTTTTTGCATTAGTCTTCCATTTTATTTAATTTTCTCGTTTGTCTTTGTATTTGTTTTTCTACTTTGACTTTCTTAGTATTTGTTTCCTTATCGTTTGGTTTCCTTTATGTTACTTTTTTCCCCTTTGACATCTGCTGTATTTGTCTTCCTTTGTGTGTTTGGTATTTGTCTTCTCTTCAGTTTCTGTCGTATATTTGTCTTTTTATTAAGCTTCTCCTGTATTTGTAATGAATTGTGAGTAGTGGAGTTTTTCAATTCTGATGTATGCAGATGATACAATGCTGTTTGCACCTAGCGGACAAGAGCCTGGTAGACTTATGCGGAGTTTTGTAGATACCTGCAAAAAATCATCCCTTGAAAGTAAATCGAGATGAGGGTAAAATGATGGTTGTTGAGAAAGATGACTCATAGTGTGATGTCCCAGTGAATACACTTGAATTGATGGGAGAGCTTGAGTACCTAGATGCAGTTATAGCAAAGGGAGGTGAATATGCAAATCAAGTGGAAAGTAGAGAAGCTCAGAGAAGGAAAGTGGCTGATCCTGTAAAGGTGTTGATAAGGGGTTATTCCGCCGAGCTAGACCTTAATAGAACATACAGCCCTGCTAGGGTGACGGGAGAGCGCTGCCTCTCCCAACAAGGCAGCTACCCAGGCGGGTCGCGAACTCTTGACCTCGCGGTCTCGAGTCAAGCGCTCTACCACTGAGACACCCTGCTCCCCAAGGTCCTGATAAGAAGAGGTCTGAGTGTGGCAGCTGCGAGAGGCTTGCATAAAGAAGTTTAAGTGCTTCCTTTACTATACAGGTCTGAGACTGGTGTGGTATGAAAACGAAAAGTCGGGAGTAAGAGCAATGGGAATGGGGTTGTTAAATGTGTGTGAAGTGCGGAGATTAGAGACGATAAACAATAATGTGATTCGTGAAATAGGCGAAGTAAGGAAGTCTGGAAACTCCAGAGTCGACGAGAATGTGTCATGTGGAGAATGTGGGTGCAAAGAGTGGCGAAAAAGGATATATCTGAGCGAGATCAAAGGTGGAAGAACACAGCGTAGGGCTAGCAGAAGGTGGCTAATTATGACAAATGAGTGTGTGAAATAGAGGTATTGAACCTGACGAGATTAAGGAAATGACAAGGGGATCAAATTGGCGGGGTGCATTTTGTGCGGAGGAGAGTATGAAAAGCGTTTGGCAGCATTTTTTGATCCGACATTCGTCGAACTGTCTTTGTTAGGTAAATGGCAAGTTATGAGGGGATGGGTATACCTGTCAGGTGGAATAAGATTCCTGGAGCTTTAATAGTGAAATGAATGCGTGTGTCGCCCTCTTCTCTGGGAATGCTGTCGATTGATATTCGCAATATCGTATTCTTCCTTTTCTTTGCCTCTGTACCTTAACTGACCCCATCTGGAGGTGGGAAGGAGGCTGGATGATGATGATGATGATTTATCATGCTTATCTGTTCTTGAATTAGTGTATTTATTTGCCTTCTTTTGCATTTGTCATCTAGTGTATTTTTCACCTCTTATCCCATTTGCATTTGTAGTGAGACGACAGACATGCAGCAACGTCAATTAATCTTCACTAGCATATCTGCAAAAACCCTATCCACTTTAGCATCTCTCCGCATAAGATTATCATAAGTCCCCACTCACACGATGCGTCGCTAATTACTCCAGCCTTTGTTTATTTCACGTCGTGCCTCTGTAAACGCAATGGGAAAATAGATAAATATAGAATAGGAGAGAGAAGGGGAAGAGGCAGAAGCGGCAGTGGGCGTCCTTGTGTGATGGTCAGTATTGGGGGGAAGGTGGGGAAGGGAGGAGGGGAGGGGAAGGAGAGAGCTAGGTATGAAAGAGGATGGAGGGTGACGGAGAGAGAGAGAGAGAGAGTGGTTGGGGAGGAGAAGGGAATAGGAAGGGATAGGAAGAGAGGGAGGAGAGGTGAGAAGGTGGGGGAGTGGATGGAGAGTGTAACGGAGAGAATGAAGAAGGAAGGGAAGGGAAGAGAGAGGATGTAGGAAAAAGAGAAGAGAATATTAAAGGGGGAGAGTAGAGGTGGTGAAGGGAGAGAAGGAGAGGCGATGACGAGGAGGGGAAGGCAAAGGAAGAGGAGAGGGGAAAGGAAAGAAGAAAGGAGGGGGGAACATGAAGGTCAAGGAAAGGGATGGGAGGCGAGAGGGTGGAGAGGAGAGGAAGAAAGGAGAGATACTGGAAGGCGGAAGGGTGGGGAGGAGAGGAGAGAGGATGGAAGATAGAAGTGAGGCAAGGAGAAACAAGGGGTGGGGGTAGATGAGAGGACAGGAAAGGAAGAGAGAGAAAAGAAGATGAGATGGGAGGGACGGAGAAGAGGGAAGGGAATGAGAGATGAAGTAGGATTAAATGGAGAGGGATGGGACACCCACTCCGGTCCAGGCGCTGCTCTCACACCGGACAATATTTTCACTGGTTTAGCACATTTCTTAATGCCTCTACTTCAGCGATTTTGTCTAACGCCATAATATTCATGGGTACCAACGACTTTGCTGCCAGGTAGGTAGAGTACAGCTGCCTGGTCTGTGCATGAACAGAATGTTTTAGTCGTCCAGGCCATGGGAGTGTAACTATCTTTATGTGATACTGATAAACATGCCTGCATAGCTATACAAATAATATAATAGGGAATGTTAAGGTGTAATACGTACAGTACAGTGAATCACCAAGGACGAAGTGCTGTGAAGTCCTTTATGCCAGCGAGAATGATGTACTAACATACCATTACTTACATTTTCACGGAATCAGTGTACGGTAAGTTCTCATTAGAAGTCTCCCTTGATGGTTTTTACACCCGCGCGGACAAGCACGAGGTTGCACTGATTTGCTGCGCACGTGAAGGTTTATGTGTATGTATGGATGTGTGTGTGTGTGTGTGTGTGTGTGTGTGTGTGTGTGTGAGAGAGAGAGAGAGAGAGAGAGAGAGAGAGAGTAGGGGAGGGGGGGAGGGTTTACGGCTATACTGTTACAGTACAATAAAGTGAAAGTGTATGTAAGTTCTGAGATTCTGACGGTTATTTATGAAACTGTTGTGACCATTACATGTGATTGGTTTGCATGCCATACAACAGAGTGCATTCAGCAGCCACGTAGAAAGACTGCACACGCTTTAGCTCATCACAATTTTCACATGACATTAGAAACAAAGATGGTGACTCTTCCTTCCCATTGTTATCTCGGTTTTATTTTTACATATCTTAGATTTTTACCGACCCTCTCTTTACATCCCTTCTCGTCATTTTCAGCCTTCGTTTTTCATTATCTTCCGGCTTTTTCTTCCACCTACTCGCCTACCGAATTTTCTTCTAGATTTTAGTTCTTCCCGCCTCTTCCTTCTCCCTGCTGCCTCTCGCCCTGGCAGCCTCACCCCCGTAATCACCAGTTCACACTTTATCTTAATTTACCCCGTGAAAAATATACAGTGTAGGTAATAATCAATATTCTTACACTAATCATTTTCTGCTCATCTCTCCTTCCTCATGCTCACCATCTTCTTCCCTCCATTCCTTCCTGCCTCTCTCCTTCCCACATTACCCCAGCCTCATTTCTCGCCCTTCCTCCCTCTCTCCCTTCCTACAACTATCCTTTCCTTTGCCAGACTCCTCTTTCTCTCCCTCCCTTCCTGCCTCTCGCTCTCTTTTGCTTTCTCAGTGTGCTCTGCTGCCTTTCCCTCCCTCTAATGACTTCTCTTCCCCAGCCTCCTTTCCTTCCTTCCCTCCCTCCCTCGCTCCCTCACACGCTTCTTTTCCCTTTCCAGTCTTCTCTCCTCTCCCTTTTTCCCGCACTTTCCTATCCAGCTCCTTTTCCTCCTACCAACTTCATCCTCACCCACTTTTCTTTCTTTTTCTTTATCAGTCTCCTGTTTACTTTGCTATCTTTATCTTTATCTCATAGACTTAGATATGGTTGTCGTAGTCTTTTTTGTAACAGAGCCACGACAGAATCATTAGGTCTATTCCTTGCTCTCTTTTGTACTCTTTTGTGCTTTGTGTTCTTTCCACACTTCTTTTCTTTCCCAGCTTCCTCTCCCTCCATCCCTTCCCCTTTTCCAGTCTCCTTCCCCCCCCCCCACCACCACCACCACCACGTTTCTTTGCTTTCCCAGTCTTCTCGCCTATCTTTCCCTCATTCCCTGTAATGCTTCTTTCCTTTCCCAGTTTTCTCTTCACCCATCCACGCCTCTCTCCCTTTCTTTCTTGTACACACTCTCAATTTCCTCTCTTCTCCCAGTTTTTTCTTCAGTCCAGCAAGTTCCCCTTCCTTTTTTCTTTTCCCCTTCATCCCATCCAACCATCTTTTTCCATCCCTACATGCAAATACCCAATGACAGAGAGAGAGAGAGAGAGAATAATCTACCGTAACACCTGGTATCACCCCATTTGTTGATCCTTTTCATCTTGCCTTCCGACTTTCTTCCGTCCTCCTCCCTTCGCATTTCTTACACTCTCCTGTCTTCCACTTTTACTCTCTTTACTTTCTTTTGTCATTTTTGCTTGTCCTTGTCATCATTTAACTGTATCTTACTCAACTGTGTCCTCATTATCCCTTTCATAATGTCCACCCTACTCATAACCTCGCCATCTCTCTTGACATTCAGGCTTTCTTCTCTCTCTCTCTCTCTCTCTCTCTCTCTCTCTCTCTCTCTCTCTCTCTCTCTCTCTCTCTCTCTCTCTCTCTCTCTCTCTCTCTCTCTCTCTCTCTCTCTTTTTCATTTCCTAACACTCTTCTCTCTCCCCCTCCCTCTTCTTCTTTCTCTCCGTCTCCAAGCACCTGTCCCTCTCCCTCTCCCAGCACCCTTCCCTCTCACTCTTCCTCTCGTGCCACTTTCTTCTTCGTCTTCAAACATCTTTCCCTCTCCTTCCCTTTCTCCCTCTCCCTCATCTTCATCTCCCTCTTCTAGCATTTTTCCCTCTCCTTCTTCCTTTCCCTTTCCTTCCCTTTCTCCCTCTTCCTGATCTTCCACTCCCTCTCCTCTTACCTTTTACATCAACTCAGGTACAAGCCCCACCAGTACTCTTCACCCAATCACCCCTCCCGCAGCTCCTTCGCTTATCACCCTACCTTCCCCCGACTGCCCTTATCAGCAACTAACACCCCTCCCTCCTTGATGACTGCCTTGGACACCCCCTCATTAAACTATTGCAGGCTGGGTCATTAGCACAGCCGGGGTGGTGGATGGGCCAGATCCGTACACGTCGCTGCAAAGCCTGTTATTATAGTCGCTGCTGTTATCTGGGAAATTTCGCACTCCGGTTGAGTTAATGAGGTTTTTAGTTTTTCTCGAGGATGTTTAGCGAGAGTGTGGGTGGGTGGGAGAATAGTGTGACTTGATGTGGGTAGTGGTAGGAAGAGAGTAGGGTAGGGGGTGTGAAGTTGATAGTTTGGTTTGGGTGGTGAAGGAATGTGTGGCATTAACCCCTTTAATTCGAGCGTCGTCTTTTATACTTTATTCTTCCTAACCTTGCGAGACCCCCCTTGATAATGAGGGGGTTAATGAAGGCTATATCTGACCTCTCCAGTTGAGAGAGTTGCTCTGCTCCAGCTAATGCCACACGATTTTATTTAAATAAAAGTGATGAATAGTAGCCTGGGTGTTAGGGTTTAATAGGCAAAGTTAATCACTTAGGCAGGAGTGATGGAAAGATTCCAAAGTTCACGAGAGTACTGGTTAGAGAAAGGAAAGGAGGAAGACAGTGGTAGGGCAACGGGCAGGCTGGCGTATGTTCAGAGCTTAACCTGGAAATGGGAAGATCACGGGCCAGTGGGGAAGACAAACCCCGAGGTTTTTATGACAGTTTCTGTAACGTGTGGTGATCATAGAATGTGTCTGGCCGTTCTCTATCGTTCCATATTGTACGCTGTAATGTGGCTGGTCATGCCTATTAACCAGAGGCGTTCCATATTTGTTCGTCAGAATTAGATATTTGTCTTCCCCTCGCAATTTAAGTTTTAGCCCCTCCACTACGCTGAAATTATTTTCATTTAATCTTGCTACCTTCAGGCAAAGGTATGCAACGTCAGGAGTATGTCTTGTAGTAAAAGCGGGTTAATGAAGAGTGTATCTACCTTCTTCATCGTGATGTACTCCTAAACTGAATAAAACTGTCTGGAGGCAGCAATAATAAAATATCAGATGGAAGGTATGTAGATACGGTCAAAACATCCAGCGAATGAGAGACAGCTGTAACTGCTTGGATATCCCTTGGCAAAATTACGGTCAGATCCCCTGCGTAACGACGAGTTTGATAAGGTGTTGCGTGTAGAACAAGGAAGTAATAGTGTAGTTTCTTCACATATCTCTTGTTCTTCCTGCAGTTGCAAACCTTAGTTGTATGAGGATATTTATCGTGAGTCGATTTTAGGACTGGAATGGGGAAGTGTTTCCCGAAATATAAATTGTGACAAAAATCGCTGTAAGTTGGATTTTGGTAAAAGAAAGACTGCAGAGTATTAGGCCAAAGGAAGGAGAGTAGAGAGTAGGCTACCCATTCTTCCTGCAAAACAAATCTTAGTCACGATGGGGAAGAGATCGTAATTTTGTTTGTGCAGCTCAGTCGTGGTTTCATCGCAGGGGTCCTCTTGCACTTGCCACGCCTCCGTGTGTGACTCCTCCCCTCCCAGCCGGCCTCTGTGTCACATCGCACCTCCGGCTTGTACCATCCCCTTTGAACTAACCTCTCTCACCATGAAAGATTATACCCACACACTGACATGGGGGTAGGGGGTGAGAAGACATACATGGAAAGATAGGTGGAAAGATAGATATGGATAAATATCTATACACTCCGCACTTTCTTTGACCTTGTGCAGCTGCTGGTTTTATATGTGAGCTCTATTCACTACAGTGTAAAGTACAAGCTGTCGTGTGTGTGTGTGTGTTTGGATGGAGGGGGCGGGAGGGTTGCTACATACAGCTAACAACTGATATCGGAAACATCAATATATTGGTATCAGTACGTCCACCATTACCTCTGAATTTCGATACATCACTCCAACCTTAATACCCTCGTTCCGGTAACGTAGTTTTTGTTTTTACTTTGCTATCATCAGACGATTTTATTCAAATCACAGAAATTCCTTATAGCAAAAGGGGTAATTGGAGTTTGAATGTAATCCCTTCACTGCCAGATGTCTCTGCTAATCTGAAAAAAAAATAAATCGTCTAGTGGCGACCTTCATATTATGATACGTTATCACAATGAAGAGATTCACAATATCATCCAGAGATAGTAAAAAAAACAAAAGAAATTAATGGTCGTAGCAAAGTGGTCAACGTGTTGCGGGATTCAAAACTTGGGATCAACTCCCTGTCGTAGTTATGTTTTGCAGGAAGGATAAGGAGATTACGCAGCCATCCCATGTTTCCTGTTCCTTCTGCTGAAATTGAATCTGACTTACAAGAAAATTATCAGTGCTTTTATTTTTATTTATTTATTATTATTTTTTTGCATCAACGGCAAGAAAAGGAAGGAAAGGAGAGTACATTGAACTTTTCATGTCGTTGTTATTCATGGAAACAAAAATCTCAGTAAGGACACGGAACCTCCCGTAAGTGTGCCAATAAATCCAGGAAGCATTAAGCTGTACAGTGGAGAGGATGAGGTGCTGGGGACCCTTTAGCCCACGGGAATACTGCCCCAACACAAGGCACAACCTCTTATTCTTACCTCACCCTCAGCCGTCCTTCATCATTCCTGTTTATTCCGCTGTCTCATATTTCATCTCACCACGCCACCACACTTCATCTTACCATTCCACCAAAATAATTTCTCCACTCCGCCACACTTCATTTTGCCATTCCACCACGCTTCATCTCACGAGGCCACCACATTTCATATCACCACGCTTTTTCCCACAGTGCCACCGGACTACACTTCGTCTCGTCATGCTTATTTTCTCGTACCACTACATTTCACCACCCTTCATCGCCCGCTTCATCACATTTCATCTTACCATACCTCATCTCCCATACCGCGCCACACTGCACCACACTTCACCCATCCGTTAGAGATCCACCAAGAAACACTTCACAATCCCTTATTCTTCTCGTTATATTTCATCTCACAACTCTTTCTGCTAATTCATTTTTTGTCTTCATATCACCAGACGATTTTTGTTCAGGTTAATGACACATCAATCTAAAAACAACATGTGTAGTCTTTACTAGCCCCTTCAGCACAAGAGATTTTTCCTGGTTTCGGTAAATCGTTTTATGACACCGAAGAGTAACTGAAAGAAGCTGTCTTAGTAATGAAGGGATTACCTCCACAACTTACGTATCACTTCACCACATTTTACCTCACTTCATCACACCTACCCTCACGTCAAAACACCTTACCATATTCCTCCAAATCTCACCACACTTCACATTTGATCTCACCATACCACCTCACCTCACCTCACCACATTTAACATCAGGTCACTACACCTCACCTTACCTCACTTCACCACATCTAACACCAGCTCACCTCACTTCATCACATCTCATCTCACCTCACCAGACGTCAACCCTCTTTCATCACTTCACCAGACTTTACCTCCTGCTTCACCACACTTTACCTCTTCTACTTCCTCTCTGTCTCTTTCGAATCACCCTCATAAAAGTCTTCCGTTACCTTTCCCCCTCCCCTACCTTTAATTCTGTATCCCTTCTTACATCTTCTCATTCTCTCTTTCTTGTCCTTTTTTTTTTTTTTCTGTATCTTCTCACCTTTTTCCACTCTTCATCTTTTCTTACCACATCTCTTTCTTCATCTGTTGTAACATTTTCGCTTCTTTACTCTCTTCATCTTTTCTTCTTACCCCTTCTCTTCCTCCAGCTCTTGTATCTTCTTTCTCTCCATTCGTTATCATCTCTTCTCTTCCTTCACTACTTTCCATCACTTCTTCTCCATCTCATAGTATCTGTCATTCTTTTATTCTGAGTCTAATCTCTGTATATCTCCTCATCTTTTTTATCCTTTTGTTTTCATGCTATTCCCTTTTTTCAAAATCAGTTTTCCATTTCTTTCATTTTCTTAGCATACTATATCTTATTATATACCAGTACGCCTTTACTTTCCTCTCTCTTCCTTACATACGAGTTTTCTCTCTTCACAGCTCCCCGACCCCATTTTCTTTCTCCATTTTTTTGTCTGTTACTTTTAAATATATATATATATATATATATATATATATATATATATATATATATATATATATATATATATATATATATATATATATATATTCCATCTGTACCAAAGTCACTCTTCTACATATACTGTACCACCTCCTCTACCTTTCCCCCCCTACCACTTTTGCCCCGTGTGTTGTCTGTTACTTTTCGATCTGTTGTATATATATATATATATATATATATATATATATATATATATATATATATATATATATATATATATATATATATATATATATATATATATATATATATATATATATATATATATATATATATTCCATCTGTACCAAAGTCATATATATATATATATATATATACTGTACCACCTCCTCTACCTCTTCCCCTCCCCCCCTTTTGCCCCGTGTGAAGGGGTGAGGGGGAGCGGTGGACCCCCTGCTCAGCAACACAACCACCCTGCGTCCCATATATATGTTTACTCTAAGTTATAGCCACCCGACCTACTCGCTCACTCTCTCTCTCATTCTCACCCTCCCTTTCCCACACTATCTATTACTGTCTCTCTATATCTGTTACATTTAGTTCATAGTCTCTCTCTCTCTCTCTCTCTCTCTGTGTGTGTGTGTGTGTGTGTGTGTGTGTGTGTGTGTGTGTGTGTGTGTGTGTGTGTGTGTGTGTGTTTGTGTCCTCTCCTACCCCACTGTGTACGCCTGCCAGTGTCACCGTTTTTGTGTTTCTAGGTCAGCCACTAATTTCGAAATCTGCCCCTCAATCTCTATCTTTCTTTGTGTTATCTGTGTTTGTCACTCAGTCCTTCTCAGTGTTTCAGCTTATTATCTCTCTCTCTCTCTCTCTCTCTCTCTCTCTCTCTCATATATATATATATATATATATATATGAGAGAGACCGAGATATTTTTTTTTTTTACTTCAGAAGGTTCTTCTTGGATTAATTGTGAGGGGAAACAAACATTATATTAACGCGGGTCTAATTTACTGCAGTTACAAAGCTACAATTACTTATTATCTTTTGGAGGGAAATTACCTTCGCCCATGATGTCATCAGTAACTGTAGTTCTTTAACAGTTGAGAATTGGATCATGTTGACTAGATTTCATTTTATTCAAAATTGGTCCTAGAATAATCTCCAGGAGTATCAAAAAATATCTCAGGCAACTCAGGGTAGAACAGCCATGGCATTACAATCCCTTTTCTCCTTCCAGAGCAGATACTGAAGGACTGACGCAAACCTCCATCTACTCGCTCTGTCTCTCCTTGTGCCTACGACATCAGATGCTATTGACACTGTGTCCAGCCATTTCGAATTTTACAGATATTGATTTCGACCTTCTTTTATTCAACCTTCTTTGGAAAAGACAGGCATTTGGAGGCTCGCAACATCTTCTCACATCACGTTGCCTTATGTCAGCTATCCTAATCTCACTCACCTGTCTCACTTGGCATCATCTCAGCATACCTTACCTCAGATGTCCTCATCTTACACTCCATTCTTAAACCATCACACCTTACATCACTTCCTCTTCCATTCTCTTATCTCATATCACCTTATCTTGCCCTCCTTCCCCGTACCTCACATCACATCACCTCACCTCCTCACACCTCAGCCATTAGGGGTAATATTCGTAATGTGTACCAACGAGTGAAAAACAAATATAATTCTAGTATTCAAAAAAGGTGATAAATCATTTTCAGATAGTTATCCTCGGTCTGCCTAGCATCTGTGATCTGCTGGTTGTTGGAAACTGTCATCAGAAACAAATTTGCCAAATTCTTGGCAACAAACAGTTTTGTCTGTGATACACAACATGGTTTTTGGAAAAGTCGCTCTTGCACTAAGAAACTCTTTGATTTTTTTTCTTCTGTTATATGTTGAATATATGCAGCGATACCAAATTAGTTGGTAAAGCTACCTTGATTTTCGTAGGACATTTTTGATGAAATTCTTTTTGAGTAATTTTGCACCAAAATAGTGAAGATCTTTTAGTCTGTATGCATGAAGGCTGTTTCACACCGGATTTAGTGCTAGCTATGCTGTGAATGTACGCTTGCGACACTCAGTATGTGACTTTTCACACCGAAAGCAATGTTATCGAGCTGTGTTGCGGATGTTTTGAGAGGGGAGGAGTGAGGAAGGAAAGACTGGGGAGAGAAGCAGGAAGGATGAGCCAGAGAGGGGAGAGATGAGAAAAGAATGGTATAGAGACAAAGCTGGGGAGGGATGAGGCAGGGAGGGGTAGGTAGAGGGGAGGCAGGGGAGAGGCAGAGAGGGGGGAAGCGATACAAAGGGAGGTGGAGAGTGAAGGGAAGAGTGAGGCAGGTGGGTTGAAGAGAGATACAGATAGGGTGAGAAAGGGATGAGTGAGACAGAATGAGGAGTAAGGCAGAGAGGTTAAATAAATGTGCAGGAAAAGTGAGACAGAGAGGGGTGAGGCAGGGAGCAAAGACGGGGAGGGATAAGACTGGGAAGGATAAGGCAGGGGGGATAAAGAAGATCCAGGAAAGGTGAGACTGAAAGGAAAGGGGAGGGGTAAGACAGAGAGGGGTGGGAAGAGAGACAGGAGAGGTGCGGAAGGGAGGAGAGGGGACGGGAAGGATGAGGGAGGCAGACAGGCATGCAGGGGTCTTGGGGTCAATTCCACTTCTCTCCAATATCGCCTGCTGCCTCAAAGATCAGCCCCACATCCCAGTTCCCCGGATAAATTAAAACCCTCAGCCTAATATATTACCCGTCACGCAGAATATTCCCATAAATCTTCAGTAAATCCGGATCCAGCCCTCGCGAACGCCAGCAGAATCCGATACTTGCTCCTCGTCTGTTTGTTTTTTGGTGGGAGTCGCCTAGCAATCTGCATCTATCCAATGGGGAGGAGGAGCAAGATGGATTGGGTGGGTAGTATATCTCCACCCCCACCCCTCCCCACCTCTCTCTCTCTCTCTCTCTCTCTCTCTCTCTCTCTCTCTCTCTCTCTCTCTCTCTCTCTCTCTCTCTCTCTCTGATACACGTTACAGTTTTCCTTACTCTGCAACTACCAATCTGCTTTTGTGAAACTCCCGATAGTCTGTATTGGTCAGAATGAAACATCAAGATACACCTCTACTACAGCCCTCCCTACACATCTTTCCCGTCTCAGCGTTTTCCTTTACTGACATTCTAAAGTAATTTCTTCTCTCATACCAGTGTGTGTGTGTGTGTGTGTGTGTGTGTGTGTGTGTGTGTGTGTGTGTGTGTGTGTGTGTACACATACCTCTGGATAGGGATGATCTGTAATGGAAAGACTGCCTCTTGATTCTTCCCTTTTCATATTTTCAGTGCAGGGGAGGGAAAAAAGGATGGTGGAAAATGAATGTCTTTCAAAATGAAAACAAATGTTACTAATACATTAGTTTCGTTTGAAGTGTCTGGACACATATCGTTGAATTATCTGGGATTATAGTGAGAGAAGGAAGGGTTTAAGAGGAATGTTTGTGTTAACCTTATGTATGCCACAAGAAGTGAAAACATCAGAAATATACGTTATAATTCCTTTACCTTTAAGGATTTTTTCTAGGCTAATTAAAATCGTGCCTTGATAACATAGTCAAAATCCTGAACCGGTTACGAATATACTATTTTTACTCTAATTTCATCCAAATTTTCGACCTTTTCCTGCATATTTCACGTAGCTCAATGGCATAAAAAAAACACTGCACATGTCCATCCTATCCATAGCACCTCTTCGCGACTGGCGTTATATTTTAGTGTCAATCTATTTTTTCAACTCAGCATCCATGGGGAAAGATGATATTAGGTCAGAATGGAGTAAGAATTACAGATTTTATTTTTTATTATCCTAAACCCTAGGAAAGCTGTACACTGACCTTAATTTCTTGACTGTTGAAAATTAATGGTATAATGTGGCTTTCAGTGTTTTTCCAATGTGTCTGACTGCAAATCCTTGAAAGGCTGAATGTCTTAAACTTTAAACAGGCTTACACCCTAACAAACCCTTTACCAGTCCGTTATAGCTTACATCTTACAAAACTTTTTATGAACATTTCTTCTCTACAGATATATATAGTTCAATTGAAGGATTTCGAAATTCCTCAGCGTATATCCTAATCTGCTCAAGGAATTTAGGAGTGGTTTATCTATCTGACATCTTGAGAAACTATTAACAGAAAAGCATTATAGATAAATTTCATTAGATGAGTAAATAAATAGATAGATAGACAAGAGAATATTAATTTTGCCTGTCTGTCCTCTATGGAAAGCGACGGGGATGCATATAGCATTCTCTAAACGGCATTAACAGATATAACTTGTTACGACGAATTTAGATTTTCACATGACAGTTGCTAAAGTGGCACCGCTGATGGCTAAGATAAGAGCTAAGAAGAGATAATAAAGTCAACATGGTGGATCAGACTTGTAGGAACTGTGACATGATATACCATTGTAAAGACGTATGACTTAACAGCAGTTCCATCTATTTAAGTTGACTTTGAGAGGAGAACAATTGACATGATGTCCATTATTCCCATCCCTCACCCATATGAGAAGTAATGGACACATGCCCCCTCCCCCTTTTTTCCTTCTGCAGTCGACGTCTGTGTCAGTGGTGCAATGATCCACCCACAGCTCCATCAGTTAGGGCGTATGGAAACTCACACGGACTGCTGAGCCTCAGAAAACGGAACCGACCCTAAGATGAATTCAAACAAACTAGTCACCTGCTCAGCCGGTGTGTGTAAGTGTTGAGATCACATGCATCAAGGTTGACTGGCAAAACAGAATATACTTTATGCCCTTTGATGTAGTTATAGTTACAGATTTACAGTCCTGGCAAAGCGTGATTCATCCCACTGTGACGGAAATTATTTTCTGATATATATATATATATTTTTTTTTATGCGAGGAAGAAGGAACCAAAGGCCATGAGCCCGCAGTAACAGTTCCCTCCAAGAGAAAAACAAAACACAACAGAGAGCCAAATTCAAGATCCGATCATTTGGAGATGCCTGGACACACTGCGCTTAAAAGACTGGAGATCATAGGCAGCATGAAATACGAGGGGTGATTAGAAAGAAATGACAGTGAGTCCATAAACTTTTATTAGCATGAAGAACTATCAAACTATGACTCACATTCCTTCAAAGTACTCCCCTCCAACCTCTATGCAGCGTTCGATTCTCTTTCTCCACTTCATGAAGCAAGCGTGGTACTCTGAAGACGGTATACTTCGGAGTTCTGAATTGACGGTCCGTGCCAAGTCTTGGATGCGATGAAATTGCTTCCCAGCAATGGCAGATTTAATTTTTGGAAACAACCGAAAGTCACAGGGAGCCAGGTCAGGGGAGTAGGGTGGGTGGGGGAGCAGAGTTATACCTTGTTGTTCCAGGTACTGCATAGTGAGGCGAGCTTTGTGGGGTGCAGCATTGTCGTGGTGCAGCAAAAGGCGAGACCGACGGTGGGTTGGTGCGGTGTTGGCCTTGTGTTCCAAGACTTGTGGAAGGACCTGGTCTGTGTAGTATTGGGCTGTGATAGTGGACTTTTCAGGCATCACATCCACGCATATTGGTCCTTGAGAATTGAAAAAGATGGTGAAAAAGCGCTTCCGGCTGCGAAATCCTTCCTTCAAAATCTGAGGTCGAGGGTCTTCATCGCCCAACCACACCATGTTTGACTGCTTGTCACGGGTTGTGAAGATTGAAATCCAACACTCATCTCCAGTAGCAACATCTGAGAACCGTTTTGGACCATTTGGTTCAAATTCAGCAAGCCAGACACGACAAATCCTCACCCGTTCAGCCTTTTGCTCATCAGTCAACAAATGGGGTATCCATCGACAACACTTCTTCCTCAGGTGTAATTGTTCATTCACGATGTCATATGCACTCCATAACTGATATCAAGCTCCAAGGCTAAGAACCTAAGAGTTACAGTTGGATCCTCGTCAATGATGGACCGTGCACGGACAGTTGTTGCTTCGGTCACGGATGTCCGGGGGCGTCCAGAGCGTTGTTCATCTTTCAATTCAGTTTTTCCTGCTGTGAAAGCACGAATCCAGCGGGAAACAGCTTCCAGGGAAGGAGTAGTGTCTGGATAAACTTGTAATAATTCCCCTTGAATCTCTGTTGCTTTCTTTCCGAGTTTCCACCTCGTAAAAATGTAGAACATGCAGCCTTCTTTCGAGTAATCCATGTTTCTGACCAGAGAGCAAAAACAAGAGTGAAGCATTCACTCACAACAATAAAACAAGAAAAGTCAGGCATACGGCGACAAGTTCAAACTCGTAAGGACAGGCAACTCTGCACTCTCCTTGCTCCCCTACCTCCCATCATTCAAGGTTTTCATGTTATAGCACGAACTGTCATTACTTTCTGATCACCCTTCGTACAGATAGAGGGAGACAGTTCCAGAGCTGACCTGTTGCATAAATGAAAGACTGGGAGTAACGGTTAACTCTTGCATTAGAGAGTTGGACAGAAAAGGGATGAGAGTTTGCTGACAGACGGGTGCTACGCGCCCGTCGTAGAAGTGGAGGAATGCAAGCAGACAGTTCAGAGGAGCAATGACCATTAAAGTAGCGATAGAAAAGAGATAAAGATGCAACAGTGCGGCGAAGAGACAGAGGTTGAAGGGAGTCAGTAAGACGAGGAGAGTTAATGAGACGAAAAGCCTTTGACTCCACCCTATTGAGAAGAGCTGTATGTGGGGAGCCTCCCCACACATGAGAGTTGTACTCCACACAGGGGCGGATAAAACCCCTGTATAGAGTCAACAATTGTGCAGGGGTAAAGAAATTTGCACCGTGTCACACCACCAACGGGACATAATGGCAGTATTCGTTAGGAAACTACAGTGGGTCACACCTACGCCTGATTCTAGTCGGTGGTGCACAATTCAGTCACCCTTCCTTGAATCTGAACCCGGATTGAACCCTCTACGACTTCTTTTACGCAGCTACTATGCCACAACAGAACATGAGGCATAAGGAGCACCCCAGCTCCCTGTCTCCATAATCCTTCATGTGCCCAGCAGCTTTATTCAAAGACGTGTATCCTAAGGCTCGAAACTACAGTCTACAAGTATACAGTCTATACATAAATACCGTCGCACGTCTTCTCAAAGAAGTTTCCTAATTGTGCCCACAGGAGTATGTTTAAAAGTATGAAGTAGGCTACAACCAAGCATGGTGAATGGTGTAAGTGAAGCTTCTCTTTGCGCAGGGGCACTCATCACTCGTTACAAAAGACATGCTATCATTTTGTGTTGTTTTGTGTTGCCTGACACAGAGGAGTGATTGAAAAGCATTTCCAGTCTAGTGTATAATGACAAAGGAGGACGAAGCTATCACTCTATGCTTTCGTCCAACAGGGTTCCGAAGCAAATAACACTGTATCACTGACACAGTGTGGTGTTTTTATAGCATCTCCAGACAAGCTAATGGCTCAGTGACAAGCGGGTACCTTTAAATCGATGCTTAGAACCCACTTTCGTCAGTGGAACAATTTCTCCTCTACTTGAGCATACACTCAACCTTTAATCGACGTCCACTAATTGCGAGGGAGCAAAATGACTCCTGTGAAAGCCTCTGACGAAGTATGCTGGAGAGCTCGGCAAAGCTGAGAGTGCATCTCAGAGGATGATATCTTGTTTGCCAAGAGTCTTTGGAAAGGGGGATAGTTGTGTCCGAGAAGCGGGAGTTCCATTCTAACGGACCTTAAACTGGAACTGGGCACTCTCTAAGTGTGGTGCTTGCCGGTGGCTCAAGGGAAGGCAGGGGATCCTGGATCAACTTTGTTAAAAGGTAAGCACACAGGTCATCCTAGACTGTTCTGCTGGTTTCAGGAATTTTTCCATGGGCTTCTCATGTCGCAAGGCATAGCATTGCCTGCAGTCTTCCGAACTCTGTGAATGGTATCGAATCAGTAGGACTGACCATGTCTGAAGGTAGCAGTGGGCTAGGGCAATGGGTTCTACAAGCATGCAGGAGAACCGTGTTAGTAGACAGAAACCCAAGTACCTGGAATATTCTGTCCTTCTTGTAGCCCACTGCCTTTTATTTTTCCCGAGTGTATGGGACGCCAGTGAAATTCTATGTTTTACTGAACGCCTGTGCAGGATTGGATCACAAGTGAAGGAGTTCTTAACTGCAAAACACCACCACCTCCTCAGCCCAGACACCTCCGTTACCACATTCTGCAGCGGACAAAACTACTCTCCAGTGAAGTAAAGAACTGGCTAAACAACAAGCATGATTACTTTTTGTCTGTGGAGAGAGAGAGAGACAAAGAGAGAGAGAGAGAGAGAGAGGGGTAGAAAAAGGTGAAGGATTGGTGGAGAAAAGAATCGAACGCCCCCCCTCAATCCATCACTCCACCCTGCTGTTGATACGTCCATTTCCATACCAGCCACGCTTATCTCCCCCACCCCTGACTGATGGCCGCTCTGTGTGTGTGTGTGTGTGTGTGTGTGTGTGTGTGTGTGTGTGTGTGTGTGTCAGAACCAATGTTTTATTAATCTTATCTTTTTTAATCTTTTTTTTTTTTTTCCATAACATATAAGAAATTCTCCGTGTGTGAAGAGCGACGGTGCTCGGGTAAGAGAATTGTTTTTCTAAGTAATTGCAGCTACTCTCTCGTGTTGTAGTGTGTGTGTGTGTGTGTGTGTGTGTGTGTGTGTGCGTGTGTGTGTGCATAGGAAAGCAAACGACCACAGACCTGTTAGTCCTTCGTGGCTGTTTATTATAAGGCAGGTTAAAAGTAAGTTATATATTCATGCTGTTGTTGTGCTACCCCCCTAGTCTGATCGAGCAGACCCATCAGCCGTAAGCAAGCTACCACCCCTGCAGGGCCGTCCCGTGCAGTGAACCATTATTTCGGTGTGACTAATAGCGCCTAGCCACAACGAGGCGCGGGGATTATTGTGGAGGCTTCGTTCCTGGGTGGATGCTGCATTTACGTCTCTCCACCCAGTTAACAGGGACACCATAGCAGACTTTCCATCACCCTGTTATTTGGCAATGCTGTACTTTTACCACCCAGCATTGTAAATGGTTTCCTGAGTTACAAGAAACCGTTTGGCCTGTCACCTAGTATAGACCCACCTGAAGTGGAAAGAAGAGAAAATAAACAGTGACAAGAAGGACGGGAGAAATAGGACGAGAGGAGGACTGACACAGGAAAAGAATTATAGACATGCAGGAAGAAGTAGGCAGCACTACATCAAGTGAGTGGATGATGGGCAGGCCCACCTACCACCAGCTATCTATTCTAAGACTGTATCTTGTCTTAGATACCTGTTCTAAGACAAGGATAGCTAAGTAAGAAGTCTTCCCCGCCCCCACCGGTTCCTGCAAACGAAAGCGGCAGAAAGTGAGAAGGACCGCCATGCTGCAAAGACAAGCTGTCAAGGAAGTTTCATAGAAAAGGATGAATTGATATCGTATTCTAAATTATCTTAACCCGAAGGGGAAGGTAACATCAAATCAGCTTTATGCACAGTTACGATCAGGCATTACTTCCCACCCTTCTGTCCCAAACCTGTAATTATAGCACCGTCGTACATGATCTCAGAATACACCACCAACAGAATAACACTGCATAGCAAATGCTAGTAGCTAATATAGGTTACATTCATGAAACTTATGTGACTTTGTCACATTTACAGGTTAGAGATATTAGGTTGGGAAGGAGCACCTGGCTGTTGTTGCACACAACGATGTTGTCTTGCGGTTGTGTCCTACATGCTTTGTATTTTTAAAATGTTGTACTTCAGAAATGTATTACCCAAGAGTGAACATGTTTTGATAGGGATTAGAACCGAACTATTTACCCAAGACATTTTCAGATAATAATACAGATTACCATAATGGAAAACAATTTGTTTCCTATTCTTACAACTGTATTGAAAAAGAAATGCTTAGCTTCCTGTGACTAGAAACGTTTGTCAGCAGTTTTATAACAATTGCCTTAAAGACGATGGTTCCCCACCTGACAGCCATGGTCCTTTGGGTAGCCATGGTTTATATCGCACGGGGGTCATAATGTAACCTCAGGTAACGGTCTCTGGAATCACAGAATGCAGAATTTCGTTGCCATTTTCTTGAAGCAGAATTCGTGAGGAATCCTTATTTTATCAGTCTTTTCATGGAGGGCATTCCTGATAGCAAAGCAAGATGAACTTCTGGAAGTTTTAGACTATGCATTTAGCAAGGATACATTTGGAGAGAGGAACATGGCAGCATGTTGAATGAAAGTGGGTTGTTAACCTATCAGCAAAATGGTAATAGAGGTGCTTCTGCTATTTTTGTCCACCTGACCGTGAAACAAGTGTTACGAGATACTGAGCATCAAAAGGTCACTGTTATCAGTTTGGCATAGAAGATGACTTCTGGTGTCCCTTTACTGTGACTCAACCACTGGTACGCAAATCAGTAGCAAAAAAAATGCAATTTCAACATTAACACTGAGTTTTCGCTTTTTAAAATTCAGTTGTCTTTCTCAATTGTATGCACTGCGTCTTCAGGTTAAGCTACCCAAGCTGTTTAACAGTCGTATCTACTGTAGCATATTCATCCGAGCAACTATGGTCTGTTTGCTTTTTCAAAAGATAATGAAGACAGAGGATATGGAAGAGGGTATAGGTTGTCCTGAGGGGCAACAGAACGCAAATTGTTGTGACTCGCTGCTGTACTAGAATTCGGCCCTTCTACTGTGAAGTATTTTTCGACTATCCGGGCACATGCCCTTTTTAAAATTTTTAATTCTCTTACTTGGATGCATGTGGTACGAGAGGTCGGGTCATTGTGGAAGAGAGAGAGAGAGAGAGAGAGAGAGAGAGAGAGAGAGAGAGAGAGGAGGGGCGGGGGAGCATGTGAGACACGGCAAGATCAAGAGGCGAGATAAGGAGACTATAAAATGGTAGAGCTTTCTGTGTTTACCCAAGACTGCCTGATATCAAGTGGGGTCGGAATTTCCGTCTTTCGTGTTTTATTTAATTATTCAACACAGATTTTTTCTTAAGTTGAGGAAAAAACCTGAGAATTTTGAGGTGTTGTGGGGATAATAAAATGTGTGTTTGTGTGTGTGTGTGTGTGTGTGTGTGTGTGTGTGTGTGTGTGTGTGTGTGTGTGAATATTTCCTCTAGTGTTATCCTTTAGTCTTTTGCATATATTTGCTTTATATCTCCATCTTTTTGTCATCTACTCTTCGTTTGTTTTTCTGCTTTCTCTGGCCCCATCAATTAATTCCCTTTGGTTTTGGTTTGCTCTCTCTCTCTCTCTCTCTCTCTCTCTCTCTCTCTCTCTCTCTCCTGATGGTGCTCCTCCTACTCTCTCGTCACGATCTGCAGTACATGAATTTTTGTTGTGTTGGAGTTATGGTGTGGGTGATGAGGGGGTGAGTTGTGCGCTGTGGTGGAATTGTGATTTTGTGATGGTGATGGTGACGTGGTGGTGTTATTGTGATGGAGATTGGGTGGAGTTGTCAATAAGGTGACGAGGTGATGGTATTATGGTGATGGTGATGGTGGTGGTGGTGGTGGTGGTGGTTTTAATGTGGTGAGGTGATGCTTACAAGCGAGCGAGCTATGCTTACTTTCAGTTAAGTTTGGAAATGATAGGCCCGGCCCGACCCGATCCGATGCGACTGTCACGCTCAGCAGAAGCTAACATCTTTACTCCTTTGTGAAATAGAGTTGATTTTCTTCGTGCATGTGATACATTCATTCAGTACTTTTTGTGATCAACTAAAAACTTACCCATGAAGGTGTAGGAACCCCTTGAAATCTCACTCACCTCACTAAAAATGCTCAAAATTCCAGTTTCCACTGTCCTCACACTAGGTCTTGAAAGATCTCCCATTGAAGAGTTACTGTAGCCGCTATCATGCATGCAGTCCTCTCTCTCTCTCTCTCTCTCTCTCTCTCTCTTAGTAATAACAATATCTCAGTCTGTCTGTCTATCTGTCTATCTATCTGTTAATAAAAATAACAACAACAATCATCATCATCATTCATTCATTCATTCATTCACCGTCCTCTAATAATAGTAATAGACTAGTTGTGCAGTTTCATCTTGTGCATTCAGAGAAAATATGAAAACTTCCTACCCAGTCGTGCATTATGTACCGTGTGTCAATTTCGTTGAAATCCATGTGATCATTTTTCCCTGTTTCTGATCCTTTTTTTTTTTTTTGGTGTGGGGGGGGGTTGAATGGGTCTAACCCCCAAAGAATCACTGGGGTTCACGCTCCCCAAATATCACATTACAGATGAAAGTCCATTGTATAACATAATTATGTAGATACATGAAAAGCATTTCTGCCCTTCCTTCACTATTTCTGAGAATTTTTAATTAGGTGAAGAGGGGTTCACCCCTCTAAAATTCATGGTTGGAAAATTTCATATAGTGTAACCTTCGAAATAACCAAATGAACTCCCTTCGGAAGTTTAATTAAAACCTTTCTAATTTTTTATTTGCGGAGGAGTCTGACCCCCTTAAGAATCATTGCGGTGGGCCACTCTTCTCAAATATCCCATTATGGAAGAAAGTCCATTGTATAACATGTACTAAGATATCAGAGCCATCTGCCTTCCTTAACCTATTTTTATCCCTTACAAGTTTTGGAGGGACCTGACCCTCCTAAAAATAACTGTGAAATATTTTACATAGTGGAAGACATTACTTAGGAACCAGACGAATTAACCTGAGAAGTTCTGTGAAATCCACGTGCTCTCTTTCCCCTCATTCTGATCGTATTTGTGTTTGGGAGGTGGGTTGATCCCTCAAAATATCACTGGAGGGTCACGCTCCCCAAATATCGTATTACGGATGAGAGTCCATAGAAGACATCATAGCCATATCTGCCCTCCTTTCACTACTTCTGAGATGTTATAATTTGGTGAGGGAGGGGGTAGACTCCTCCTAAATATCATAGATGAAATGTTGTATATAGTGCAAGACCTTACCAGTAACCCGACGAACTCACCTGGGATGTTTCATTGAAATCCATGAAATTGTGTAGGAAGAGTTAAAACACACGCACACACACACACACACACACACACACACACACACACACACACACACACACACACACACACACACACACACACACAGCTGAATTTCGCACAATGGTATACGAGGCGTTCCCAAAAATGATACCATCTTCCTTGGCAGGATTGATAGTAATAGTAATAATGGAGAGTAAATCCCTTATTACTCGCTTCATTGAGTAGAGGCAAAAAGATAGACTATCATATTACACAATATTTATGTAGAGGAGAACGATCCATTCCTCCAGTAGCATTATACATGACTGGAAAATCTCTAATAACATCAAGAGGATTCTAACCGCTACTTACAGGACATGGCCGTAACCTTGACTCAAGTACTATACCACCAGAGCACAACTATAAGATGGAGTACGTTTCCTACCTGGATGGCCAGCGCAAGGCACGAACACGTAGCTATTGTTGCATATAGTAAGCAGTTGTGATGTATTGTGGTCTTGGTTTATTGTGGGTTATTATTGTATGTTGCGGTGTATTGTGGTGGCGGTGTATTGTGATGATAAATTGTTATGGTGGTCGTGTATTATGGTGGTGTATTTCAGTGGTGAGTAATTGTACTATATTGTGATGGTGATGTACTGTGGTGTGTTTCGGTGGTGGTGCTCGGTGGTATGCTCTGGTTGTTTTACATCTATGGTGGCAGTTTTGTGTCGTGGCAATGTATGGTGGTAATGGTGTGGTGTGGTGTACTGTGGTTATAGTGTATTGTGCTGGAGTCGTATTATGGTGGCAGTGGTGCATTGTAGTAGTGGTGTATTGTGGTGGTGGTGGTGCATTGTGGTGGTTTCTGCTTGAGGTGTACCTTACTGTAGTGATGGTGTACCTTATTGAGATGTATTACGATGGTTGTATTCTGTAGTGCATTATAGTTGTGGTGTGTTGTTTTGGTGATGTTTTAAAGTCACAGTGTTTTGTGGTGGTGATGTTTTATGGTCATGGAGTATTAAAGTATTGGTGCATTGTGATGGTACTTTACTGTTGTCTCTTATAGTGGTGGTGTTTTACGTTAGCGGTATACTATGATAAAGTGTGGTGGTGGTGGTGGTGTATCATATTAGTGGTACAATGCGCTAGTGATGTATTGTATTGGTGGTGCATTCAGGTGGTGTTGTATATTACGGTGTATTGTGATGGCGCTTTATTGTAATGGTAATGTTGAAGGGTTGTATTGCAGTAGTGGGTATTGTAGCCTATTGTGGTTATGGTGTATTGTGATGTACTGTGGTGATGGTTCACTGTGGTGTACTGTAGTGATGGTGTACTGTGAAGGTGGTGTATTGTGGAGAATTTTGGTGTTGATGAATTGTAGTGATGGTAATCTGTGGTGTATGAGGGAGACGATGTGTTGTGGAGTACTGTGTTACTGAAAAATTGTGGTGGTGTATTATGGTATTGGTGTACTGTGGTGTACTGCAGTGGTGGTGGTGTATTGTGATACATTATAGTGATGGTGAGTTGTGGTATATTTTGGCAGTGGTATATTATAGTTCTAGTGTTTTGTGATAATGGTGTTATATAGGGCAATGTACTGTGGTACCACCATTAAGGACATAGACGTGTTATCACATCCGCCAATATAAGGTAGAAAAAGTTGCGATAAACTCTAAGCAATGGTCTGTTGAAAGGTGAGTGTAATGCTCCGGATCTAGTGCATAATAGTTGCGTGAAATGATGTAATGATTTACATGTATTGGAGAGAAGGTGGCCGAGTCAGTAAAGAGGTAGTATGCTGTCCTGATGGACACGAGTTCAATTCCCAGTTGGGACAGGGAACGATTTAAAGATTTAAATTTCCCTAAAACAGACATTACTGATCTACCTTGAGATCTACCGACATGTAAAATAAAACCTGTCCTGTATGAGACAGCCCTAACATATATTCAGTATGGACGGTGAATATTAGTGACGAAGTGGTGTATGGTACGCAGGAGGAATGCAGGTCTTTAAAGAACGGGTCGTCAAGCATGTGCCCAGAGTCGGACGCACAAAAATAAATAATCAAATCAATGATCAAATAACAGGTATCATTTTTGTTAGTGTTATACGCGAGTAATAAACATGGTATTTACAATGAAATAGATGATAATGTTGGTCTGACGCTGAACCTGTAGTACGTAGTCTTCGTCTGAACTGGTACTCTTTTAGGGTCACTTTAGACGGACAGTGAACCAGATTTGGCTACAGATCCACAGTCTGCATCCAGGGCCATCCAGAACTAGCACAGACTTTAAGTCCTACAACAAAATTTGCGAAAATCAGTTCCTACAAAAAAGACCACTTTTATACTGTGTGGCCGGGAGAAGAAGTAGGACCGAACAGTTGTTAGGATCTTCTTACATGTCAAAAGTATTAACTTGAACCAAGGTTCTGAAACACATCTACCAAAAAATACCAGGCTCTAGAGCACCATTCATTTTTAACGCTCCCGGTTCAAAAGGTACGACAGACTAGGCCTTTTGAATCGTATTCTGTGCAAAAAATACCAACGAAGTTAAATAAATTTGGAACGAACCTGCCAAGAAAAAGATCCAGTTAGAAGAACTACAACACTGTATTTGTAAAGATATTCGTTTTTTCTCCTAGCTAAAAATAAATGAGTTATTTCAAAGAAAGAGAGAGAGAAGAAAAAAAAATCCAAAAAGTGAGGGGAATCAAGGGAGGCAGACCTAATGTACGTGTAAGGAAAGATTCAGACAAGATCTTGCCAGGCGGAGAGCTTTGGCGCGAGGAGATGGATGGCAGGTGTGGTTGGAAGAGAGGGAGAAGGATTATGTTAGGTGTGGCAAGGAACTCTGTGATGGGGACTGAACGTGCAGTCACGTGAACCGAGTTTGTTTACTACTCCATGGTGAACCGCAGAAATCTTTGAGCGCCACCTTAAGTGCTTCTCATTTTACCCAATCAGGATGACGGCACAACAAAAACCTCAAGGGAAACATGAAAAACAAATAATAATAAAACCTAAATATGTATGACGATTTAGAACAACTTAATATGTACTGATTATTCCGTGTTGGAATAATATTTTCCCGCGGACAAACTTGCTGGTATGCAAAACAGCAAGGACAGAAATGAAAATTTTTGCTGTTCTAGGAAACTTAGTCACTAGCAAATGCAGTTATTTAATGGTGATGGTCCTTGAATTTATTCATCTATACACTCTTCACATGCACTAGCATAAGATTCCCCTTCAAAGCAAAGATTTTCCGGTCAAGGAATTATGTACGTAAAACTTTTTTCCATTATTCATTTAAGCCAGTTTAACGACATATTTCAACAAATTTTACAGGGCATGAGTTGTATGGTTGCGACTGCTGTCTGTTTTGCAAATGAAAATGGCAATTTGATAATGGTAGGCTACAGCAGCAGAGGAACATTTTTATGTGACATGACTCAAGAGATTCATAATTAATTTTGTAAAAGCTCAAAGATAACTGTGTCTCGCGGCAGTCATTCTTTATTATATGCTTTCTGTTGCATAAAGTAGTACAGGTAAGCGTCTTGAAAGCATACAAAATGGGCACCAACTCTAACCTAAAACCTGTCCTAACAGTGTTTTGTAAGGGACAGGCCTTTGTACCGAGGGACTCGTCGAGGTTAGGTCGTGAAAGTGAGTCACGATGAATATTGTAATATTCAGTACTAGCTGTGCTGCATACTAAGCATTCTATTATACAGAGAAACGTCTTGAAAGCGTACAGTACGAAGAACCCCGCGGAGGAACCATCCATAACTTAATCTAACCACGCTTTGACGAGGAAACTACTAGCCAAGGCCATGCAAGCGATTCGCTGTTTTGTTAAAAATCAGCTATACCTGTACCCTACGGTAATCATTTATGTTCATTCAGTAAAGTAGTGCATGCCTAAAATAACAGGAAAATTTTTGGAAAACATAAAGCACGAAGATCATGCCATAACCTAACGTAACCATGTTTTGTTGGAGACACGACCTACCAAAGTTTATACCGTTTTCTACACAGCAGTGCAGAAAGGAAAATAACCATGGCTGTAGAGTAACCTCTCCTCAAATAATACGCACTTAGTCGTTCATCCGTGCTTAAATCCTGCCTTCATACCGGCCAGTATGGTGGATAAACACTACTGACGTCACTGTTAAAGTCACATGCACGTCCCTTATATCCCCTGTATGGACGGGGATTGGTGAGGTGTGGTTGGGCAAGATGTATAATGGATAAAGAAGTAGGCAGGGAGACCAAAAGTACAGCAGACAGGAATACGTGAGGTAAGAAGTGAGATATGTAGGATTGTGTGCAGTAGGCCATGCTACATACTGTACAAGGAGTGATGCGAGCATGAATACGTGGGGTACAACTTATAGTAAGGCATGTGAGGTGTGATAAAGGCAATGATGTGCAAAGCAGTGTGGTGTAAAATAGGCAGGGTTGAAGGCAGATCAAGTGCGACACAGGGAACAAAATATCGGGCCGGGTGTTATGGAGACAAAATGGTAGGAGACAATGTGTGTGTGTGTGTGTGTGTGTGTGTGTGTGTGTGTTTGAGAGAGAGAGAGGGAGGGGGAGGAGAGGGAGAGGGGAACTTAACAGGCAGGGTGTGAAACAGGCGAGAATGTGTGTGTGAGAGACAGGCAGGCGAAGTGTGAGGCAAGCACGGGCGTGTCCAGGGGGCGGACGGGGTGTCAAGACTGGCAACACCTCACGTCATACATTAACCTCACAGTCAATATTTTCCACCGCCGAGGACGCTTTTCCAACCACCTACATTATAGTCCAGCCTCGAAGCCCCTAATTTTCTCACCCAATAATAAATTTCTCTCTCACTTTTAGCACAAGAGGTGGTCGTCGATGTTAGCAGTGCAAATTGATTTTTAAATGGTGTTACAGGAGGGGGTGTTTAGGGAACCAGTTGTGCGTCGAACAGAGAGGTGGGTAAAAGAAGAGGCTTTTTATTGTAATCTCGACTAGCGATCTCTCTCACGTTCTGATGTAAGGCAACATTTTCGCGGGAATATTCCCGGGGCGAGCGGACTAAAATTTGTGGAGGAGGCCTTGTGCTGATTTGGTGTTCATTTTAATTATATGATCAGTTTGTTTACTTCTTACATATCTTCCCTTTCGGGAGGTGAGGAAAGAATACTTCCCAAATATCCCTGCTTGTCGTAAGAGGCAACCAAAGGAGACCTTTTTGTCTCCTATCTGCCTTTTCTTACTGTCCTCTTCTCTTTTATGCCACCTCTCTTCTGTTTCTTCTGGCCTTTATTTTCCATCTACTCATATCGGGTTAGACATGGTGTCATGGCATGAATGGCTTAAAAACTCATTGACGTCGACCCTTCCTTCCTTCTGGGTCAAGCCGTTCGACTGACTGACTAATCAAGCCACATCAGTGCCAAGTCATTTTATTGCCAGGCTGCGACATTGTCAAGCAACCTGATCGCAAACCTGCTTCATCTCCAAGTAACTTCAACGTCAACATCACTTCAGCACCAACACCACTTCAACGCCAACACCACTTCAGCGCCAACTCCACTTCAAGGCCAACACCATTTCAACGCCAACACCACTTCAACGCCAACACAACCACCATTTCAACGCCAACGCCGCCACCACATCAGCGTCAATACCACTTCAACGCCAGCACCACTTCAACGCCAACACCACCACAACGCCAGCACAACTACCACTTCAACACCAACACCATCTCAACGCCAACACCACCACCACTTCAACGCTAACACCACCACCACTTCATCGTCAACACCAACGCCAACACCATTTGGACATTTCCGTCCCCATTACTGTTTCATTGCTGTACTCTTTCCTCTTTAACTTGGCCGAGATTTTTTTGTCCTTTGGCAGCTTATTTCACATAGATCAGTGGCGGGATAAGGCAATAGTACGGGTCTGCATCCTTCGCACAGCGTTTCTTGTTGGCTATAGCATCATATTCTAGTGTTAATCTATTGCTACACCTCAGCATTCAAGATGGAGAGATGGTAATTTTAGGCCAAGTTAGAGTGAAAAGGGTAGAGTCATTTATTTTGCTTTGAATAAGTGCCATATGGTCTTTGATACCTGGTGCTAGAAATTCATTATTCTGTTCAGTTCTTACTTCTGTCTAGTAATTTCGCGCCAAACATAAATAGGGATTTGAATATGTAAATAGACTGTTGTGTATCGTAATCTGAGAGAATGTAGGTTAGATGTTTTCTTTGCTGATCATATGCCTTACTTCTCCTGGTGATCATTTATTCTATTCACGTTAGGTTGATGTTACTGCTCAGTCTTCATATAAAAATATTTAATGAAACATACAGACGTTAGTGGCTACAATTGCCGTTTTCAGCGGATGTTGAGGTTGTTGGAAGTTGTTGAGGTCGCTGGAGATCACTAGCACGTGACATTTGTTAAGGCTGTTAGAAAATGCTGCATTTTCTGTTTATCCCTTTCTGTCCAATGACGTGCTGTTTGTTCTTGGTACCCACAGTGCATCATACGGTAAAATCTTTTCGAAGTGAAACGGTTAGAAATGACATTTAACCCCTTCGTTCCAGGATCTCCTTCCTAAGTTTAATAAAATCTTCCTGTTGTAGCCTTACCGAAATGAAAGTGATGTCACCCTAGTAAGATGTTTACGATGTTTGAGGGTACTGACACTCTTGATGCCACCTCCCGACGCCAGTGATAAGAAAAGGTAGCACTGTCACTAATTTCTGTTAGGTCTTCAAAATTAATGTGTTGGAGTGGGATTGGTGAGTAAGCTGCCGATCCTTATGAGCTTGATGCATGATTGATTAGGAACTGGAGTAGGAATAAGCCATCTTCATTCTCTAAGGCTTGTGTCGTGGATGTAGAATATGTGTGATGGTAATGTAGTCATGACTGTTAAGCTTTCTCTTTTAGGGTTTGGTTTCGCTGGTCAGCACATTCGGATTGCTATAATCCACTGTCAGTAGATTAAAATCGTTTGGGGTAAGTTGCAGTAGAATGATGGAATTCCCCAGACTTTAGATGGTTAATATTACTACTAATAACACTCTCAGACTCCAATGCCCACTCTCAGTTAAGTAAGATTATCTAGCGTAAAGTGGAACAAAATGTTACAGTTGCTTTGACCATTACTGCGTTAAGAAAATCCAAAATCGTAGTGGCTTGTTCTTTGTTTTGATTGTGCGCATGAGTGACCCCAGGGAGACTTGTGATCAGCTTGTGAGGATATGGTTATGGAGGATTGTGAGGTCCCATATGCCAAATGCAGAGGAATGGGTGAGGGGCACTTGTGGATATTCGACTTACAGGGAGATAGGATTTCAGGTGGAGATCTAAGAGAGGCTGACGTCATGGATATGTTTACACACATCTTTCTTTTGTGAGAATGAATGATGCAAGTTCTCAGTTAGCTGGTGTATAAATAAAGTGTGATTTTGTTAGTGTAATAGGAAAAGTATATGGTAGGATACTTATTGACAGATGTAGGGAAATAACAGAGGGAATAGTTGGAGAAGAACAGGGAGGTTTTAGGAAGGGAAGAGGTTGTGTAGATCAGATATTCATCCTAAGATCTTCAGTGGAAAAATTGTTAGAGAAGGGAAAGGAGTTATATGCGGCCTCCATGGATCAGCACTAAAATGACTGCCGGGGACGGGTTTGCTGTGCCTTGGCACTGCTTCTTGTTAATTAAAGATAAGACAAGGAGATATGGGTGGGGTGCTTAGATAGGGGTGGATACGGCAGGGCAGGATGGAGGGATATAATGATGTAGGCTGAGAGAAGTTCACTCTGAAAACGGGCCCTGTATGGAGAACAGTGATGGTACTCTGAAGACATAATGACACATAATTTTTCCTATAAATTTTGGGGGAATATGTGAAAAATGAGGTGCAGAGAGTATGACAACTTGTGATGTGATGGGCTGTGAGGCAGACCGAGGATAGTACATTCTGTGAAGGCTGATGTTTTAGGTCTGTCACCATACACAAGGTAAAGGGTGAAAACAAACTTTTTTCAACAAGAATATAAGCAAGACAAAGGTGACCTATGACAGTAGCACCCACCCCCTACAGTATTGTAAGGGGGAAGAAATGAGTCTTTACACGGGAAGAGTGACCCCTAGGAATCCCATCTTTGGCTAAACCCTTGTCCAGGTGAGGGTCTAGCATTGAGCAAAAGTTCGTGTTTCTGGGAAAGAAAAAAAATATATAGCGCTGTACTCAGTAGTGGGCTGGGGAATCCCATTGTGGAAAAAAAAATCCGAGTGAAGGTGTAAAACTGTGCAAATTTCGTATCACTAGGTGATTATATATATATATATATATATATATATATATATATATATATATATATATATATAATATGTCCGTGAATAAAAGGTGTGTGTGGGACCTCTGTAAGGGGACGACCCTCAGTAATCCCACCCTGCCAAAACATGGCTCGAGTGAAGATCTGTCTGTGTGCAAAATGTGTGTTCCTAAATGAGATCTATGGCCCTGCATTATGGCTTCAATTGGGACCCCCAAGGACCGTCCCCTGGGGTCACACCCTGCTTAAAACCTGGCCCGAGTGAAGGTATATCTGTATGTAGAATTTCTTGTTCTTAGGTAAAACAAAGAGAAAAATACAAATAAAAAAACAGAAAGAAAGAAAGGAAGTAGGAAGGAAGGAAAAACGAAAAATTATGACCGTGTTTAACGGTTTTGTCCAGGGCCCCTTCACTCTCGCTCATTGCGGGGGGGAGGGAGGCGACAAGCTTTTTTTTTTTTTTTCGGATTCACTTCGTCATCCAGTCATAAAGGGTCCAGAGAGAGAGAGAGAGGGAGAGAAACTGATCAGGAGATTTGAGTACAACATTAAGAGGTGAGACGACCCCGTTTAAAAAATACTCAAAAATTTTATAAAGTTAAAAACTCGTTAGAAAAGAGTGTATGTGAATAATCAATATGCATATAATATTATGCAAGCTAGACAAGACTGTTAGTAATTATATATACATGTATACTGTATATACAGTACACACACACACACACACACACACACACACACACACACATATATATATATATATATATATATATATATATATATATATATATATATATATATATAAATATATATATATATAAATATATATATATATATATATATATATATATATATATATATATATATATATATATATATATATATATATATATATATATATATATATATATAAAACCCTGCCTTCATGATAGTAGCTCCCCACTGCCTAATATTTACAGGACCAATGGTGGAAAATAATAAAGGGGTGAAGGTGGGCGGGTGTTTAAGATTATCTGGGGCGATAATATTGGTGTTGCATGCTGGGAACAGGTTCACGGGCGGGGCAAGCCTGAAGTGAAGGTGAAAGGTGAGAGCAGTGGAGGGCCAGAGAGGAAATGGAAGAGCAAAGAAGACCAAAGCACGACAGAGGTGGGTTGAGACCTTAGTAATATATTACTAATAGCCAGTCTCTCTTTACCAAGAATCTCTCTGGCAAGACAAGGCAGGGCAAGACAAAGAAGGGCAGGACAGAGCTTGCAGCAAGATAGAAAAGCAGGACCATTGATGCATCTGAGTACAGGACGATGATTGAACAGATGGTGGTAAATTAACACAGGCAACACATGATCAAGAAAAAAGGCCAAAAGTAAGGTACACCTCCTCACTCCATCCCATTCCATTATTTTCTGTTGGAAAAGATAGTGGCACAACACAATATGGGAAACTATTGTTTAGTTAACCCATTACTAGCAGGGTTGCTTAGTATGGGCCTTTACGGGAAGGTCGTCTGCCAGGCGGCCGAAGGTCACGGTCACAGTGCAAAGTCATATAATTATAATCGGATTGTGGACGCGGATGTTGCACACTCTGCGTGTCCAGTCGTGTTTCCTTTTCTTTTTTTCCAGTTATCATTCTTTTTGTTTTACTTCCTTTCATTTACCTTTCATATCCCTTTCCTTGCTCTGCCTTTCTCTATTCTTCACTTTCCTGTTTTTCCCTACTTTTCTTTACCCTACCCTCCCTTTGCCCTACTCTTCCAGTTCGTTCACTGCTTTCCTGTCTCCCTTTGCTTAGATTTACCTTTCTCAGTTTACTTGTTTTTTTCCTCCACAGGTCTTCCCCTGTGCACGAGCTTGTCTCCCCTGCCCTGCCCTGTTCTGGCTTGTCCTGACCAACGTGTCCTGCCCTGCCCAGTGAGTCCTGCCTTGCCCAAAGTGTCCAGCTTTTCGATGCCCTTTCCTGCCCTGCTCAGGTGTGTTATGCCCTGCACTGCCTTGTCCTGCAAAACATTTGCTGTCTTGACTTGTCCTACCTTGCTTTGCCCTGCACAGCGTGCTCTGTCATTCCATGTACTGCCCTTCTCTACCCTGCTTTGTCCTAATTTGCCTAATCTACCCTACCCTGCCTTATCCAGTATGTCAGGCTTTGTACTGTCCTGCCTTACCCTGCTCTGCCCAGCCGAGCCCAGAGTGCTCTGCCCTGTCTATTCCTTCTTTGTCCTGCCTCGCCCTGCCCCACCCTGTCTTGCCTGCCCTGCCCTACCCTGCCCAACTTAACCCTCCCTGCCTTGCTTTGTCCTGCACTGCATATTCTGTTTTACCCTATTGTTCTGTCCTGCTCTGCCTTACCATGCCCTGCCCTGTCCATCTTGTCCTGCTGTACCCAGTGTATGTTGGCCTGCCTAGTTCAACCTTGCCCTCCCTGTCCTGCTGTGGCCAGAGAGCCCTGCTCCGCCCAACACTTACGAGTCACTAACTCCCCTGCCTGTTTGTCGCGTGTACCCGAGTCGCTGTAATTGATACCCACCGCCGGCTATTAGGACTTGGGGCTTGTTTCGTAGAGGAAGGGGCATATAGGCGAGGGAGAGAGGAAGGAGAGGGAGGGGATGCTTGAAGTGGTAGGGGAGAGAGAGGGGGAGCTAAGAAGGTGAGAAGGGAGCTGGAAAGGGAATGGGAGGAAGAGCAGGAAAGAGAAAGGAGAGGGAGAGCGGGAGGGGAGCTAAAGGGGAAGGAGGGAACTGAGTTAGGAGGGAGAGTGAGAAGGGGAAGGAGGAGGGGAAGACAGGAGATAGAAGGAGGAAAGGGGAGCTTGGAGGGAAAGAGGGGAGGGAAAACAAGGAGGGAGTGATTGGAAGGGGAGTTAAGAGGGAGGAAAGGAACTAGGAAGGGAGGAGAAGGCTGAACTAGGAAGGGAAGGAGGTAAGGGAAAGACGAGGGAGAAAAGGGTGAGAGGGGCAATATGACCACAAATAAGACGCAAATGTGTGGAGATTATTAGGTAAGGGCGGCGGAGAGGTGGGGGTGAGGGTGACTAGGAGGTGATGAGGAGGGTAAGAGGGAGGTAAGGGTTTGGGTGACAGGGAGGTGAGAATGAGAGGGAGATGAGGGTGAGGGTGACAGACAAGTGAAGGTGAGGATGACAGGGAGGTGTTGAGAGTAACAGGGAGGTGAGGGTGATAAGGAGGTGAGGGTGACAGGGAGATGAAACTGGAAGGGAGGTGAGGGTGAAAATGAAATAAGAGTGACAGGAAGGTTAGAGTGACGGAGAAGCGAGGGTGAAGATAACAAGGAGGTAAGAGAGAGGATGCCAGGGACGTGAGGCTTAGGATGATAGGGAGGTGAGTGTGAGGGTAACAGTTAGGGAGAAAATGAAGTTCCCTACAAAGTGCCTGCACCGTAAGTCAAAGACATGTGGAAGGAAAGCCTGCCTATTGTTTTGTAGTTTTTGTTTCTTGTGGAGAACACATCGGCATAAAGATATGCATGTCACAAAAAAGGGGACACAGATACTGCAACATCCGCGTCCCGTGGCTTTGGCTTTTAACATGTTACTTTCAAACTGAATTACGTCCCTCTCTTGCCTAACCTTTAACATTTCCGCCAGCTTTGATCCAAATCCCATCAGAAATGTTTGGGTTGGCTATGTCCTGTAACCTTGTCCTTTGACTGTTCCTAAAACCGAATCTCTTTATCTTTTGTTTGATCCTGGACCCTATAAGAAGAAAAAGAAGAATAGTACTACTACTACTACTACTACTACTACTACTACTACTAATAATAATAATAATAATAATAATAATAATAATAATAATAATGATGATAATAATAATAATAATAATTCTACCCCTTCCTCTTCCTCCTCCTATCCCCCTACTTCACCTCCTATTCCTTCTCCTCCCTAACCCCCTCCTCTTGCCCCTTCATCCTCCCTGACCCTGTCTTCCTTCCTCATTCCTTCATTCTGCCTCTTCCCCTCCTCTTACTCTTCCTTCTTCACCCCCTCCTCCTCCTTCACCCCTCCTCGTCTTCAGAAGTGGAGATGAAGTCCCCCCACCCATCACTGCCAACTCACCCCCCAATTTGGACATTACCCCAGCCTCGCGGGAACACGCCTGGATCAAGATTAATGCAAGCCGCCTTCATCTCTCTTTGCTATCGGATTAAGGAATGCTTGAATCTTAGCTGGACCGATTTTGCGGGGAACCATGTTGTTGCTTTTTGTATAAGTATCCATAACTCAGTGTTTTCTATAGCATACATGTTTGAACAGAGCATTACATATAAAACAAGAAGCGGTTCCAAGGCACAGCAAATCCATCCCCGGCGGTCATTATGATGCTAACGTATAAAAACAGGATACTTAGTCGAAGATGTCACATATCAAATTTGGAGCAAATCGGGTGAAAATTGACGATTTTATGCCCATTTGAAATTTTTGGCCCGACTCATCTGACATTGACCTCCTTACGGCTAACTGGAGGGTGACCCCCGTGATGTGATGAGGCATATTATAGGATGCAAATTTGAAAGATGCACCTTTAGGTTTTCGTTTTATGTCGATATGACGAATTTGAAAGGAGTTTTGGCGAAAAAATTATTTTTACTTGTCCCCGTTTTTTTACATTTGGGGGGCCTACAGTCTGGGCCTTGGCCCAATTAGGGCCAAAATTTAATCATCCCCTCCGAGGCTGGAACGGGTAATCATTTGCCCATAGCATCCTGACAAACTATTGGACAACAGAATATTGAAAGATATTTCGCTGATTTGCAGAATAAGAACAGGCCCTTTGAGAAATCCATTGGTAATCCAACATTCATAGAAAAAAAGCTTTAAGTACTCTAAAGCGCACGCGCACACACACACACACACACACACACACACACACACACACACACACACACACACACACACACACACACACACACACACACACACACACACACACACACACACACACACACCATGATGAAGATATGAGTGGGCGGAGCGAATGATAATGATGATATATAAAGGAGGTGAGAGGGTCGGGGATGTGGACAACAAAGTGGTGCATTGTGTGGAGGGCCGGGCCAGATTTATGTCATAATTAGCACGAGACAGACGCGACCCCTTGCCTCACCAGTGCAACCCGGTACGCCAGCCATCCCGGTAAGGTTGGCAGCTGACTTCATTTTAGGGGTTGATTCACGAACAAACTTACGATCATTTCCAGACATGAGCATAACAGCGGTTTTGCAATGAGGACAAGGAAAGTTGGGTACAGCGGGTTCCCATGTCTCTTGATCTTTGTACAAAAACAAACCTTAGTTACAAATGGAAAATGATCTTAGGTGTTGTCTGTTTTCTGAAAGGGAAACAAGGAAAGGAGAGCAGAGAATCTTTCCATGCCGCCAGCTCTTCTGCAAAAGCAGTTATGAGCTGTTACATAGAAACGATTTTAAATATGCTTGAGCACTTCTAAGTCACACACTTGGGTACGTGCAGAACCACGGTACACCATTCTTAAACTGAACCCAGGCCAGTCATAATTGTGGACTGTTACATACTAACCACGGTTTTTAAAAGAACCCTCGTAATTTTACGCCAGTTGCGCTACACGAGTCTGTGTCTCTTACAGAGACTGAATAACATTAATTATTTTTTTTTCCCACAGCAATAATTGTTTCAAAAAATTATTTCCAGCGGTCGGGGTTGTTCAGTGATAGCTCCACAATCCTCCCTTTGCAATTTTGGTTTGTCTGTTGAATAAAGTCTTAAAATGTCTCATCTGACTCCGACTAACGTAACATAAACGTAAGTTCAATTCTCGGGTAACTAATACCCATTCTGAAGGAGATAATTCTGTCTGTGCTGGGGTGAGAAGGAGAGGCAAGATGGGAAAAATGAAGTTGATAAGAAAGCACAGGTAACAAAAGGAGGAATTTTTCCGGAATGAGAACACCTGCAAATATATAATAAGAAACAGTCTGAGTCGCCAAAAATGTTGTTATTCTCTTCCCATGACCTGCTACGGCGTGCCACGGTCAGCACATTGTGGTGGCATCTGACTTGGCTTATGTACATTCTGAAGCGCACACACACACACACACACACACACACACACACACACACACACACACACACACACACACACACACACACACACACACACACACACACACACACACACACACACACACACACACACACACACACACACACACACACACACACACACACACACACACACACACACACACACACACACCTGGGCTTAAGCTTTTCATTCCGAGGTTGTCATAAATGTTGTATTCGTGTTATTTCCAGACGTTTGTGATCTCTTTAGGACAAGCTTCTCAACCTGGAGGTGTTAACTGTAGCCTTCAATAACCAGGTCAGGACTAGTGAGCCTTTTTTTTTAATCTGACTACAATCGTCCGGTGACCGCAAGAATTAAAAAAATATATATATGTGCTATCATGGTGTAGGGGTAAAAAAACGTGAAACAAATTTTAGCCTGGAATTCGGTACGTGCTGCTGTCCATGGAGAAAGTTGAGCTAGCGGGTGGAGAGGGTACAGCAAGGAAGTGAGAGCCGTGTTGTAAGTGGCATAGGAGGTTCCGTCCCACTTCTTCCTTAGCGATTTCTTTTGCTTAGCTGTTACACTTCGACAATCTCCTGCATGTTATTTATATTTATATTGACATATGCCGCGTCAGTATTATGCATGAAGGTACTGTGCTATGTGAAAAATAAGTCGGTAAGGAAGAGGTTTTACGAAATCATCAGGACGAGTTTGGTGAATACATCGCTGGAGTCTGCCCATCCGAGAGACATCAAAAAACACTTTAGTTACGATTCGGTTCTCCTTAATAATTTCCACACAGAAACGGGAAGATGCTTGATTATCTAAGTATAGAAAAGCCACTGTGACTTGAGTAATGTGGAGTCATTTGCATAAACTGTTTTGAGTGCTGAAGTTGTGCATGGGATTGCTTATGTATAGTTCTGTCCTTACTCATCCAGGTACTGAACATGTCACGCCCAGTTATTATAGTGACTCTCCCTCTCAGCCTCCTATAACACACTCAGCTGAATTAGCTGAAATAGAAACGAGTCTTCACGACCATGAGACGGTTAATGGTGACAGTTTTAACACTCACTCTTCCTTACACCCTCACCCTCTGCCGAATAAAATCGTCTAGAGCTAGCTCGTATACAGTGCTAGAGTTGTCCCGATCACAAGATGGTTAGAGTGAAAAAATACCACTTAACAAAATTATTTCCCACGATGATTCACATGTGTCAACTTGTTTATAGTGAGTCTTTTTTTTTTTTTTTTACAACAGAACAGAGGAAGGAAAAACAAATGAATAAAAAAAAATAATCCATACACCAGATTACTGGTGTCCTCTGTTCATAAAATATCTGTAACAGTTAGACTTGAACAGCTGGATGTTGAAGTTTGGAGGGAAACAACTCTGGGGAAGCGAGTTCCAAAGAGATGCAGTACGGGAAATAAAAGAATTCTGATAGGCAGAAGTTCTGCAGTATGGCTGAGTGACATTCCAGTCATGAGCGCTACCAGATGCCCGTGTAGCACGAGGGAAGGCGTGGAGAGGTGGCACCATGGACGCAACTTTGTCTGAGCATTTGCCATAAAAGATCTTTTATGAATATGTTCCCTGCCTACGTGTTTACCGACTCGTGGCTGGTGACCCAGCCTTCGAAAGGCCACGTACGGTTGGTGTGGTGATGCGTTTTAATGCGTGCATTATTATATGTGTAAAAACTCGAGTAATGGAGAGAGGCGATGAGGATAGTGATGAATGGTGAGGGATGGTGAATCTCATGTCCGTTGTATGCTGATAATGATGAACTACCTGCTAACAGTTAATAAGAAATTTGTAGACTGACAACGTTTTGTTGGTGTCTCTGAGCGTCGTGCTTTGAGAGCAAATGTAGATAAGAGTATGGTAATACTTCTTGAGGGAGAAGGTTGAAGCCAGTGTGATGTTTTGGTGAATGGAGAGAGACTTGTTCGGTGGGATCGTTTGTATGTCTGGGTGCAGCGACAGAAAAAAAAAATGTATATTTGTGTGCAAGGGAATCGTAAAGTTGCACAAGGAAGAATGGTGACTGATGCTATGAAGGCCTTGATACAAAACAGAGGTTAGAGTGCAGCGGCGGCAGGAGAACTGCATGAAGGAGTTTTAGTGTCCACTTTAACATTTGGGTGTGAGACTTGTGTGGCATGAAAACGAAAAGTCAAGAGTTTGAGCGATTACTCAGAAACATGGATTGTGGAAAGGGGATAGGATAAAAACTGCTGATATTTGTGAAAGATGTGGAATACAAAAGTCCTTGGACAACAGAGTTGAACAGAACGTACTTAGATGGTATGGTTATATAGAGAAAATTAACATAAATAAGGTTGCGAAAATACGGTATATTTGTGAGTGATTCCGAAGAGACAGAATGTGACTAAGAAGGTGGATAGATATGGTAATGAATGTGTGAGAAAGCGAGGTGTGGAAACTGAAGAGATCAAACTAGTTGGATGAATTTTGTACGACGGAGCACATGGCATGGGTTTGGCATCCTTTTTTTTTTTTTTTATCTTAAAAGTCGTCGGTCTGACTCTGATAGGTAATTATGAATCGTAGATTCTCTCTCTCTCTCTCTCTCTCTCTCTCTCTCTCTCTCTCTCTCTCTTTTTCTACTTTCTGGACCCTACCTCCCCACCCTTCTCGTCTTGCGTGTTGTCAGTGTGTAAGTGAATTTATATAAGAATTCAATTAATTTAGATTGCATATTGTTTTTCCTCACTGACGCTGTATGAACCCGAGGATGATTCATTGTGTATGCGTGCGAGACCAGTGATTGCATGATTTATGTTGCGTGCGTTTGCATATGTGCCGAGTTGTTTATCATCCTGCTCGCGCGTGTGTAGTTTTTGGGTGCTTGATTTACCGTCGTCTTGTTCGGCTGTACATGTGAACTGTACTTGCAGGACGACTGTGCGTTTGGTGGGTGTTAACTGCGTGTGCCGGGTGTAAATGTGAGTGTGGCTGGTCTAAGTTGCGTGTGGCGGATGTAAGTTGCGTGTGCAGAATAAATTTGCGTATGATGGGTGTAAATCTGTTTGGTGGATGGAAATTTGCTTATGGTGGGTGTAAAGCGTATGTGGTGGAAGTAATTTGTGTGTGATGTGTAAATTGCGTGGACCGAATGTAAAAGACACATGGTGGGTGTAAATCTGCTTGTGCTGGATGTAAAATCGCTTCTTGTGTAAATCTGTAAGTGACGGGAGTAAATCTGCGCTTGGCGGATGAATATTTTCGTGTGCTGTGTAAATCTTCTTGTGTTGAGTATAAATTGCGTGTGGTGTGTGTGTATATTTGTTTGTCAAGTGTAAATTTACGTGTGGCGGGTGTTAATTTGCGGGTAGTTGGTGAATGTCTCCGTGTGGTAGATGTAAATATGAGTGTAGAAGGCATGCACTTGCGTCTGGTATAAGTTTACGTGTGGTGGGTGTCAAGCTTCCTTAAGTGATTTCCTACATGTGGTGGGTGTAAACCTTCCTGTGATGGGTGTTAGTTTGTCTGTAGTGTAAATCAGCGTATGATGAGGGTAAATGTGCATGGGATGAATACAACCTTGCGTGTAGTGAGTGTAACTTTGCGTGTTGTGTGTGGTTAGTTCAAGTCTGCGTGTGGTGGAAATGAATCTGCGTGTTGTGGTGTAAGTCTTCGTGCGGTAAGTGTAAATTTGCGTGCGACTAATTTAAACCTGCATGTGCGTACCTGCCTGGGGTCGTGTTTGCGTGCGTGCTCGGTTCGTGTGTCGGGGAAGTGAGTAAGAGGGAAAGAGAGGACGAGTCAACATGATCGGGATTTGTTTTCACACCTGAGGACAAGGTTAATGAGGAAATATCTTCTTCCTGCGTAAGAGTACTTTAATGAATGTCTGAGTGTATGTCTTCGTTCCTCTGTTTAGTCATGTTTCTGTATGTTGCTGATAATGTGTCCTTATATGTGCATTTTTTGTGTTCTTATACCCTGTGTGTTTCAGCACCAGCTCGCGCGGTTAAGAGCAGAGGTCGATTGAACTGAACTGGCTTAGTTGATGAAGAAATTAAATGCACGATATATAGCAAGGTTGATCCCTGCGCTAGAGAGGGGCGTCTGCACGTGCTGGCACCGATGTTAATGAATGGCGCCGCTACCTAGTTATACAAACGTTCCTCAGGTCCCTTCCTGTCCTCGGACGCTATATTTTCCATCATATGCATCCCTTTTCTACATGTAGTTTTCAAGAGAATAATAAAGAGTCATATGCAGAACTAACCGAGCAAAAAAAAGGTGTTGAGGGGCATACTTAGCCAACGAGAATACGAGTATGATCCTTGGTCTTCTTACGCTTACCCATCTAATGCAGTCTATTGTTCTTTCCTTATAAATCAGTAAGCAATGTGTTTCACTTCTCCTTTTCTCCTCAGGGTTCTTTCTTCAGTCTCCCGCAACCAATCTCTCTCTCTCTCTCTCTCTCTCTCTCTCTCTCTCTCTCTCCTTCTTTTCTTCTTCTTCTTCTTCTTCAGTTATTTCGTCCACTTTTATTTCTTTCCTAGTTTTCCGTTCTCCTACCCATCTAGCTTTCAATTTTCTTCCCGCTCATGCCTTGTTGTTTTCTCCGTTCCTTAATTTCTTCAGCCCGAGAGCATTTTTTTTCCACTGTTGCTGGCTTCTACATTTTAATCAAGGTAAAAAAAAATATCTCTCAGAGTGGAATGGCTGATGAATGCTAATCTCACCAGTTCGAAAAGTCTCTCTGAAGCTGAATAAAATCGTCCGGTGGCAGAAAGAGTAGAATACGTAACACATCATCGAATTGTTTGTCTTCAGTCTTCTATCCCTCCATGCCCGTACTTCTCTTCCCTAGCCAGTTCCTTCGCTCATCAGTCCGCCTCATTTTAATCCATTTTCTCCTCGTCTCACCCCCATTTCCCCACCCCCTGTCACTCATCTTCCCTTGCCCCCTGTCACTCCCTACCCTTTCTCGTCTCACCCCGTACCATTTCCCTTCTCACCTCCTACCCTGTCCACTTTCACCCTTACCCTGTCTCCTCTCACCCCCTACCTTGTCCCCTCTGACTCTTCCCTGTCCCCACTTATCCTTTTCCTTTGCTGCATTTCACCCTTCCTCGCACGACTGTTCACCCGTTCCTCCCTTGACACACCTCATGCTTCCCTTGTGAACTCCCATCTCTTACTTTCATACCTCGCCTCTCCCCTTACACCACAGCTTTAGTTTCTCTTAGGACAGCCGATGATGCATGGGTTGGCATGTTCAGTTCACAAGAAAAAAAAATGGAGTTCGATTGGCGGACCGGTCAGACTCTTGAGCAAAGCTTGTTCCTCTTGTCACTTTACCCAGCAACACAACTTGGGAGCTATATCAGAGTGTAGGTAGGGTAGACACTATGCAGGGATGGCGTGAACAGATATTATCATTAGAGAGAGAGAGAGAGAGGTAATTATATATATATATATATATATATATATATATATATATATATATATATATATATATATATATATATATATATATATATATATATATATATTATGTTAATGAGTTTCTGTTACTTCATCCATGCTTTTGTGAGTTTACTTAAAGGCTGGACTGACTATCACCAAGTTGGATTAGCGACTGACGTTAAACCGGGGGGTAATGTGCTCTGCTTTGGGACTTTGCATGTACCATTTTGTAGTGAATATCTGCCATACGTGAGCTAATGTTAGTAATTATGAGTGTTACATATTAGGCTGTACTTAGTGATATGACAATCATTTACTTTCTAAGAAATTGCTAATTTTGAGTCACTCTAGTTATTCCTGCTGATGTCATCCATTCTACTCAAGTGTCAAGAGTTTGTATCTTTAATTTTATAGTCCTTGTTGTGCCCATCAGCGGTTTAGCAACCCATGGGCTAGTTTCAGTGTCCCAGCTTACCTTTATTATTGGTGTTTGGGACTTTTGGATAATTTCTGCAAGTTTTAGTTTGACCTGTTCGAACCAGTATGATTTTGTTCCTTGTATAAGTTAGTGTTAAGTAAAGTAAGTTGGGTATTTTTAATTGCCTATTTCGTTCCCCCTTCTTGTCATTGCTATTTGTTTAGACTGTTTCCTGATTCCCCCTTTTGAGCTTACGACGTGGTGTGGTTAAAGCCTCAGTGACTCTGCAGTTTCCGTTGCGCACTTTATCTTGATCTTCACGCAGTCAGATAGACCTTTTGACCTCCACATCCTAACAGTATGGATAGATAGATAGATAGATAGATAAACGAGTAATGTGTGTGTGTGTGTGTGTGTGTGTGTGTGTGTGTGTGTGTGTGTGTGTGTGTGTGTGTGTGTGTGTGTGTGTGTGTGTGTGTGAGTGTCCCTTTGAATGACAATGGAGCTATTTTTTTTTTTTTCATCTTTCGTGACTCCAGTTATTTTTGTGGCAGTCGCTATTCCAAACGCTGTCCTTCCGCCACCTCGGAATCCGTAATGGAACACATTTCCAAGACATATCTGCTGTCATCTTTGCTTCAGATTCATCACTTTCTCTGATACTTTACCAGGAACTTCAAGGAGAGAGACTGGCCGGTAGCTTTAATGGTTTGCATCCTGTTTCGGCAAGTCTTTGAGCTTTGTTAATTGAAGCTTTCTTGATAATTATAGGATAAAATCAATTTCCTGTTCTGGGTATTGCAGGTTATACGGTGAGCAAACAGGCATTGGGTATCGGAGTACCTTATATGTATTTTTTCTCATTCGCTTAGTCCCAGAGCCCATTTCGCTTTGCTCATTGCTGTGCATACTTTTGTTGCATTTGTTTCATGATACTCTCACTCCCCATCTCAAATGACTTCTTCCATGTTTTTGATAGGGTGGTTAGTGGAAGGAGAAGAGGTTTGGTCAAGAGGAGACTGTGAGTGAAACAGGAACCACTGTTTGAGTACAGTTGTGTGGTGTAAGTTACTTGTTGTTAATGTCTGAGTTGAGTTTTGTTGTTGTTGTTGTTGCCTTATTTCTTTACCCCCGTATACTAGGGGTATGTGTATACTTTCTCTTCTTTGTGGTTAGGGCAGATTTCTGAGCAACGCTAAAGGTTTCAACTTATATGATTAAGATTGTGGTACAGTAAGGGTTCTCTAAAAATTTTCAAGCTTCGAGGGAACCATACGTATTCTGTGTTAGTTGCTCCGTCGAGCACTTTGATGTTATCGTTATTCGCGTCATCACTGATCTCGAGTTTCTCCCATTTTTTATACAAATAATAAATACCGGTACCGACTTTACCAGATCTCGACCTAGAAGACAGAAACAGAGGGAATAGACACAGCTTTAGGTGCCTAGTGTAAGACAGTTAAAAAAAAAAAAAAAAAAAAAAAAAAAAAAAATCAGACTCAAGCCTTTCTCCTCTTATCCAATAAAACACTGCCATACTCTCCACCTGACCTCGCGATAACAGGCGCCAAACATAGGCGCACCAACACACTAACACACGCCCGTACACATGGATGGACATGTGAACTATGCCTGGTGTGCCGCCATTTATAAAAAGTACTCCTTGAGAAAAGTAAAACGGAGCATAACGAGTATAAACACTGGCATAACACTCCTTACTTTGTTTCCTTTTCCTCAGATTCTGTCCTTCCCCTCGTTCCTTCAGTCTCCCTCCCCTTACTCCTCACTCCCTCTCCTGATACATTATCCCTCCCCAGTTCCTCTAACTCTTCACCCCTCCCTCCCTATTCCTTTGCCCTTCTCCCCCTCCTGCCTGTGTACCGACGCTGGTAACCCAATCCTCGCTGATAATCCCTCCATTCATCTTGATAAACACACCCACGCGTCACCTCGCCACGCAATTACCACTGGAGGGGGGAGGGAGAGAGGGGAGCGATGGGAAGGGGGGATGAGGGTCAAGGGGAGGGAGAGTAGTGATTCATGAGAGCAGAACACTATGGGCAAGTTAACTACGAGCCATATTTACAAACTCTCTTAAACTGTGTATAAAATTTCCTGAAAAAAATATTATCTTATCTCGTAGGTGCCAAACACCTCACAACCAAACTATAGAGTGAATATTAGAGTGAATCGGTAGGAACGAGCACAGCAAAACTGCACAGTCTCACACCAAAGTGGGACGCAACGTTTTGGGGTCAAATCTCCTCATTGTTATCATCACCACTATCATCGTCTGGAAAAATACTGTCATTCCCATCTCTAGGGAAGAGGAAAAACAAAACTATTTGTGATAACAGTAAAGTGCCGTGAAGGCTAGCTCATCGTGATAATTGCTCAAGATTTTTGATAAGTACGAACCCATCGTTTGATGGAAAAAGGGCGAGTGATGAGTTTAGAATCTTGTGTCGGTTGAGTTGGCAATTCAGAAGAGGAAGATCTATTATTTTGCTTCATTAGAGCGTGAATTATAGGAATTGTCCAGTAGGACGTGTTCTCAGTACAGTATAAATATACATTAGAATAATATAGCAGGCATTACTCTATGCCAGAAATTAATGACTTATTACATTTTTGTGGCTATTCTATTCACAATTAGAATAACACATAACAAGGATGTCCCATGACACATGGAGCAACAGACTAGTTTCCTGCGATGCTGCGCATGTTACTTGCAACGGCTATAAACTAGAAAGCACTAGGAGAGCGCATACCTTCACCTATGCCATTCCCATTGAAAAGAATCCGGATCCCTTTTGGATCCGTGGAGATAGGATCCGGATCCGGATCCACCCCTTCTTGGCCCATGGCCCACCCTTCCACAAAATTTCATTGAACTTCATTGAGAACTTTTGGAGATATTGTGCAAGATACACGGGATTCGGACCAAAATTTAATAACTTCTTCCTTGGCCCATGGCCCACCCTTCCACAAAATTTCATTGATATCGAGAACTTTTGGAGATATCGTCTGGACAAACAGACAGACAGACAAGCACAGGTGAATACATAACCCCCTCCAGCTTCGTTGGCGGAGGTAATCAACAACATTGTGACAACAGTACTGTACCATAACCATGGGGAGATATTACAGGATGGTACTGTAAGATAAACCGAAAAGGAGTGTTTGACCCTTATTTTGTAGGGCACTCTTTATGTAAATCATGTCGCAAAAATGTTTCCTACCATGTATTTACATGTTACTGATATATATATATATATATATATATATATATATATATATATATATATATATATATATATATATATATATATACAGAGAGAGAGAGAGAGAGAGAGAGATGCATGTATATATATATATAGCACACTGCCAAGGTAAATTTCGTGAAACATTAATTTCCTTAAGAAAAAATAAATAAAAATCTCTCATAGGGCAAATTACTGGCATTCGCAAAACTGAATCAGTAAACAGAGATCAGCATTATCAGGCAGCAAAACGTTACACCAGAAATGAAATATTCCATACCTCTCCGGTCGTCATCAACTTTGCTTCCGATTCCATAACACTTGTCGGGACTTCACTCACCTAATCTCACTCCAACACTGATACTGGACAACTCACGCAGAAAACTCCATCTCATCCTCCATCCTCAGCATAGGGAATGGGGTAGGGAAGGGGTGGGGGTAGTTATCGGGAAGGAGGGAAATGGTGATGGGCAAGAAGGAAGGGCTGAAATAAGAAAAGAAAGTAAAAGAGGAGCAATTATAGCATGAACGAAAACGATGGAAAAGAAATAGCCAAAAAAGAAAGAAAAGGAGAAAATTCAGGCAGTGATAATGAACAAAGAGGGATAAAAGTAAGAACAGGAGAAGCTAAATGGGAGACGAGTACGATGAGAACGAATAGAAAAAAAAAAAGGGGGGGCCGAGAAAGAAGAAAAGGAAAATAATATAGTTACAGGTAAAGGTGGAAAGGGCTTCAAGTGGGAAGAGTGGAAGGTACAGGCCGGACGAGTGCTGAAGGAGAGAACGGAGAGGTAAAGAAAGAGCCTAGAAGAAAAATTAAAAAATATAATACAAAAGCAAATCAAGCACTCATTAAGAAAAAGAAAAATGTAAAGAGTCATCAGTGAAGAAATAAAAAGAAAAGAGTAAAATAAAGATAGATGAAGAAGAGTAGGCCTACTTTACTGATGTGAGAGATGCCTGCGTAAATGAATGACGAAAGAATGTGACTTTTTGAGAAGAGGGAAAGAAGGGCTTGAATATAGGAAAACGAATAGCTCTTGGCCATTTGCACTGGTATGAGGAAGATGTTGACAACATGGATGATAACGGAGACATAAAAAGATGCAAGAATGAAGGAAGAATAAGAAGTTGAAGAAGAAGAAGAAGAAGATGAGGAGGAGAAGAAGGAAGAGTAAGACGAGATGGAGAAGGAGGAGGAAGAGGAAGAGGAGGAGGAGGAAAGACAGACAGACAGACAGATAGACGGAGACAGAAGGGCGATGGGAGAGAGGGAGAGAGAGGGAGGGGGATGGGAGGGAAGGATAGAGAGAGAGAGAGAGAGAGAGAGAGAGAGAGAGAGAGAGAGAGAGAGAGAGAGAGAGAGAGAAAGAGAAGGAGGGGGGAGAGGGAGCAAGAGAGAGGGGGAGAGAGAAAGGGAGCGAGAGGGAGAGGAATAGGGGGAGAAAGGGAGAGATAGAGAGGGGAGAAGGAGAGGAAGCGAGAGGGGGAGGGATAGAGGGAGAGGGAACAAGAGAGAGGGAACGCGAGGGAGATGAGAGAGAGAGAGAGAGAGAGAGAGAGAGAGAATGTCCCAGGAGGAATTTTTTGAAATCTATTAAGAACCGTCCAAGTAATGATGTTCAGAAGCTGAAAAAGTTGCGAGGGGGTAAAAAGAATAGATGTGAAGAGGTAAAAAGCAAGAACGTCAATATGAAACAAGTCAAGTAATAAGCTGTGAACAGCGATGGGAGGCTGTGGCGATGTCTAATCTAATATTAGGGAGTGATAGCAATGAAAGAACAGGAGAAAGCAAGTGGACGTTAGGAAGCGACTGCATCCGTGAAGAGGATGAAGTTGGGAGAGGCTCATGTAGCTGTTGAAATATAAGGCAGTCTTATTGGACGGTACTCTTGTCAATTAAGGAGGTCGTCCAGCGCCTATTCCTTTGTGACTTATTACCGTGCCCGGGCGGAGTCCGACGAGGTATTGTTTTTGGTTGAGTTTCTTTCTGTGTGTCTTTGTTTGTTGATTGGTTTGTATGTTTAATTGTTTTGTTTCTTTGTTTGTTAGCAGTATTACGGAAAAATGGCTGAATGAAATTATATGAAACTTTCAGGGTATATGGGCACTGGTTCCAAAAGAAAGCTTTCAACTTATGGAGGTAATCGAGTTACCATGAAAGGTCAAAATCAAGGTCACGGATTTTCAGAGGGCTATAATTTGAAAACGGTTGAAGATAGAGATAGTTACTGTTAGGAACATACTGGAATTCGTAATATGGGCATTCATTTGGCACCAAGACCTTTGACCTTGAATGACCTTGAAAGGTCAAACTCGAGGTCACGGATATTCTGGGGACTATAACTCGAAACTGGCAGAAGACTGATATTTACTATTATTAACATATAGGAAATCCCACTGGGGTTTTTAATTGGTTCCTTGACCTTTGATCGTAAGTGACATTGAAAAGTTCAACTAAAGGTCACGGATATTCAGGGGGCTGTAACTCGAAACTCGTTGAAGATAGACATTTACTATTACCAAAATATAGGAAGTCTTATATGGGCTTTCATTTGGCACCTTGACCTTTGACCTTGAGTGACCTTGAAAGGTCAAACGCAAGATTACGGATTATTAGAGGGCGTAACTTGAAAACATTGCGCCATTACCTTAGACTTTAATTTTGCACTGACGTAAATGGCAGAAACGAGTCAGTATTTGAAAGCAATAAAATAACTGCTGTTGGGCAAGGTGTGTTGAGCCTATCACCACTGGTTATAAGTTTTAAAAAATTTTGGAAACAGGGTAGTAAAAAGGACTGTATTTTTTTTATTCTGTTAAAGACAAGAGGACTAAACATGGCATTGTCACTGAATTTTATCTTTGGGCACTGAGTATATGTACGGAGGAGTATTTAGAGGATGAATATAACAACATTTTAATGCTTCCACTGAACTGAAGTGCCTTGCCTACATTATCGTCAACCCCAAGTCAAAGAGAATATCCACAGAAGAAAAAAGAGGAGAGAGAAATATGTAAACAAGATCATACTACCTCATACGTCATTAGCTAGCAATGTTTCCCCATTAATTAACAAGGTTGGTGTCAGTGTTGTGAAAACAAGTTTTGTAACAGTGTGCATTCTTTTGAAAAAGAAAGAGTTATTAGCTGCATGTGCCTCAGGCTGGAGTTCTCTGTGTACCTTGTTCAGGATGTGATAGAGTATATGTATACTGGGGAAACATTTCGTGGAATAGAGAAACGAGTAATGGAACACAAACACCGCTATGACATGAAAAATATTAATAAGAAATAATGCGGTTGTTATGCATAGGTTTGGCACAGGCTATAATGCCGATTGGAAAACATCTACGAGGAAAATGATTAAATATGAAGGCAGTATTATGAAACGCAGATGTTTTGATTATGCTTTCATACAGTGGCAAATATAATAACGTGAACCAAATTAATGGACTCTTTATGTCATCCAGTCCACTGGCATATCTCCTAACGAACAGACAGTCATATTAATCGGGTAATGTAGGATTGTTTTTCATGTCGTGTTTAGGTCACCACTCAAGCTGAGGATTACTGATGAGGTGGAGTGCTGTTCACTGGTTATATTTCTGGTGAAGCCCTGGTCATCAGAAAAGCTGAAATAAACTAGATCCCCTTTTCTGCTCCTTGTACTGAAACTCTAGCCCGGGTAAAAATTTACTGCTGTACAAAATTTTGTGTGCCTACGTAAAAACTATGACCGAGGGATCACACTTGCCTCAAACGTGGCTAGGGGGATCCAACTATCAGTATGTAAAATTCTGTGTCCCTAGGCTAATGCCATGACTGTGCATATAGCCATTGACCAAGACAACAGGGGACCGCCCTTCCTCCAAGGAGGGTGATTTTTTGGGGTCTCACTTCGCTTAAAACGTGGCCCCACGAATAAATTTACCATTGTGGAAACTTTTGTTCTTAGAAAAAAAAAAAAAAAAAAAAAAACATTCCCTACCCCCCGGAGATCGCCTCCCCCACTGTCCGTGGGCCCAAAACGTGGCCGAGGGCCGCCCACTCCCGCGTGAGGGGCGACCTTCTGTGGTTCCACCCTTCCCAAACTGTGACCGGGGTGAAGATCTGTCAATGTGCAATATTTCTTGTTCTTCAGGTATAAACGAAGGGCCTGTTTAACTTCAGCCGAAACAACCATTGATCGCTTCTCAAAAGGGGGATAGGCCTCAAGAAAGCCACCATGTTTTTAACGTGGAGCGAGTGAAGCTCTTCTATTGTGCAAAGAATCGTGTATCGAGGTGAAAAAAATAAATTGGCCGTACCTAAAATTTTGGGTGGAAAACCCGGGATCTACTTGCATGAATACATTCATATATATATATATATATATATATATATATATATATATATATATATATATATATATATATATATATATATATATATATCCCTTCCCCTGGGAAATCATTGAGAGAAGCAATATCTTTAGTAAGACAGACAACAACAGCAACAACAACAACGACGACAAGGACGACAACAACAACGACAAAAGGCACACCAGGTAAGCCCGTTGAAGATAAATGCCCGCGACAACTTTCATTGCATTGAGTGATTGCAAGAAGCGGCCCTAGCAAATTGATTATTGCCAGATTAAGAGAAACTTGGCCTTTACTGGCCATCCCGTGTTTGGGAAGGACATGGTGTTGGGGGGAGGAGGGCAACCTAAGCAAATGTCTTTACTGCTTTTCGGAGGAAAAAGTGATAGTAGAAAAGAGAGGAAAAAACATAGGATTTGGGAAAAGGCAAGATTGGGAATGGAAGGAGGAAGAAAGACATGTGATGAATGATGCATAGAGCTTACTTACTTTAGAGTTTTACCCCTAATAGAACAAAAGAAAAGAAAAATGTGTATCTGTCTATCTACAATATATATCTCTTTTCTTTTGATGTTCATCCGGAAAGGTCACAGTAAAAACATTCCCAAGCCTCTCATGTACTACCATTCATCGATCCTCCCTCCCACCATTCAAGAACCCATTCCTTCATACAATCATCCTCACCATTTTTAAACGTAAGTAAAGTTCTTGATTTAGAATAATGTATTAACACTATTTAGAGCTTTATTTGGCAAACTGGTGATTCTTGTGATTATAGGGTAAAGTGAATGAGGTTCAGTTCTGCCTTCATTAAAAAGGGGGGGGGGGGTTCCTAGTGTTCTACAGTTTATTTCACTTTTTACTTCTGTGTTGTGGCAGAATTTTAATTCCCTGAAGTAACTCTCGGGCTGAGGTAATGATTCCCGGAATTCTAGAGTCTCAGATCAATAAAAGAGATAATTCAGGACACGATATTGCACATTGTTCATGGCAATAAAGTGGTTTGAATAATAGTTGTATATGCGTAAGAACACGAATTATGGACTACAAGAAGACTTCACAATAAATTACTGCTAAAGAGAAATATCGAATGTTTCCTTATAAATTAATATGTACAGTAAACTTCCTAATATCCATATAATAAAGCCAAAGCCAATACGAATAAATGGAATTTATAAATAATGCAGCACTAACCCCCAACCCCCAGCCCCCTCATAAATGGCACAATTGCCTTCAGAATTATTCTCGCCTACAAAAGCGCAATAAATTAACACACAACATGAATATAAAATATGAATATACATAAATACTTTCCAATATTTGGTCACTCACCAGTGCTTGTGAGGTAGTGTTGAAAAGAAGACGGTTACATGATAAGGAAAATGACGTGATACGGATAATGCACATACTGATATTAGAGTGTTTATTGTCTTAATATATAAAATTATGAATACAGCATTTTTTGTTCCATAGTGAAGGTAAAAGCTTCTTTACTGCATCGTCTCTGAGGGAAGTGTGAAGTATCTCAAAGGAGCAGGAAGGTTACCAGCAAGCCAGTGTGAAATACTGGTCATGGTTTGGAGAGGGGGAGAAATTTAAGAGGCTAAAATTCATCCTCAAGTGCGTAAACAGAGATATGATAGATCGCATTCATATCTCCAAGTTTCTCAAAATGTTAATTCCAAATAAATGTTACAACCAGGTGGAACATGTTAAAAGAGTCTATGAGTGTAACAAATACAGAGAAAAAACAGCACTGTTAAAGCTAAGTAAAATATAACGGCAGGTGTATACTGAGTGCCACTCTGCACTTACGAGTACACCTGTGACATGGAAACTGTAAGTGACTCCAGTATCACTATAGGAAGTGGAAGTGGCAGGGAATCCCACAAAAGTAGCTCCCTAGATTTATAAGAGATGCATGAGGGCGGGAGCTTGGAACGGTGAATCCTACAGCGTCCTCCACAGGAGAGGGAGCTGTGGGTGAGACCGGCAGCAAGAGTAAAGGGGGAAGGGGATGGGCACTGGCGTTCTTGTAATGAGTGTGGCAACCTCAAGGTGGTCCTTAAGAAGTACCTTGTGGCGGATCAGCCGGACAATCCCTCCAACTCATATGAGCCACTGACTAAGAAGGAAATAAACAGATATAAAAGGAAGAGTAATCTAAGCATGTAATGCATGAGACTGATGGAGTAGCGTGGTTAAAGCATGAAAGGTAGCAACAGCTCACAGGCAAAAGCGGCAAGGCCAAAGTATCAGGTTAAGGTGATCTTTGAAAGTGAGTGATTGCTATGGAAAAGGAATGTGAGAAAGTGACTTAGAGAAAGTAAGGAAGATGGACAGACTAGGAAAGAATTAATATAAACCGGCATAGCTGTGTACTAACGGATCAGTAGGAAAGAAAAGTGCATAGATACTAAAATATAGCATCTTGTACATTAGTAATTTGTCTCGCCTTGAAATACAACAATAATTCTCGCGTTTATACTTGTATAGGCCTCCACTGTACCGTTGGATCTACTACGGTTGTTAAACACTAAAATAAGTTGGTTAGCTCTGAGTGATCATTTTTTCTGGGATCAATGTATGCCCTTGCGTTTATACTTGTATAGGCCTCCACAGTACTGCCTGATCTAGTAGGGTTGTTAGATACTAAAATAAGTTGGTTAGCTCTGAGTGACCATTATTTCCAGGATCAATATATGCCCTTCAGCGAGGAGTATCAAGCAGATGCATCAGTAGTTCTCTCCATTCTTTCCTCTCTCGCGTTTCTGGCTGATATTCACTCTCTTACAGTTCTCCCTCGTGCCAAAGTTTTCTCTAGTTTGTTTCGTTTTCTCTCGTCTTCTCGCATGGCTGACTCGTGTAGTTCTGATAAACCCAGGCGTATGTGCATGTGAATATCTGTTTATCCATCTAACGGTAAATGTGTGCTTTAGTGTAATGACCCGGGCATTTTACCCAAAGATCGATTGGCGAAAAAAAAAAAAAATACAAATCCATTCAGGAGTTGGTGGTGGTGGTAGTGTTGGTAGTCAGTGGTGGTAAGCTAGTGGTGGTGGTAATGGTATTGGTGGTGGTTATGGTAATGGTGGTAGTTAGTGGTGGTGGTAATGATGGTAGTTGGTGCTGGTAGCGGTAATGGTAGTATTTGGTGGTGGTGGTGGTTGGTGGTGGTGGTGGTGATGGTAACGGTGGTAATTGGTGGAGGTGGTAATTGGTGGTGGTGGTGGTGGTGGTTAAAATGCCCGCGACCGGACCTTCCGCCCCGCTCAGTAGCTAGTGTTTTTAGTACGAGGAGTCGGCCTAAAAACACTCAGCATAACAGTGGTGGTGGTGGTAATGGTAGTTGGTGGTGGTGGTGATGGTAATGGTGGTAGTGGTGGTGATGGTAATGGTGGTAGTGGTGATGATAGTAACGGTGGTAGTTAATGGGTTGGTGATGGTGGTAGTTGTTGGTGGTGGTGATGGTGGTAGTTGGTGGTGGTGGTGATGGTAATGGTGGTAGTTGGTGATGATGATGGTGGTAATGGTGGTAGTTGGTGGTGGTGGTAGTAGTAATGGTGGTATTTGGTGGTGGTGGTGGTGGTGGTAATGGTAGTTAGTGGTGGTGGCGGTAATGGTGGTGTTTGGTGGTGGTAAAGGTGGTAGTCGTTGGTAGGGATGGTAATGGTGGTACTTGGTAGTGGTGATGGTAAATGGTGGGAGTTGGTGGTTGGAAGAACGAGAGGGGGGAGAAAGAAGGGGGTGGAGGGGAAGGAGGAGAGAAGGGGGAATGGAGAGGGAGGATTTAGATTCAGATTGCTTTATTGAAATAAACCTACACATGTATACGTACTTATTGTTTTACATAATTACACATGCATGTATATGCATATTGTCCCAAAAGGGCGATGGTGCACAGGCAGTAATCACTCTTCAAAGGGAGGGAGGAAGGAGGAAGGGGGGGGATGGAGGAAGAGGGGGATGGAGGAAGGCGGGAAAGGGGATGGAGGAAGAGGGGGATGGAGGAAGGCGGGAAAGGGGATAGAGGGGGAGGGAGGGGGAAATGGGGGCGATGGAGGAAGTGTAATTTATAGGAAGGAGGAAAAGATTGAGGGAAGAATGATAACATGAGATGGAAAGACAAGGAGGAGAAAGGAAGGAAACGAAAGGAGAGAGAAAGGGGGGGATGGAGGAAAGGTAGGGGGGTGAAGGGAGGGAGGTGGTTGAAACAGACTAAACAGGCAAGTTTGTGGAGGGGGTGGGGGGAAGGAAGGGAGAGGGAAAGACTTTTTGGGGGGGTGGATGGTGGAATTCGCCGGCTTTTGGGCCCTGGCCGCCATGAGCACTGTGGTCAGTCTGGCTTGAATAGTGACGGGGGTAGCGTGTCTACAGAGGAGGGGACTTTGATGAATGGTCGTGGAGAGTATAGACGTGTTTCTCTGGCTCTCCTCTAGCTGCAGGGTTGCCTCACCGGCCTTAGCTTTGTTTTGTCCGCCACTAGGGCGTTTTTCAATAAAGTTAGGTTAGCTAGACCTCATTTTCCTCCCAGCCCTTTAGAGATATAGTAAGTGTCTATATCTGTTTCCTGAGATTGCCTTTGCCTACTCACCTCTGGAGTGTACCCCCCACTGATCGCTCTGGGGTGTGAGTTACACACGGGCGCGTCCTCCCGAGAGTGGTTTGAGAGGGTAATCTCAGATTAGGTGTGTCTTTCCCAGGTACCTTGTCCCTTGCTTGTTTTTCTCCTTCTTCCCACTTCCCCCGTGAGGGGGAAGTGGTTGCTATGACGGACGCCCCTGCTGCCTCCCCCCCCTTCAGGGGGGGAGGTGGTCCTGACGAATGTAACGACCGGACTGACCACCCCCAGACTGTCTTTCCCAGGTACCTTGTCCCTTGCTTGTTTTTCTCCTTCTTCCCACTTCCCCCGTGAGGGGGAAGTGGTTGCTATGACGGACGCCCCTGCTGCCTCCCCCCCCTTCAGGGGGGGAGGTGGTCCTGACGAATGTAACGACCGGACTGACCACCCCCAGACTGACGGACGCCAAACTCGTGCCCCACTTGACGTTCCTGTTGACAATGCCACGTTCGTCATTATCCATGCTCTAGGTTCGACTCCCCTGTCCAGTCTCAATCCCTTCCTTATCAAGAAGGTGATTGACCACTGTGCAGGAGAAGTCGAACAAGTGAAAAAACTTGCTAACGGAGATCTCCTGGTAAAAACTGTTAATTCGTCACAAGTGAGAGATTTGCTGAAACTGCGTAAATTCCACTGTTACGATGTCGAAGCCAAAATCCCAGTCTCCATGAATTCTTGCAAGGGTGTTGTCACTTGCAGGGATCTCATGGTGATGAGCGAGGACGAAATCGTGCAAGAATTGGCGCAGCAAGATGTAATTGAAGCTAAATTCATAACTCGTTATTCGGAAGGCATAAGGACGAAGACAGCAACTATTATCTTGACATTTGCCAAAATTTCTCTTCCTAGTCAAGTCAAAGTTGGTTATGAAATCATTCACGTTCGACCATACATCCCTAACCCTTTCCGTTGTTTGAAATGCCAGTTGTATGGGCATGGTTCGAAGACTTGTCGGGCTTCCCAGCCAGTGTGTGGCAAGTGTGCAAGCCAGGGTCATGATGCGGAACATTGTACATCTGAGACGGTCTGTTGCTTTCACTGTAAGGGCGCTCACTCCACTTCCTCTAGGGATTGTCCCAAGTGGAAGGAGGAGAAGGAAGTCTGCACAGTGAAGGCAACTGAGGGCATTTCCTATTACGAAGCTAGGAAAAAGGTGAAGGAGTTGCATGCAACTCCCACGCCGAATAGGTCCTATGCTTCGGCGGTAATGTCCCGTCCTGTGATGTGCTCTGTAGAGACCCAGACTGACCCTGTCTTTCTCCCTCCTGCCACTCACAGTACATCTCCATCTCGACCTCCTGTCCGTTCCAACTCTCTCACTGACATCCCTAAGGCATCAACTTACTCTCAGGCTGCTGCTGCCTCTTCATCGGTACGGCCTAAAACGAAGCCTGACAAGTCTAGTAAAAGTAACATGACCACCCTCACGAAACAGTCACGTCCTCATGTCCTTCCGGTTCCTACTCCAGCGAGGGAGAGAAAGGTTAGCTCTTCCTCCGGGGAGGCTGGGAACCAAGTTATAGATGACAATATGGAGGTTTCCATTAACAAGCACCGGGATAGGTCCCCCGGTAGTCGCTCGCCTGCCGGCGGGAGACAAAAAAAGACAAAGCACACTGGCCCCCAACGAAAATCTTAAACCGTCGCTTTCACTGTATTACAGTGGAATTGTAGAGGTATTGGGAATAAGTTATACAATATAGCAATCTTGCTTTCTATACACAGGCCAGACGTTGTTTGTTTACAGGAGACGCGCCTGGAGGATCACCCTGATCCTCCACAGTTCAGACACTATCACTCGTATAGAAGATATGAAGGTCACGGAGTTGCCATATACACACATAAATCACACCCACAAACGGAAGTGATTCTAAATTCTACTCTGGAAGCTGTCGCGTGCAGAGTAAAATTTAATAACACGTATCTGTCTATTTGCTCTCTGTACTGTCCTCCACATGGCCCCATTGATAGTGATGCTTTAAATTCACTAGTTGAACATCTCCCTGGGAATAAGTTAGTGTTGGGCGATTTTAACGCCCATCACTATCAATGGGGTAGCTTGAGGATCGATGGTCGTGGGGAGCAAGTAGCCGACCTAATACTACAGTCCAGCCTCTGTCTTCTGAACGATGGTAGAGCGACTCGTGTAGATGATCGTACTGGTAACTTTTCGGCCATTGACTTATCTTTGGCCTCCCCTGGTATACATCAAGATCTCTCATGGGACCCTTACGACGACTCCTTGGGAAGTGATCATTTACCCATCTGTCTTTCTTATACACGCGACATCATTTCGGACCCTCCACCTCCAAAATTTAACTATAAGAAAGCAGATTGGGGATCCTTCTCAAGGATCGCCAATTTAGATATATCCGGGGAGACCATAGATGTTAAGGTCGAAAATATAACTACTTCCATATTACACGCAGCTGAGGCTGCTATTCCCAAGACTTCTACAGTTCATGCGAAGCATAGAGCACATTGGTGGACGCCGGATTGCCGACAAGCATTAAGAAAACGCAATAGGAGATACAGGATTTTTGATAGTCAGCCCACTGAGAAAAATTTTATTGCATACAAACAGGCACGGGCTGAGGCAAGGAGAATAATAAGAAGGGCCAAACGTGACTCCTGGCGGTCCTTTGTGTCCACGGTGACTCGTACAACACCATTACGTAAAGTCTGGTCCACCATAAGAATATTAAATAATAAAGGCCCATATTTCCCAGTCACCACCCTTCAGGTGAATAATAACATCTATGACGAGCCCGTGGACGTTGCTAACATCCTCGCCAGGAGTTTTTCTCATGTAAGTAGCTCAGCCAATTATGACCCGCGTTTCCAACATCATAAACGCACGGCTGAGCTACAGATATTAGACTTTGCCACAGAAGACGTAAACTCCCCGTACAACCAAGAGTTTACGCTAGATGAACTGCTCCTTGCCCTTAAATCCTGTAAAGACACCAGCCCTGGACCAGACACCATCACGTACGGTATGATCCAGCATCTTAATCAGGACAACCTGATTAAGATGTTAGCATTGTACAATGAGATTTGGGCGTCTCGAACGTTCCCAAACTCATGGCACTTTGCGCACGTCATACCGATACCCAAAGAGGCTGGTCGTCTTATGAATCCCACTTCATTTCGTCCTATTGTGTTGACTTCTTGTCTATGTAAGGTCATGGAACGAATGGTTAACAATAGGCTTCTTTTTGTTTTAGAGTCGAAGAATTTGTTAAATGATCAACAATGTGGCTTCCGTAAATACAGAAGTTCACTAGATCATTTAATGAATTTGGAGCATTGTATTGCAGAGGCATTTGCCAATAAAGAATTCATGATAGGGGTGTTCCTGGACATCCATAAAGCCTATGACATGACTTGGCGAAACGGTGTACTAATGAAGCTCTATGCTTATGGTTTAAGAGGAAATTTGCCTGTTTTTATTTCAAATTTCTTAAGGGACAGAACTTTCTCTGTCAAATTGCCCCGTAACGTAACATCGGATATATTTATCCAGGAAAACGGGGTGCCACAGGGAAGTGTGCTTAGTCCTACTTTATTTAGTATTATGATCAATGATATTCTGTCATCAGCTCCCATCCCGAGGAATCTTAAATACTCACTCTACGCTGACGATTGTGCAATATGGCACTCTTCCCGTAATGCACAATTTTCGGCTGGGCGGATTCAAGCAGCCCTTGACTCCGTCCACCAATGGGCCTTGCAGTGGGGATTTAAGTTTTCCGTACGTAAGTGTGCCGCTATAGTTTTCACTAATCGTAACGTACCTAATTTGTGCTTAACTTTGGATAATCAGGCGGTACCTTTTCAAAATTCTGTAAAATTTTTAGGAATACATTTTGATCGTAGAATGAATTTTAAACTTCACGTTAATACTTTGCTTGCTCGTTGTGATAAACCGTTAAATGTCCTCAAGTACCTAGCGGGTACTACCTGGGGTGCCGACAGAAAATCTTTATTAATGGTGTATAAGTCCCTTATTCGATCGAAGCTAGACTATGGCGCACAGGTGTATGGCTCGGCATCCGATGCCACTCTGAAAGGATTGGATGTGTTGCAGAATAAATGTTTGCGAATGTGTCTTGGAGCTGTCCGGTGTACCCGTGTAGCTCGTATGGAAGTGGAGGCGAATGTGCCTCCCCTCCGTATTCGCCGTGACCACCTGTCCTTGTCCTATGGTGTAAGGACATTAAGAAAAAGTAATATCGGCAATGTGGCCTGTACCCCTCTGCGTAAATACCACCACCTTCTGCGGGGGGTGCGTCGGCCACTTGCCGCTCGCCTCCACTTACTGACTCAGGAGCTTGATGTGGACCCCAGTGACTGTGACAAGTTGGTGCTTAAAAATATAGCGCCTTGGGAGCCACCCGGCTTTATAGTCGATGTTACATGGCTCCCAGCACCAAAGGCCAAGGCGCCGGAGGCGGAGGTCCACCAATTGTTTCGTAACATCATTGTTCGTCACTTGGGGTCCCATCAATTGTACACCGATGGCTCCAAGTCGAGTGAATGTGTGGGTGCAAGTGTGTGGTCGACTGAATGTGCCCTCAGGTATCGGTTGCCGACTCATACATCTGTGTTTACTTCAGAACTCTTTGCTATTGACAAAGCCATAGACTATGCTCTCAATTCTAGGCATGACTCATTTGTCATTTTTTCAGATTCAAAATCAGCCCTTCAGGCAATTGGATCTTGTACTACGGACTCTCACGAGATCCAGGGCCGCATCGTTAATAAGTTGCATTCATGCAACAAGTCATTCACGCTGATCTGGGTGCCTGGTCATTGTCGTATCTACGGCAATGAGCAGGCTGACTTACTTGCAAAGTCGGCTGTGGAACTCGAGGAGACTTGGGACGTTCCTCGTGATCTACGGTCGAGTCTCTCTCTCGGAAAGAAATCAATAAATCTTCTGTGGCAAGGTCAGTGGACCAGACTAAATATTCCAACTTGTAAGCCGTACCTGGGCGACTGGGACACTGCCAACCGTCCCAGTCGCCTAGAAGAAAAAGTGTTGGCACGGTTGCGGCTTAATGCCACCATTTTAACCCACATAAAACCATATATGGAAAGACGCTTCCCACCGCACTGTAACATCTGTAATGCGGTGTTATCTATCAGTCATATCATCCTGCGCTGTCGGCGATTTATTCGTGAACGTGCTTCACTTATAAATTACTGCGGCGCAGTAGACGTCCCCTTCACCCTTTCCACCATCCTGGGTGATGGGGACATTGTTATGACTGATAAATTGATGGCTTTCTTGAGAGAGACCGGACTGATCAGAGTGATGTGACTTTTTTACTGTGTGGTTATGGTTTTTATGAAGAGTAAATATGTATATATTGTAATATTAATTAGGGTTGACAGTTGACATATTTTAAATAGTTCCTCCTCCCACCGATCTATTTCTAATATTGATGTCCCCTACATTAAGCCAAGTTCCTCGCCTGACAGTCACCAGCTGATGAGTGCAAGTGTGCAATATAGGAAGGTATTGGGCACTTGCAGTCGATGGTAGTCTGCTGGGCGAGGTTCTTCACTCTCTGTACAAATTATGTAAATACATTATATTATCTTGCTTAAGTTATTCTAATTAGGGACGACAGCTGACGTATATGGAAATGTTCCTGACTCGTCTGGTTCCCTTTCATATATTGATGTCCCCTATATTAGGTTGTGCCTCGACTGACAGTTACCAGGTGATGAGTGCAGGTATGTAATGTAGAAAGGCATTACATATCTGCAGTCGATGGTGTTCTGTTAGTCGAGGTATTTTTACCATTAGTGTAGGTCTAGCTATTTGTCTCTGTAGGATTTAGTATAGGTTAGCGATTTGTCTGTTAGGTGATTAGTTTTAGGGTCTTTAGATTAGTTTTACTTTATAATATAAGGTATAAAAAATATAAAACCAAGAAAAAATCAAAAAAATAAAAATACAAAAAAAAAAAAATTAAATAAGATTAAAATTATTATATATATATATGTACGTTTGCATGAAAGTGTGTCTGTATGTATGCATAGAAGCGTGTGTGTGTGTGTGTGTGTGTGTGTGTGTGTGTGTGTGTGTGTGTGTGTGTGTGTGTATGTATGTATATATATATGTTTGTATATATATGTATATATGTTTAAATGTATATACATATATATATAAATGGCCTTAATAACCAGGGGCTTCGGCCCCAATGGTTGATAGGCCGGGGGAAAAAAAAAAAAAAAAAAAAAAAAAAAAAAGTGTCTACAGTTTCGGTAATTTTTTTTTTTTTTTCATCTTCCCATTGTTTTTATGATGATACTAATTTTGGTTTGTATTGTAAACACTCCTGAGTATTTTTAAAGCTTACACAGATAATATGATATCGCAATAAATGAAAATAAGAGGATAAATGAGCAGCGTGTTGAGTTTGGGGTTGGTGTGTTAAGATTGGCGTCAGTGTGGAACTCCGGTTTTCATTCATTCATTCATTGCCAGACGCCATGTATCCCAAACGGGGTGACCAAGGGCTTAGAGTTAATTGTTTTACAGGGAGGGGCACTAATCCTCCACCAACCCCACTTGCCACGTTTTGTGTGTGGAATTTTGGTATTCAGTTTGTTTATGGATATTTTCTGGTGTTTTTTATGGACATTTTATTGTGATGTGATTTTCATTTTCAGGGGTGTGAGATGTGGTAGGGAGGAGGAGGATGGCGAGCAGAATGAGACAGGCGAAGTTATGGCCTCCCCTTTGGGTTTCAAGGTACAGCAACCACTACTAGCATAACCACAGCCATCACTTTGGAGGGTACATTTAAGTGGATACTAATTTGGTATGACAAACTGTGTAGTTTACTTTGTTTGATACCTTCATAATTATGGCTTTTCTGTAGGGGTTGGGTATTTTAATTTTCACTGGTAAATTTTAAAAATAATTTAGTACAGCGAGTTTCATCAGATACAGATCTCTAGCCCCTTTTCAGTTTTGATAGCCAGGTGTAGCTAGATTGGAAAGGTCTAGTAACCAAGGAGAAAGTTGTAAAGTACCGGTATGCCTCAATTCAGTTTAGGTCCTTAACTTTTTCAGTTAGCATATGGCCAAGCATACAGATTGTGAGGGCAGTTTTGACTAGTAATCAAGGAGACATTCAGTAATGGCCTAGGTTTTCATTTTTGTAAATTTCACATTCTCATTGGCTGAGACAATGACTCGTAACACTTCATGACCAGCCTCATACTCTAGGATTAATCTAGTATTACATTTTAGCATTCAAGATATGGCAATTTTAGACCAGGTTTGAGTAAAAGCATTAAAGTAGGCAAGGAGACTCATTCCAATCTCCCAACTAAAGTTCGTAAAATTTTGCCACAAAACTGAAATGGGCTGGAAAAGACAAATCTGGACAGTTAAAAGATGAAAGAACTGTGGTAATTAATGTGCTTTCGGGCACTTCCTATTTCTTTATTACTGATGTTGACATTGGGTGAGGTAAGAGTTGACACTTGTACAAAGATCAGTATTGTTGAATAAATGGGATACTAAGCAACTTGAAACTACCCTCATGTATGGCCTATATGGAGACCTTCTTACCACCAAAATAGTCTGTGGGAAGAAGAATAACTGGAAGTTAAAAAATTTTCATGTTAACAATACCTTTGTGGGGTGTTGATGCAGCATGTTGGGTGAGTTAAGACAAAGCATTGTGGAGGCATTTTTGTCATACTAAAGCAAGTTAGACTAATAATTTGGTGTCAGCGTTCTTATAGCTACTACATTTATTTTTTATGAACACTTAGCTTCCCCAGAATAGTTTCCTGTCAAACTTCAACGTACAGCAGTTTAAGTCCAACTGTTACAGAATTTTTATGAATGGGGGACACCTACAAACTGGTGTATGGATATTTTTTCCTTCCTCTGTTCTGAAAAAAAAAAAAAAAAAAGTGTATATACACAACAGGTCTGTACACCACCCAACCTCTGCATTATGATGGCCCCTAATTTTTTTTTTTTTTTTTTTACTAGGCTTTAACTGCACCATAAATGAAGAGTGGGACTATGTTGACAGGCTTTATGGGCCCACAGTAGAGAATTTTTGGGTGGCTGTCGTCAGTGTTCTGTCGCGTCTCATTGTGCCAGTCATACAGGTGATTGTCCTTCCTTTCCAGAAACGTCATTGTTACTGTAGATTTGTCAACATTCTCCCTATGCCCTATGTAGTGTGCTTTGTCATATCAAACATCATAATGACAGAACAGAAACCAAATTAGAACTCTATTAACATAATCTGTATGTCGTCTCACTCCAGCTATTTTGTGTGGGAGTTGACACAAAATTAAAATGCATAAAGGCTATTTAGAAGACAAGTAAATGTTCCAACAAAATAATGATAAGTGTACATTAACCCTGTATCAACCTTCAGCCAAAACCACAGCTACTGTATTTCTGTGCAGTAGTTTTCCTGTGAGAGCTATCTTTGAAAAAGGTATATAGTTGTTTTATGGACATCATTTTTTAGCCAGGCAATTTTTACACCGTTTTGAGTTTACTTTGTTCCTCAAGTATTAAACTACAAGTAAAAAGTCTCCAAATAGATCATGTACGGGCCGGCCTCATTATAACAAGATGCAGTTGGGAGAACCCATTATTGAGCCGGGATATCAGTAAACGGAGACATTATAACACATAGTAGAAAGTACAGTATAGAGATGTGTTTGGGAGTCTTGGGATCCTCCCCCCCAACCAAGTCCAAAACTGACCCAAATGATTCCACAGACAAGTTTTTAGCACACCAGCAGTTCAGGATGCACCGTAACTCAAAAATGAAATCTGATCAAAGCCAGGTCTGGTAAAAAAATCAAAGTAAACTGCACCCAAAAATGAATGTTAACCCCCACCTGCGAATAAAACGCATTACTTAGTCTAAACGCAGTTTATAAATTGACCTAAACACACAGCTTTAAGTGTAAAATATCAAAATCGTTAAAAAAAAAGGGGGGGGAGGGGACTGGCCATCGATAGGAGGGAAAGGGTGTTAATTTCTTCACATCACTAAGGCGGGGTATCATATAGTGGGGTATGACTGTAGTATATTAGTTGGGCTTTTCAGTTATGATTCAGTTAATTCTAATGCTGTTTCTGTGTTTCTTTGTAGAAATGTAGACTGTTTAAACTCACTCCATGTCAGTTTCAACTCACCCCACACGATGCTATAGAAAGTTGTATGTTAGGTTAGGTTAGGTGAAACAGTGAAGATCTGCGGATATAATTTAGTCTTCCAAAGAGGTGTTGTCCGAAAGTGCAAATTTACCATAATTTTTACGGTATATTTGTGTTGCTGTAAATTTATTTCTGCTGTTTTGACTTATAGTCGTGTTTATTTTATATGGTATGTTTAGTGTTGGCCCCGGGCGATGTGGATGGGAATGAAGTCTCTGATCTGAAACAAGATGGTCAGTGTGGATGACGGGTTTTGGGAGCGAGGCTGTGGAGTGGTGGAAGTGAGTGGCACAAGTGGTTGGAGAGCAGTGATGGAAGGGGATTGATGGACACCAAGTGAAGAAGTCTGTTGAGGTAAGTAGTCTGACCTAACATATCCTTACCCTCATTCAGCTCAGTTGATGGCCAAATGTAGTCAGATTGGGAGATTTGAATTGACTAGTAACAAACGAGCCATTCCTGCCCCTTAATTAGCACTGCTTTTACAGCCATGATTGTCAAGGTAATGTGGGTTGGCCAAGTTCAGTCTGTTGAATAACTTGATAATCACTCACAGAAATTTTCTGGTAACCGTAATTTTTTTCAAGGTTGAACATTGTAAGTAATCCAGTGTTTTCTCACCTTAACATGTGCAGGATCTTTACCTTTTTAAACCTAATTAAGGCCAACTTAATGGAAGAATAGTTATTGTATGGCTGTGTAGTTATTCAAGAAAGTATTGTTGCACACTGCATGAATGTGATATACCAAATCGCTGTTGCAAAAACCCATATGATTGTACGTCATATCAACATGTCTGAAGGATGCCTTATATATAGCTTGCTTGACATGTCCCAATCATTATTGTATGCATAATGCACTAGCTATATGAAACACGAGTGGCTTGCTTTATTTAGGATATCATTGAGCCTTGCCTGCAGTGCACTTACATACTGTCTACATGTATACCATAGCACTTTGTGAATGGCATTGTAGCCTTACTGTTAATATTACAACTGTATCATTGATAAATTGACTCTAATATTAGGCATGATAGTGTAGTTGTAGCAGAGTAACCCCACTGTCTGGCTGAGCAGACCTATCAACTATAGGCAAGCAATTGCCGCTTCAGGACCATCTCATGCAGTAATCTATTGTTCCTTTGTGGTGGAGAGTGCCAGTGTGGTGGAGGTAGACAAAGCACATGGGGAGTGTGGTGGATTATCTATAGTTGTATTAGCAATGTCTACAGGTTTTGCCTTCCTAAAAATTTTTGACAAGCCTAATCTATAGGTATGATGCCCACCTGTAATTTTCCCATCATTGCCATAGTCTGTCATTGGCTGATGGTTGGAATTTAAGTGGTTGTGTTTGCTGCTGTTTTATTTACTGCATGTGCCTGGTGGTCAGATGGGTTCAGGCAGTTCAGCAAGATGTGCATTGGAATATTAGGCCTTTTTTAGGTTTGGAATTTAAACTCCTGATGTTGAGATAATCCAATTGGCAGGTGTTTGAATATTGTGTTATTATTTAGATCAGGTTCCTATGTGTAGGTGCCTGGTGGTCCATTGGGTTTGGGTGTCTGGTCTAGTGTTTAGGTGTCTGGTGTTACTGCAGCCACAGCTTAGTATTGCAGTTGTAGGAGTGGTTTATCTCTATCAGATGGAAACAAAGCAATTAATGTTTTTTCTGTATTTCCAGGTGGGTTGACTAATGAAGATGGTATCAAGACAGCAAGATCAACCTAGCTGTCAAGGAAAATTCCATGTTTCAAGAAGATTGGTAATGTGTTAAAACTGCATCTCTCCTTTTGCTTTAACTTGGCCTAAAAATACCATGTTAGTCATGAAGTGCTGTGGGAAGAGATTAACTTTGGCATTAAATTGTGATCTTTGAATTTTAAGTGTTTACCTATATTAAAGTTAGTGATGCTAGTCATGAATTACTATGGAGAGCATGTAGAAGCATTGCTGTTTATATATATATATATATATATATATATATAAACAGAAGTGAAGTAAGGTACTAAAGGATAAATCTTGGCCAAATTAAAGTGAAAGAACTGTTGTGTGTACAGAAAGTCCTCGTTTGTGCGAATCAGAGCATTTGTGTAAAGTTAGTGAAAGAACAATACAGTACTTGTATATACAGAGTTCCCCCCCCCCCCCAGTGTACGCATTTTGTTGCCAGGCTCATTTGTATGCTAGTCAAGTGCAGAATTAATTTATCCCCAGGCATATTTGAGCATGAACATGGTAGACTGCAGGCTGATTTTGTCCTTCACTTGCAGTCCGTTATCCTTTGGGAGGATAAGGATGTACAGTATATGGCTAGTAACTAGGGAGACTCCTGCAGTCCACCATTATCCTTAGGGAGAATAGGGAGGGAACTGAGGGATGTTTTGTTTAATGGGATTGAATTGAAGGACTAGTTGTTGATCAACCCCAGTCTGTCTGGCCAAGCAGGCCCATCAACCACAGGCAAGCAACAGCCCCTTGCAGGGCTACCCCACGCAGTGAACCAATGTTCACTTGTGGTTAACAGTGCCATGCAGCAGCAAGGTGTGGGGAATAGTATCGAGGTTTTGTTCTTGGATAGATGCTGCATTTGCATCTCCAACCAGTTAGCATGGGCACCATAGCAGGCTCCACATCACTTCATTACCTGGCTATATGGTTACCACCCAGTGTTGTAAATGGTTTCCTGGGCTGCAGGAGACCATTGGACTTGGCAGCTAGTGTAGAACCACTGTAAATGGAAAGATGAGAAATAAAAAGTGAAAGGGAGAAGTAGGGAGAGGACAAACAGAATGGTGATTTGAAGTAGGAAGTACCACAGTGCAACCTTGAAAGTTTGGAAACATCAAAAGTTCGATTGATATAATTTATTGTTTATCATTATTTCCCAAAATTAGCTCACAAATGACCAGAGACTCAAGCATCTAAAATTGCTGGCTACACATATCTGGTACTGATGACCTCACTACAAAGCATCTGGTCACCCATTGTAAAAATTTCTTTTCCTTTTTGTGGTTAAGAAGCCCTCTATTCATTGATTCAATTCATCTTACTTAAATATCACCACAGGTGTGGCTTCAGAAAGGTGTCCTAGCTTTACCAATTTGTGCAGCCACAAATATTTAGAGTGTGTGTGTGTGTGTGTGTGTGTGTGTGTGCACGCACGAACGCATGCACTTGTTGTGAACTCATTGTGATGATGGAAACAACACAGTTCTTTACTAACTGAAACAAGAGTAAATAACTCTTTGCAGGTGTTTTTAAAGATATTGGTGGCGTTAAACCTGACAGTATGCCATTACAAAGCAGGGTAATAACATTGTTTTACCTAGTGAAATTTTGATAAATATTCCTTAACCACACAAGACCATGGAACACCACTTGTTAGATAACTAATTTTATTCACTGTTAAAATAAGCATGATTGTTGGTAGGTAGCAGTGTCTTAAAATAATTTTTAGATTATTTGTCACTGTTAAACCACTGTGCAGTGTAAATTTGAGTAGATATAAACCCCTATCTTATTGCACTTGTTTCACACAAATATACACACATGTATTGCATCACTGAGATTGCAATATTTCTGCAAGATTATAGCAATGCAGACTTGCTATAATTGTACATTATTATAAAATACACAACAGACTGTGTGATCAGTGCACAATATGTGAAGAAGTGTAGCATCACTTATGGGTTGGCTATATGGTTACCACCCAGCATTGTGGATGATTTCCTGGTTTACAGGAAACCATTAGGCTTGTTACTCAGTGTAAAGCCACCTGGAAAGGAAAGAAGAGTAATAAAAAGTAATAGGGAAGATGTGAGAACTAGGAAAAGAGGAGGGCAGAAACAAAAATAATGAAGGCATTAGTAGGCAGTGCTACATCAAGGAGTGGATGATGGTTGCTGGAAGATGTAAATATTCATGTACAGTACTGTAGTTTTAATGTAAATAAATGAATGCCTAATTACTGTCCCTTACAACTTACTGATTGATGTTAAATATGAATACAAATGCAAAGTGTTGTAGAACAAGGGGACATATACAAGATAAGGAAAGATTTTTGCAACAACAAAAAATTAGTGGTTTGTAGCAAGTATTGTACTGATAATTACTGCCATGAGTTAAGAGATGAGATATATGGTAGTGTTACAAAAACACTGCAAAAATTGGTTGCCTGAAGCCAGCTAGTTAGGCCAGACCACAATGCGTGTGTCAGAAGCGTATCTAAACTATGAGAATTAAGACGAGGATAGCCAGAGAAATGCTTTTATCTGTAGTTCAAATTTTTCAAAAGTCCAGAGGTTGCACTGTGTATCACGTGAGATGATGATTACAATTACCTACCACCTGCAGGACTAGTAACCAAGGAGACTCATGAAAGCATTCTCCTGTACCTGTAATGTTTATTGCTATACCACATTGATATGATTAATAACCCTAACTAAGGAGACTGTGCCACCTCATGAAGGTAACCTTCTCCATTGTCTGTTAAAGTTAATTGTTATAGCATATTTCTGAACCTAACAGATCCCTATTCCCTTTTGACTCAGTTGATGGCAGTGTGGTCATACTGGAGAGTTGATATGACTAGTAACCAGTGGTGATGGTATGTAGGGCTCATGGTGGTACTGTCAAAGCAGAGGGAGTGTGGCCATGTGTGATTTGCCACAAGGGTGTGGGAAGTAACAGCATCTTGTTCAGTGTTTGGTAAGAAGATGCATGAGATGTAATGGTATTAGAGGTAGACTGAAAAATGTTGATTTGGTATGTGCATTGTGTGTGGGAGAGCATATGGAGATTCAGGCATGATTGATCTTGCTGGTGAGTTTTTTTTTTTTTTTTTTTTTTTTTTTTTTTTGGGGGGGGGACATTTTGTGCTGGAGGTGGGACTGGTGTTAGCTCTGTGACTAGGGTAAGGAGTGGTTGGAGGAAGTTCAGAAAGCTGTTGCCTCCTGACATTGAGAGGGCTCTCCCTCAGTGCTGAGGGATCTTTATATGTGGCATGTGTTAGGAGTGTAATGCTGGGTGGTGGTGAGACCGGGGTAGTAAAGGGCTCAGACATACAGAAATGACAAAGATTAGATTTGTGTGTAGTGCATCCTTGAATGACAGGCCATGGGAGGGGTGTTAGGACTGCAGTTGGAGTTAAGAAGGATGGGACTTGAATGTATTAATGTGATGAGGAGGGGTAGATTGAGATGGTTTGGCCATGTGGAGAGGATGGAGGGTGAGAGGTGTGATTGTTTAGGGAAGAGTTGTGTGAGGGGGGGGGGGGAAGGGATGAAACCCTAGAGTGAGACCTCAGGGATAAGGGACTGGATGGGGAGACTGCGAGAGAGCAAGTAGCATGGAGAGTTGCCATCAGGTGACCAAGGTCAACTCATGCAAGCATGTTGAAGCTTTTGTAAGTGATAGGAAAGTAAACAGAGTAACCAAGGAGACTAATTCATACTTCATAACTATGGATCATCAAACAATGCAACCTCTCTCCTCCCCCTCTCTCTCCATTTTTTTCTTTTTCCCAGTTGTCAGTTGAAAAGTTCATATAAAGCTTACAGTTAAAAAGTTGTTCATATAAAGCTTAGTCAGGGTACAAAATTTTCCATTACCAGTAGCAAGGGGGGAACACTTAATTTTGGCCATACCTGTGATTAAACGAGGACTTCTGTATATGCACTGTCAGTATTTATGGATGTTGGAGCATCTCTTTGCCAGTCAGTCAGTGAGACCATTTGATTTTTCAGCATTTTTTCACTCGTGTAGATTTAAATATATTGTGGCTTTCATGCTGCCACATCCATTTCTTATATATTTATATGTATGTGATGACCACAAAATATTGTCTTTATTTCAATAAATGACTTTTACATAAATGTTTATAGATTTTATTTAGTGGAATACACTTTTCGCCTTTGAGACTTTTGTAATCTGAAAAAAAGTCCTTGATTGTGACAGTCATAGAATTTGATATTTTGGTGGAAGTATAATTGTGATTAAAATCTTGTCAGTTTTGTCAATGAGTGAAGTATTTTTGTGACTAAATCAAAATACTAAACACTTAACATGAAAACTGCAGCTAAAAAAAAAAAAATGAAAAATGAAACTTAACGACATTTTGATTGGTGGCACATAGTGATGCAATGTGCCAGTTTTTATTCTCTGACTACAACTGTTGCATCTTTATCATTTCTTGTTACGTCAATGGTCATTGCTCCTCCAAACTGTTTGCATCCTTCCACCATGTAAGTGGGTGCATAGCACCCGTCTGTCAGCAATCTCGTCCCTTTTCTGTCCAACTCCAGTGCAAGAGTTGACAGTTACTTCCAGTCCTTCCTGTATGCAAAGAGTCAACTCTGGAACTGCCGTCCTCTTCATTTTCTAGTGCGCATGACCTTTATGTCCAGCTTGAAATTAACTTACCTTGAATTTGGCTCATGGCATTTTACTTTTTGGTGGAGGAGAAAATCTTCTTCCTTGTATTGGAAAATATATACTGTATTTATTTAAATTGGTTTGGGAACATTGCCTAAAAATTAGCTGCTATAGTCTTCATCTAACATGTTTGACTTAAAGACCCGTTGAATGGGTATGAAATGGCTGATTAGACCTGGAACAGCATACTGATTTTATATATACTTTATTAGTTGCCTGCAGGCATCAGACCATGAGTGATTCATTTAATCTTCAGTCCGTCTTGGTGAAGATGCACGTGTCTGTTTTTTATATCAAAATTAATGTGATGTAAACTGTTGGAGACTGTTCTTAGGTTATTAAGCTAACATTTTTTCATTTTTGCAAAGTTTCAGTGGAACAAAGTCTTAAAGGCGAGAAATGTTACTTCATAACTTGTAAAATATATTTGTGACCATATATAACTGAAGGGAAGGTGGTTTTTTGAGGAAGATCTGTTATTGGTAGATATGCGTGCTTTCCACATCTTAGTCTAGTCAGAAATAGGTACTTTTCTTTCATCCCAAAAATTAGAATTGGGAGACCGGGGATGATATGGAGGGATGGAGTGATGGAGAGTTAGAAAATTAACTAAAGTGTATGGCATGGGGGGATGTAGTGGAGGTATAGGAGAGGATGATGTAAGGTGGGGGGGATGGAGAGGGACAAACTAATTAGGAGAGTGTGTGTTTGTGTGAAATGGAGGGATGGAGTGGAGAAGTATATGAGGAGGGTGTAAGTTGGGGGAGATGGAGAGTGACAAAGTAATTAGGAGAGAGTATGTGAGTGAGATGAAGTACATGAGGAGGGTATAAGTTGGGGGGGATGGAGAGGGACAGACTAATTAGAAGTGTATGTGAGTGAGGTGGGGGGGGAGGCAGGGGGTGGCTGAGGATGATTGATGGATGTAGTGGAGAGGTATATGAGAGGGGGTGTAAGCTGGGGGGATGGAAAGTAGAAGACTAACTGGGAGTGTGTATGTGATTGAGGTGGAGGGAGGAGACCGACAATAAGATGGAGGGATGTAGTGGAGAGGTATACGAGAGAGGGGGGTTGGGGGGAGGGCGGCAAAATGGCAGGGAACAGAGGCAATTTGTACCCTTTCAGGATTAATGAATGTGGTTATAGGCAGAGATAGATAGTGTCCACACCTTCACAATTTCGGTTATAGCAATATGGCCATGAGTTATGTATTTTTAAAGATTTATTTGTTTTCCATATGATTATACTGTGAACTTTAACTTGGGCAAAAACTTTAACTTTTCCAGCCAGAACTTAGAGTTGTAATAGAATCTTAAAACATGATACTAGTCAGACATACTATGAAAATAATTGAGCTGTAGTATTGGTTTTGTGCCTGAGTTGACACCTGGAAAAGAATGAATAATTGGGCTAAGTTAGTGAAGAGTATAAAATTGTCATGCTGAGTGGAATGTGATTGTATTAATGGATACTCATGCATCATAACCAGTGCATGTTAGTATCTTTGAACTCTTTCAGTACGGTGATGTGTTTTCTGTCACATGAATTTATTAAGGTTTATTCTTGCTGGTGCCAGACATTTTATTCCACTTAGGAAGTATTTCTCATACCATCCCTACATTGTCCTGCCCTCCTCCCCTGCATCTTTGCTATACCCAGCCCTACCCCTTCAGTATGTCACCCCTTTAAGCTGAATAAAATCGTGTGGTGTCAGTAGGAATAAAATGTCCTCATACTGAAGGGGTTAATTGGCCCTACTCTCTCCTTTGCCTTGCTATTTTGACTGATACACATACATTGGCCAGTAATGGATGCTGAAACTGTGGCATGTCAGATGACTTTTCTCAGTTTATTGTTGCTACATCCCAGATGATTTTATTCAGGTTTATTCTTGCTGCTCCCATACTATTTTAATCAGCTAAGAAAGGATTTTACGTACCACCCCCTTGCTATACCCAGCCGTGCCCTCCCTTACCTACTCTGCCCTACCCCTCCAGTATGTCACCCTCCTAAGCTGAATAAAATCGTGTGGCTTCAGCAGGAATAAAATGTCTTCATACTGAAGGAGTTAATTGGCTCATGTCTTTGGTATATGCCATGTTGCATTGCTTATGTGTTGATGTTTAACATGCATGAGCAAACACACGTTGCGTGGTGCACACAGTGTTTAGCAATGCATGTTAAGCAGCCCTTTTGATCACTTTGTTGTAAGCCAAGTGTTCTTGTATAGCTCTGGCTGGCATTAGCTGGTCAGAGCAATACAAGACATGGCATCTACAAAGGGATTTGAAGGGCACGCTCTTGGAAGCATCTTGGGGTAGGGCACAGAACCTATCTCGATAAATCGGCCAAGAAAATATGGACTGGTAACCTTAACTTTTCGGTTACCAGTCCGTATTTTCTTGGCCGATTTATCGAGATAGGTTTTTTTTTTTTTTTTTTTTTTTGCTACTCCTCCACCACTCTTGTGTACATCTAGTGGAAATAAAACCAATGTATTATTACTATGTCTTTATTATATATATTCCTTTGATATATTTTTTTTACATATATATATAAATGTGGACTTTGAAAAAATATCAAAGTATAATACCAAGACACGAATAGTATGAAGGAGACATCACTTCATACTATTCATGTCTTGGTATTACACTGATATTTTTTCAAAATACACATTTTGTACACAAAGCAAATTAATGAAATATATAAAAAAAGCTACATATTACATAATGGCCAAGGCAAGTGAGGTAAGAGAAGAACAGCAGACAAGAGCAAAACAGATAAAGGTGAGTATAGCAAAGGGATGACAGGGCACAACAAGGCAAGAATGACATAACATAGAGATGGCAGGACAGGACACAGCAAGTAGAGATGGCAGGCCAGGATAGAGCAAGACAAGAACAGTAGAACATGGCAGAGATGACACAGTAGGATATGGCAAGATAAGAACAGCAGAACATAGCTGAAATGACAGGGTATGACAGCAAGGCAAGAACAGCAGAACAGCTGAAAAATGACAGGGTAGGACAGCAAAGCAAGAACAGCAGAACAAAGAGATGGCAAGGCCAGAATAGCAGAGATGACAGGGTAGGACAGCAAGGTAAGAACAGCAGATGACAAAGTAGGACACAGCTAAGCAAGAACAACAGAACATTAGTAGAGATGGCAGAGTAGGACACGGCAAGGCAAGAACAGTAGAACATAGTAAAGATAGCAAGGCAAGAACAACAGAACATAGCAGAGATGACAGGGTAGGTCACAGCAAGGCAAGAACACCAAAACAGCAAGGCAGGACAAAGGGTAAGAAGGCATGGCAGGGCACAGTAAGGGTGCAAGGGAAAGTATGACTGGGTATTGCAAGGGTGCAGGGGAGGGCATAGTTGTGGATTGCATGGGTGCAGGGAAAGTAAGAGATGGCATGACAGGGTTGGCAGGACAGGACAGGGACGATGGGACAGGAAAAGGATGGCAGGACATAGCAAGGGTGCAGGGAAGGGTATGGTTGCATATTGCAAGGGTGAAAGGGAAGGAATTGCTGTGCACTGCAACAGTGCATGGGAGGGTATGGCTGTATTGCAAGGGTGCAAGAGAGGGCATGGCTAGGTATTGCAAGGGTCCAATGGAGGGTATGGTTGTATTGCAAGGGAGGGCATGGCTGTATTGCAAGAGTGCAATGGAGTGTATGGCTGTATTGCAAGGGTGCAAGGGAGGGTATGGCTGTATTGCAACGGTGCAAGGGAGGGTATGGCTCTATTGCATGAGTGCAAGGGAGAGTATGCTGTATTGCAAGGGTGCAGGGGAGAGTATGGCTGTATTGCATGGGTGCAAGGAAGGGCATTGCTAGGTATTGCAAGGGAGGGTATGGCCATATATTGCAAGGGTGCAGGGGAGAATATAGCTAGGTATTGCAAGGGTGCAGGGGAGGGTATAGCTAGGTATTGAAAGGGTGCAGGGGAGAAAATTGCTAGGTATTGCAAGGGTGCAGGGGAGAATATGGCTAGTCATTGCAAGGGTGCAGGGGAGAATATGGCTAGGTATTGCAAGGGTGCAGGGGAGGGCACAGCCATGTATTACAAGGGTGGTGGGGAAGGCATAACAATGATGGCATGGTAACAGTGCAGGAGGGAAGGGATGGCAAAACAGGGTAGGGAAAGGATGCAGGGCAAGGCAGGGCAAGGGTGCAAGGCAAGGATGCACTGAGGGGCAGGGCAGGGCGGGGAAGAAGACTGAGAAGAGAAAGTAAGGAAAAAGGACATGGTTGTAAGGTAGCAGAGCAGGGTGGTGGTGGTGGTGGTAAGATGAGTTGCACAGTGGTGGTGGTGGCTGTGGTAGGGTGGGTTGCATGGTTGTGGTGGTGGCTGTGGTAGGGTGGGTTGCATGGTTGTGGTGGTGGTGGTAGAGAGGTTAGATGGGAGGTAAGGTGTGGAGGAGAAGGAAGGAAGAAGAGAAAGGAGGAGGAAAAGGAGACGAGGAGAAAGGAAGAAAAGGGAGGAAGAGGAGTGGTGAAGGAAGGAAGAGGAGAGGAGAAGGAAGGAAGATGAGGAGAGGAGGAAGGAAGATGAGGGAAGGAGGAACAAAGATGAGGGGAAGAGGAGGAAAAAAGAGAAGACCAAGGAAGAGGAGGAGAAGAAGAGGGAGGGAGCCTAATACAATACATATAATAACATACAGAGAATAACACTTATATTGGTTTTCATTTGTAACAGAATGCCAACAAGGGGTATCATTAATTTATTCTTCAAAAATTGCTTGTTAGTCAAACAATAATAAAAACTAACTGTGAAACCCATATCAATAATTCCTCATTTAAGATACTTTCACTAAGCACAGTTTCTCTATTACATCTATCAGTAAAAATACAAACACTTTTCACATAATATACTTCTTAAATACTCTCAAAATTGTGCTGTGAAAGATCAATGTTAATTAATTTAAATGTATTACTAATTAAAATTTAGCATTAATAAATATCTTGATACAAAGCTCATGTCTTGCATATGATCCTTAAATACTCTAGAAAAAGTCCCTCTTGCTGGGACCTAACCCTGACTTTAAGCAATGTTCATTTATCAACAATTTACTGGAATATATATCAATTATTAAATGAGGAATTGCTTTCTGCTGGCATTATACACAAACAAAACTCACAATTTTTACAAATTCAGTTTGTAATAGTGTGGAAAACGTGCCATTGGATCTCAGATGAATTAGTTTTAAATATATTTCAATTCTATGCATATATATCTATACTGAAGTGATAGGGTAACCCTGAAATTCAGAAAACACGATAGGCCACTTCAGCTCGGTATTTTTGTATTGTACCATTTATGAAGGCTCCAGCATGCATATGTCAACCTTCGTCACCTAATGGGTGGCTCTCCATGCTGCTCGATCTCTGGCAACCTCCCTATTCTGTTCCTTATCCCTGACATCACACTCTATGACCTTCCATCATCTTTTTTGGTCTGCCTCTCGCAACCCTGCCCCCGACATTCACACTTCTCACCTTCCGCACCCAACCACCATACAAATGTGGTGCTGGGGAGACACTTTCATGTGGTGGCACTGATATAACCAGTCCATGTCCAGTGAAAAGGGCCAGATGCTTACTCAATGACCATTTAAGCTTCTGAAATCCTGACCCTACCTCACAGGTCTAACTATCTGGACCAATTTTCACTACTGCATAACTATCTACTTCATGACTTTCCCCATTCCAGATCAGTGCCACTGCAATAACAGCTGGTGTTCTCTATGCCAAAGATCCCTCATTTACACAGACACAGGACAACCAAGGGACTCTCAATCCAGAAAAACATGAACGTGTAAGCATCATAAACAATCACCACACCCTAATAAGACCTCCGCACTGACTAAGAAGCTGCCTCCTCCCCTCGGCCTCACTACGTACCTCTTCACAATAAGTTAGTTTGTTTTTTTGTCTGACAGAAGTGGACCAACCCCACTACTTGCATGAAACTTAGTGAACCTTAGTTATGATACAGGGATACATCTCCTTGGTTACTTGTTAAACTGACCCTCCAATCTGATTCCACTTTCTCAGAGGAAAATAAATGCATTATGGCCATTCAGACCACCGTGGAAGTTGTAACAGGGTTCTCACCTGACCACTGTCATAAATTATTTAAAAAGTGACCTCCATCCAAATAAAATGTAAAACCATTTTTGTTTTATTTTTCCTCCTCTTTTTTCTGCTAATAATTTATGCTGTACATACTCACTATCTAGGCACTACAACCATTCAAAACCTTCACCACTACATGCACTGCCTCAACAACATCCCTCTTCCTTTTCTAACTAACACTGTATTTTCCTCTTCATTCTCTACTCAGCGCACCTCCCTCTTCCTCTTCTACCAAACACTACACTTCCCACTTCCTCCTCTACCCTGCACTACACTTCCCTCTTCCTCATCTACCCAGCACTAAACTTCCCTCATTTTCCTATACATAACACTACACTTCCCTCTTCCTCCTCTACCCAGCACTACACTTCCATCTTCTTCCTCTGCCTAACATAAAACCTCACACAATTTTTTCCCCTACATAAACAACCTCCATCCTAAGGGGGCTGTGTTGTGAAATGCATATTTTTTCATACTGTAGAGTAGCTAAAACAAGTATCTGTGCATACTACCTAAGAAGGAATTTTTTCCTTAATGCAAAGAAGAAGGAACAGAAGCCCACATGATTGTCCCTCCAAGAATAAAATAATAATAATAAAAAAAATTGCCAAATTCAAGATCCTTTAATTTGGGGTTGCCCGGACACCATTGCATTTAAGACCAGAGATTTATGGTGATTATTTCTGGGGTATCACGCTTGTAATATTGTAAACAGCTTTATGATATTATTCACAATTATATATTTTACGATAAACTTGTGAAAGCATGACGTTCCATTTCAGTAGTGGCTTATATCTTCCAATAAATAGTAACCACTGTCTCTAAAGTAAGTAAGTAAGTAAGTAAGTAAGTGTGTGTGTGTGTGTGTGTGTGTGTGTGTGTGTGTGTGTGTGTTCTTACCTAATTGTTCTTACCTAACTGTATCTTTACAGGAATGAGTCAAGCTCGTATTGTCCCGTGTCTTAGACCATATTTGTCATACATATCCTTAAATTTGTGAATTGTTTTGGCACACACTATTTCATTCGGTAGTGCATTCCATTGATCAATTGCTCTGTTTGGGAAACTGAATTTCCTTACGTCTTTATCACCTCTCTTCTTATGCAGTTTTTTGCAGTGTCCTCTTGCTGATGCTTCTCCATATAAGTAATCATTTATGTCTATTTTCTCCTTTCCTGATATGCACTTCTATAGCATTATCATGTCACCTCTTTCCCTTCTCTCCTGTAGTGTTGGTAGATTCAGTTTATTTAGTCTTTCTTCGTAGCTTAGGTCCCTTAAGCTTGGTATCCATCTTGTAGCGGCCCTTTGAACTTTTTCAATCTTGTCTATATGCTTTTTGAGATGAGGACTCCAGACTACTGATGCATATTCCAGGGTTGGTCTAATGAATGATGTTATTATCCTTCTTAGCATGTCTTCATTTATGTATGTGAATGCTATTCTCATATTTGCAAGCAGTGTATACATGTTCCGTACCTTCTCGCTGATGTGGTCAGCCGGAGATAGTCTGTTATTGATAATCACACCTAGGTCTTTCTCTCTTTCTGATGTGTATAGGGTTTTATTTCCTAACTTATACTCCCAATCAGGTCTTTTTCCACTTTTACCAAACTTGATTACATGACACTTGTCCACATTGAATTCCATTTGCCATGTACTAGTCCATTCATGAAGTTTATTTACTTCTTCTTGTAGCTCCCTACAAGAGTCTGTGCTAGTAATTCTCCTTTGTATTTTTGCATCATCTGCAAACATATTCAGATAGCTCTCATTTCCAGTGTTACTGTTTATATCATTTATGTACACTAGAAACATGATTGGTGCCAGCACCGAACCCTATGGTACTCCACTAGTCACTTCTTTCCATGATGAGTAGTTTCCTCTTAGTACTGTCCTCATTTCTCTTTTTATGAGAAAGTCTTGCATCCAACAAAACAGTTTGCCTCGAATTCCTCCTTGATGGTACAGCTTCCATAAAAGTCTTTGGTGTGGTACTGTGTCAAAAGCTTTCTTGAAATCTAAATAGATACTGTCCACCCATCCTTCCCTTTCCTGTATTGTGTTTGTTACTCTGTCTTAGTAGCTCAACAGATTAGTAACACATGATTTTCCTTTTCTGAAACCAAACTGTCTTTCTGTTATCATACTGTGTTCTTCTAGATGATTTACCCAAGCTTTTCTTATAAGTTTTTCTAATACCTTACTTACAACACTGGTCAGTGATACTTGTCGGTAGTTGAGAGGATTTTGTCTATTTCCTTTCTTGAATAAGGGGACTATATTTGCTTTTTTCCAAATATCAGGTAGTTTCCCTTGACTCAAGGATTTCTTGAAAATTAAAAATAATGGTTTATTTAACTCCTTTGCACATTCTCGTAACACCCAATATGAAATTTCATCAGGAACACTTGCTTTTCCTCTGTCTAATCTACTTAACTCCTCTTGTATTACTTTTTCTGCTCTACTTAACTCCTCTTGTATTACTTTTTCTGCTATTTGTATATCTGGTAGTATGTGCGGACATGCGTGTTCCACATATTCCCTCTCAAAATTTTTTTCTTCTGTAAAAACTAATTGGAAATTCTTATTTAGTACTTCACAAATATCTTTCTCTTGTGTATAAGTGATTCCCTCGTCCGTGATGGATTGTATTATATCTTTTACTTTGGTTTTGCTTCTGATATAGCTGTAAAACAGCTTTGGTTGATCACTACTTTTATTTATTATATCCTCCTCAAACTGTTTTTGGGCTTCCCTCCTTATTCTAGCATAGTCGTTTCTTGCCTGTTTGTAATTATTATACGCCCTTTCACTATTGTGTCTTCTGTATCTATTCCACAACAAATCTCTTCTTTCTTTTGATTTTTTACATTCTGTATTGAACCATTTCTGTATTTTCTTATCTGCTTCTTTGTGCTGTGGGATGTACTTCTGGACTCCTATTTCACAAAATTCACAAAATTTTTTATATACAGCATTTAAATCTTGTCCTCTAAGCTCATTTTCCCAATCAACTTCTAAGAAATACTTCTTTAGGTCTTGATAATTTCCCTTTTTATAGTTTAGTCTCTTTTTGTAACTGTCATTACTGTTTACTATGTCATATGCTATCCTGAAGTTATAATTTAGTACTGCATGATCGCTTTTGCCGAGTGAAGGGTGATATATTAAACTGTCAATGTCATTTTCTTGCCTAGTAAATATTACATCTAGCACTGAAGGTACATCAAGTCCTCTTTTTCTAGTGGTTTCCCTCACATGTTGCGTTAAGAAAAACTCTTGTACGAGATCCAGGAGCTTTTGGTCCCAACAGCTTTCTTGGCTATTTATATCTAGAGTATTCCAATTTATATTTGTATTGAAATCCCCAGTTAGTATAATTCTTTCTGATTTCTCTTCCATTTTATGTAGCAAGGATCTTATACTCTGAATTGTACTCTCTGCCAGGTCCTCATATTCGTCTCTTTCCCATGTGTTTGATCTGGGTGGCATATACAAATTGGCTACAATTACTTTACCTTCAGATGTGTCGATCTCTACTGCAATCAGTTCTACTTGTGATGGTATATCTAGGTTTATTTCCTTGACTTTTAGATTTTTCTTAGTTAATATTATAATTCCTCCTCCTTTTTTTAAATTTGTCTCTTCTCCATATATTGTATTCCTCTAAGTTTAGTATGTCATTGGATATCCTTGGTGTTAATTTTGTCTCAGTTAGGCATATTATTTGTGGTTCATTTTCTCTGACATGATCATTCATCTCTAGTAATTTAGATACCATTCCATCCACATTTGAGTACATCAACTTTATCATCTTGTTTATATACTTGTCATGACATGGTTCTACTAACTTCCTCCTTTTTCTTCCATCCCGTTTGTGTACCACTTTCGTACCTGCAATCCTATTACTTTGTAAAAAAAATTTCTTCTTGTCCTCTTCTGATCTTCCCTCATTTTTTGTTTTTGCTTCCTCCCTTTTCTCTTTCAGTAATTCCAGTTCCTCTTGTGTTAGACATCTTTTTATCCATACATTTTTGAACTCCTCTTTTTCCATAAGATTCTTTGCATTTTTTAGTATCTCTTCCACAGTGTTTACACTGGAAAGTCACCTTTAGAGGTCTTGTCTTGCTTTTCTCATATTTCCCTAACCTTTTGTGTTCCTCTATGTCTTTACTACAGATTTCCTCTGATACTTCTTTCAGTAAGCTCATTACATTTGCCATCTCCTTTTTGTCTCTAGTGATTTTGTTTTTAATTTCTTCCTCTTCTATACCAGTGATTACTATTGATTTATTTATTTCTACTGAATCTCTGACTAACTTTGGATTGTTTTGGATTATTCTTTTCACTTCCTTTTTAATGTTTTTTTCCTCCACCCTTGTTTCTAAGTCTTTCTTTACTTTCACCATTTCAGCATACGTGATTTCTACATCATTTTTGTAGCTTTGCACAGCTTCATTCACCTGTGTTATCTTCTCCTCAATATCACTGCTCTGGTCCATAAGACTGCTTGCTTGTCTAATTGTCTCTGTGTCATTTTTTAACTCTTCCATAACACTCTCGTGATTAACTACTGTACTTCCCATTTCACTCACTTTCTTCCTAATGGTATTCAGTTCCACTGTTAGTTCACTGATGGTTGCGTCTTTCTTATTGGCCTCCCTTCCCAGTTTTTCTATCTCTTCCTTTTGCAAGTGCATTTGCTTCTTTATTTCATCAATTTCATTTTTGAAAGCCATTTCTAGTTTGTGTACACGTTCAACCAGTCTATTGTGAGTCTCCACTTCAACCAGTTCTTGGTAGAAATCATCATTTTGCTTTATACTTTTATCCCTTTTCTTTTCCAAATTTGTTTTACTGAAGTATGTATCCATTTTGTAATACTAAATGAACAGAGTGTGTACAGTACTTACAAAGCATGCACGCTTTCCCCGTCTTGCTCAAACACAGCTGACTCAACGCATCATGGTTCTTTGTTGTTGAACCAGTCTTATTTATTATTTCTTTTCCTTTTAATAATGAAAAATCATTTAGTCTAACCTGGTACAGAGCTTGACTCATTCAAAGATACTTATTTAGGTAATGCCTCTGCCCGTGTTGAGCTGGTATGGAGCGCCGGTACAGACGTCCACCTCCGATGATGCCGTGTGTGTGTGTGTGTGTGTGTGTGTGTGTGTGTGTGTGTGTGTGTGTGTGTGTGTGTGTGTGTGTGGACAATTTCTTTTTGTAGTGATACAGCACCTTAAATAAGTGTAAGTACTGTGAAATGTGATACTGCCACAAGCTAGCATTGCCAGACCTCTTAACCTGCAGTGGGATGTTTCGTGAAACAGGTTCCTGAATAACAAACTTGTGGTCTTACGGTTCTGTGGCATTCACTGACAAGGCAATTTGTATGTAATAAATCCAGGGCTATGTAAATCCACTGTCGCTTATTACTCTTCTTTCCTTTTCAGAAGGCTGTACAGTGAGTGACAAGCCTATTGGTTTCTTGTAGGCCAGGAAACAATTTACAACACTGGGTGGTAACCACATAACCATCCCATATGTGTTCCCAACATGTCGACAAGTGGGTTGGCGGAGGGTAAGTGCTCCTCCTTGTAAAATAACCAACTCAAAAACAAACGACCATCCCTTGTGGGATGATGCTATCTGGCTATAGATAAACTATATAATCAAAATATTAGCTGTGGTAAGAACTGTCTCCCTATACTGAGAGACAGTATTCATAAAGCATTTCTTAGGAGGAAACACTAAACAGAGGTGGGTGAGATCATATATATCAACCCTCCTGACATATCACTTGTTACATTCAGAATTCTGGGAACACTGACCCTCTCCTGCACAGATACTTGTTTTACCTGCTGTATACACTCAATACCCAGCACCTACACCCATTCAAAATGTACATTGGTGCTTCAAAAACATCTGTTCTCATCCTACACCCAACACTAAATTTCACAAAGGAATATTTGATAATTTTTTTTTTTCTCCCCCATACAACGGCCCCCATTCAGAAAGAACTGTGCTATGAAAATACACGGAATTTCACAATACAGGTCATCAGCTCCGACCACCTGCACTATTCGCAGTCCGCTGATGGCTGTGGCCATCAACCTCCTCCTCCTCTTTTTTTTTTTTTTTTCAAGACTGTACATAGCTACTACCTATACACACAAGGCCACTACAGTCATCCAAAAATTTCCAGCCAAACAGACATGAATACACCTATTCTCTCTCTCCCTCTCTTTAACTTGGTCTATATATGTATTTTGCTCTCTCATGGAAATGTTGAAGGCCTCAGGCGATATAGGGGTGAGTTTAGTCACTGACCTGATAAATAGGATTATTTATGAGTGTGTTGTCCCAGATGATTGGCTGAAGAGTGTAATTGTAAATGTGTATAAAGGGAAGGGTGATGCCCAGGAAAGAGGAAATTATAGAGGTATAAAGCTTTTAGATCAGATAATGAAGGTAATGGAGAGAGTTTTAGAAGGTATGATTAGACAAAGAGTGAATATTGATGAGATGCAGTTTGGGTTTATGCCAGTAGGGGGACCACTGATGCCATATTCATTGTTCGACAGCTTGAGGAAAAATATATTGGTAGGAGAAGGGATCTTTATTTTGTTTTTGTTGATTTGGAAAAGGCCTTTGACAGAGTCCCTAGAGAGGTGGTGAAGTGGGCAATGAGGAAGCTTGGCTTGGAAGAGTGGCTGGTTAGGGTGGTTATGGCCATGTATGTGGGTGCTCACACCCAGGTGAGAGTGAATGGAGATTTGAGTGATGAGTTTTCCGTGAATGTTGGTGTGCATCAGGGGTCAGTCTTGAGTCCCATGTTGTTTATCATGGTACTTGAAGCCCTTTCACGTGACTTTAGAAACGGACTCCCGTGGGAGTTGTTGTATGCTGATGATTTGGTGTTGATTGCAGAGAATGAAAGGGAGGTGGAGGAAAGGTTTAGGAAGTGGAGAGATGGTATGAGGCAAAAGGGTTTAAGGGTCAATGCAGATAAAACAAAAGTGATGATATCTAGGGTTGGTGGCGGTACTGTCAAAGACGAGGGAGAGTGGCCATGTGCAGTTTGCCACAAGGGCGTGGGAAGTAATTCCATCTTGTGCGGTGTGTGTGATAAATGGGTGCATAAGAGATGTAGTGGTATCAGAGGTAGACTGCGAGATAATGCTGATTTTATGTGTACGGCGTGCCGGGGTGAGCAGGTGGAGATCGTTAGACGTGAAAGGATTGAACTTGCTGGTGAATCTCTTGAGTGTGTGGAAGAGTTTTGTTATTTGGGAGACATGTTGTGTGCTGGAGGTGGGGCTGGAGCTAGCTCTGTGGCTAGGGTGAGAAGTGGTTGGAAGAAGTTCAGGGAGCTCTTGCCTCTCCTGACATTGAGAGGGCTCTCTCTACGTGCTAAGGGGTCTTTGTATGCAGCATGTGTTAGGAGTGTAATGCTGTATGGCAGTGAGACCTGGGCAGTGAAGGAGGAAGACATTCGCCGGCTCAGACGTACAGAAATGACAATGATTAGGTGGATGTGCAGTGCGTCCCTGCGTCCAAGGCCTGGAGGGGCTGGGTTTACAATGGAAGAGTTGAGAGGTAGGATGGGACTGGAGTGTATTGGTGTTGTGATGAGGAGAGGTATATTGAGGTGGTTTGGACATGTGGAGAGGATGGAGGATGATAATTGGGTGAGGAAGGTGAGAAGTGTTAATATTGGGGGTGGGGTTTTGAGGGGTAGACCGAGAAAGACATGGGACGAGGTCATTAAGTGTGACCTTAGGGTTAAGGGACTGAACAGGGAGGCTGCAATGGATCGTGCAGCGTGGAGAGCCGCCATTAGGTGACCAAGGCCGACACATGCAAGCATGTTGGAGCCTTTAAAAACGAAACGAAACAAGGATGCTGAGCTGTAAGAATACAGTATATAAGCACCAAAATGTGATGCTGGTTTTGAAGAAATGCTATGGAACAAATGTATTCAAAACCTACACTACACTAAATTTCACAAGGATACATATTTTTTTCCTACCCCCTTAAAACGGCCCCCATTCCAACGGAACTGTGCCGTGAAATGCATATGGAATTTCACAGTACAGGTCACCAGCTCCGACCATCTGCAATACTGGTAGCTTAAGTGCAATCCGCCAGTGGCTGTGGCCGTCATCCACTTTCTTAAATTTACTTTATTTCTACTATTTCAGAGAGTACATACCTAGTACCTAGATATACATGGCCACTACAGCCACATAACAGAAGCCTTCAAAAACCATCACTAGACACCCACACTTCAGATACAACCATACCCAGAGAAACACAATTACACCTATACTCTCTCTCTTTACTCTAACTTAGCTTAAAAATAGCTTTTGCTCTCTCATGAATGCTGAGTTGTAAGAATACAGTAAACAAGCATTAAAATATGATGCCTATCATGATGTAAAGTTATGGAAAGAATGTAGGTCTGTAATGTTTTTTCTGCCAGTGAGAAATGTTAAAACAAGCTGCAAAAACATGAAAATTTGTGCCAAGTTAGAGTGAAATGAGTATAACCCGACTTCAACACAATCATCATCTTTCTCTACTTCAGTGCCAACACAATATACAACTCACAGACAATACACTATGCCCACAGTGTAATGCCTCCTCCCACACCACAACACACTCACACTTACCACAGTGTTATGCCTCCTCCCACACCACAACACACTCACCACACACATGCACACACACAATATCACACCACACTACCACAAAACACTCACCACATGTACTGCAGGGTAAAGCCTCTTCCCACACCACAACACACTCACCACACTAACACAACAGACAATCCTTCAACATATATCTTTGGGACTGACAGGATTTCTGTAGTCAGTCAAGTGGGATTACAAGCCAAGATTTACTAATACACAGCAAATATTCTTCAAAACTGCATAATCTTGATATAATAGGCTTATCATTTACTAACAAAGAATGAAATATAAGAACTGATATTTATGTTTGAGGGGAAAGTGGGGGGAAACACTGTCAGTACAGGTGATGGGAGGCCTGGAGGCCTGTAATGATTTTTAGCACTAGGGCAAGGTTTCTCTCCCAGTTTTTCTCTCTCTCAATTTTATTTCCAGACAGAAATGTCTGAGGTAGGAACCAGAAACAAGGAATGAACAAGCATTAAGGAGGGAACTATAAGTATCATGCCCAGCGAAGTGGACTAATCATCATCATCATCATCGTAACCAATTATTCTTTAATCATCATTGTAACCATTTTTTTTTCTTTTTCAAGCAGTCATCATTTATTTTCTTTTTTTTTTTTATATATATGGATGAAATGCATAGGGTACATAATGCAATGGGGAAACCCCAAAGCAGGAGAAACTAGCCGACTGCAAACCCACTGAAATGGCTCATACACTCATTTACTCACCATTCAAATCCCAGAATCCACACACACACACACACGAACAGCCGGAGAGAGAGGACGTCCAAGGCATCGCTCCTGACCTTGAGTAGTTTCAGGAATTTTGTCTGTCCTGTCTCCTAGGGTCTTTCTTTAAATTTAAAATAATGAAAGTTGGTAGACTACCAAAAATGTAAAGATTTGTTGGCAATAGTATACATGAATGTTTGTGGCTTATTGGTAACAGCTGTTTAGGTACTTGATCGGTACGTTAAAGATGGCCGAAAATGTAAACAATGAGGGAATGGAATTTCAAGGATTTGATGCTAATACTAATGTCATGGACCTAGTGAAAACATTAATTATGAGGATTAGTGAACTCGGAAAAAAAAGTAGAGAATCTAGTGATAAAGGATGTGTCAGGAAATACGGAAACCACCATACAGAGTCTAATCCAGTCCAACGAAACAGCCAATGAAGAGATTAAGAATTTGAAGCGGGAAAATGTTGAACTGAGGAGGAAACTTGAAGAGAGTACTAATAAAACGGAGAAGGTGAGTAATGTACTAGAAGAACACAAGGCAAAGTGGGCACACGTAGAGGAAGAACAGAAAGAAGTGGTCAGCTTAAGAGAGATCATCCAGGAAGAAAGGGAAATGAACAAGAAAAAAATGGAAGAAAATGTAGTGAAAATACTGAATAAAAAAGAGAAAATAGTGAGAGAAACTGTAGAAAGGAACAGATGTGTGATAGTATTTGGAAACAGGGAAGAGGAAGAAAAGGTTAGGTTCGCAAGACTCGAGAGAGACACGAACATGGTGAGAGGAATATTAGGCAAGATTGACCCCGAAGGAAACAAGTGGGTAAAAGAAATTGAGGAAGTAAGGAGGATAGGGCCTTATAAGAAAGGGGAAACAAGACCAATGAGAGTCAAGTTTACATCAGAAAGTGTAATAAATGAGATACTTAAAGTGACCTGGAAATTAAGCAAAGAGGCGGGGGATGGAAAATATTATAATAAGAAAAGATCTGAATGAAGAAGAAAGAGAAGCTTTAAAATCATTAAAGGAAGAAGTAAAGGAAAAAATGATAAGAGGACAGAGGAAGAACGTAATACTTTTTTTGGAGAGTATTGGAAATGAAAGTAAGGAAATGGTATTTAAGGAAATAGAAGTCAAGGAAACTAGGGGGGGATGGTTGTGAAAGATCAGAAGTTGAGGAAGTGGTGCGGACAGAGAGTAGGAGAGAGGAGGGTATTAATAAGGTCAAAAATAATTTGAAGGAGATATATACTAATGTTGATGGTTTCATATCGACAAGGATCGAAATTAATGATATCTTGAGAGAACATGAACCTGATGTCATGTGCTTTGTAGAGACCAAATTAAGAGAAGATATTGATGTTCATTTGGGAGATGGTAAATACAAACTGTGGAGAAAAGACAGAAAAGAAAAAAGGGAGGAGGAGTGATGATAGCAGTGAAGAACAACATAAATGTAGATACTGTGGAAATGGGAGAAGGCAGGGCTGAAGTGATATATATGAAATTAGAAACTGGAGAGAATGTTAAGAGAGATATGGCGGTAGTGTATGTTCCCCAAAGACGAGAGCATGGAAGGATGACGAATACCATGAGATGTTGTCAGATATGGCTAGCTACTTGCAAAAAATAATTGAGAAAAGCAATAATATAATTTTGGTGGGTGACTTTAATTGTAAAGAGGTGAACTGGGAGGAATGGTACTCGGAGGCGAGCGAGGATTCGTGGGGTACTATGTTATTAAATATAATAATGAATAATGTGATGACGCAGTGGGTCAAAGAAGAGACACGGTTTCGAGGTGAGGACACACCAGCAAGGTTAGATTTACTGTTCACCAAAGAACCTGATGTAATAGAATCATTGGAATATCTCTGTCCTTTGGGAAAAAGTGATCACGTGGTCATTGAGTTCCAGATGTTAATAGGAAACGTCGAGCCAAGAGACGAGCTTCATAGACAGGGAAGATACAACTTTGGCAAAGCAAATTTTACAGGATTGAGAAACTTTTTGAAAATGCGGATTGGAGAAAATTCAGAGAAACAAGAGAGATACAGAGGAAGTGGGATATCTTTCTAGACCTCTATAATTTGGGGAGTGGAAAAATTTGTACCAAGAGTAAGAGGGAAAGAAAACAGGAAAAGGAGTGGTTTAATAGAAGGTGTATGATAGCCAAAAAGAGAGAGATAAGGCGTGGAACAATTGGAGAAAGAGAGGTAACGACAGAACAAAGGAAGAATATAAAAGAACAAGAAACGAATACACAAGAATACGTAGGGAAGAAGAAAGGAATTTTGAAAAAGGTATAATTGACAAATGCAAGGATGAACCGAAACTGTTTTATAGATTTGTTAATGGCAAACTGAAACAAAAGGAAGGAATCACCAAGCTGAAAGTAGATGGAGAGGTCTTTAATGATGCGGCAATGCACGCGGAAATAATGAACAAACGTTTCAGTCAGTTTTCACTAAAGAAAAGGAGCTTGTGGAAGGGGAGGGAGTGATTAGAAATGTTCCGGTGATGAAAGATATAAAAGTGGAGGTGCAGGAAGTGTATAAATTACTGGAAACTCAAGATGTAAGGAAAGCCCCAGGACCTGATGGAATTTCTAATTGGGTACTGAAGGAATGCAGAGAGAACAACTGGCGGATAAAATTCACAGCTTAATTGTATGCTCACTGGAAGAGGGAAAGTGCCAAAAAGAATGGAAGAGGGCAAATGTGGTACCAATTTACAAGGGAGGAAACAGGGAAGAACCCCTGAATTATAGACCAGTGTCTCTAACCAGCATGGTCGCAAAATTGTGTGAGAGAATCCTGAAAGACAGATGGATAAAATATCTGGAAGAGATGAATATTTTGGCTGAATGGTCAGGTTTGGATTCAGAAGTGGAAGGTCATGTGTTTCAAACTTGTTGAGCTTTTACTCAAGAGCGATTGATGCGGTACAGGAGAGAGATGGTTGGGTGGATTGTGTGTACTTAGACTTAGAGAAGGCCTTTGACAAGGTACCTCATAAGAGACTAATGTGGAAACTAGAATATATAGGAGGACTAAAGGGGAAACTTCTGGAATGGATGAGAGACTTTTTGAGAGACAGACAAATGAGGACAGTAATAAAGGAAAAGATGTCTGGATGGAGGGAAGTAACAAGTGGAGTCCCTCAAGGCTCAGTGTTGGCGCCAGTAATGTTCCTGATTTATGTAAATGATATGGTAGATGGAGTGAACAGTTATGCGAGTCTGTTTGCTGATGATGTAAAGATCTTGAGGAAGATAGAGGTTGAGGAGGATTGTAAAATACTGCAGAAGGAATTGGATAGGATACACAATTGGAGCCGGACGTGGGAAATGAAATTTAATGTAAAGAAATGTAAAATATTGGAAATGGGTAAAAGTACCAGGAGACCATCACTGAATTATTTTTTGGGTAATGAATTAATCACAAAAAGGAGAGAGAAGAGAAAGATTTGGGAGTGCTGGTCCAAGATAGTTTGTCACCAGAAAAGCACATTAACAAGATAGTTGGAGAGACTTATAAGCTCTTGACTAACATAAGAGTAGCATTTCATTATATGGATGAGGAAATGATGAAAAAATTGATAGTGGCCATGATCCGCCCCAGGTTAGAATATGCAGCGGTAGTGTGGTCCCCACACAAAAAGAAAGATATAAACAAGATTGAGAGAATACAAAGAACAGCAACCAAGATGGTCCCCAGTCTGACAGACCTGTCATACAGAGAGAGGCTGGAAAAACTGGATTTGCCTTCGTTAGAGGAAAGGAGAAAGAGGGGAGACATGATTGCGGTGTTCAGGACCATGGTGGAAGTAGATAAAATTGACAAAGAAGATCTGTTTGTATGGGATAAGAGAGCAACAAGAGGACATGGAATGAAATTGAAAAAGTCAAGCTGTTTGAAGGATATCAAGAAATATAGCTTTCCTTACAGAAGTATAGACTTATGGAATAGCCTGGACAAAGAGATCGTCCAGTCTAAAAACATAAACGAGTTTAAAGTTAAATTCGACTTATTGAGAAACAGCGACGGAAACCCACGAGCATAGTACATTCCGTGTATATCACAATTAGGTATATTCTTAAATATTTGGAACGACTTAGACAAAGAGGTGGTGCGTGAGAAAAACATTCATGTGTGTAAAGGTAGACTTGATAAATGTGGATATGGAGACAGGACAACACGAGCATTGCTCAATTCCTGTATACTACAAATAGGTAAATACAAATAGGTAAATACACACACACACACACACACACACACACATCTTTGCTCACTCCAACAGTGATATCAAACCACTGTCATTTACATATTTCACTCGAGAGAGAGAGAGAGAGAGAGAGAGAATTATAAACCACCACAACCCAATCCAACAGACACCAACATCATCACAAACACCTTAAAAAATCCACGGACAAAGAAAAAGCAACAGAGTAGGAGACTTATCAACAACACAGCCAAAGAATAAGCATAATGACAGCAATTCTAAAATGTTTAAGCAATTAGCTGTGATGTTAGAGAGCATACCACTTTATACAACATAGTCTGCCTAAATATTGCAACTGCACAAAATAACCTGCTCAACACATAATACTGATTTCTGAAATGCCCTGGGTTAATAGACGATAGGGACCTGACAGGCAAATTAGTGCTTGTACATGCTTAGGAATATATGGCAAATGACTGTGTGATATAAAACAGTACAGTGGGGCACCAATTTTCGCGCCTAATTGGGTCCAAAAATAATGCGCGAAAGTGGAATTAGCGAAAGTTGGGGCATTGTCTTTATGGCAAAAAGGCTAATTGGTTCCCGGTTATCCTAAAGTAACATCAGATTTTCATTTTCACTTGCAATACAGTACATCAAATCACTACTGTACATTGCATTGTGAGATACAAACAATAAAAACTATACAGTACACATTATATGAGGAGAAACATACCACAGAGACCAGGTTGAGGTGTTTAATGGATGTTGGGGGTAAGTACTGTATCCGAGGCGCGTGGCGGGCTTATTTAGCCACGCCAGACGTATTGGCGCCACCTCTTGCTGCCTCGCTACCACTCTCTCTCTCTGCAGATTTCACTGTTTTTTGCGCCCTTGTCCATGTGCTCAACTATCTTCCTTTTCATTTCATTATTATACTGCCGTTTCTTCACTCCAACACGATACTCTCTTTTAGCCTTGGCCTTTCCTCCCGACTTTGAATGTCCCGGCCACTTTTTATCACCACCACTGCCTCCCGGCCCTCCCCCCACACCACCAGGCTCTCCCCCCACACCACCAGGCCCTTTCCCCACACTACCAGGTATAGTAGAGGCCATTGAACCGTGAGAATCCAACACAATGGAGCTAGCACGCTCGTACACAATGGCGGGAATGGGTGGACAGAGTGTTGACATGACGTCGTTCAAGATGGCAGTGGGTTGCGGGCGGGCGGTGCAGGAAATTCAAAGTTCAAAATATTGTCCCAAACCAGGGTTGCCAAGTCGCACCCTGCTCTGCCCGCGGAAACCCAACTGAAAACCAGCCCAAAAGTAGCCCAACACCAATAATTATTTTAAAAATCCTCTTATTATGCGAAATTAGTTTTATATTAATAATTCATATATAGGTCCCTATTAATGCCTGAAATGATCACTTGATTCACTTAAACTTTCCCTATTTGCCATAAAAACACTATTGCCCATAAAACAACAATGATTCTGTTGAAATATACTTATCATTACACTAGGTAATACAACATGCAAGTGAAGGTATTTTCTCTCCCTCTGAGTCAACTTTCCATCACACTTATATTATTCAAAAATCTATATTATCATCATCACTGTGTTTCGTTGCTGTGTACGTCATATGTGAAATTTGCTAACATAATTTTGTATGTGAAATCATTACAACACATTTTATGTCCGCATATTGCTCTAACATGAAGAGTGTTTTCAACTGTTTCATGTTGCTGTCTGTTTCTTCATTTACTTTTCACTAAATTATACTGAAAGAAAATCCTCTCTACTGCAGCAGTGCTTGCTGGCAACGATAACTGGGATAAAACAAAACTCTCTCCGGAGTCTCCGCACTGGCTGCATCCACTGGTCCCTGTGGGAGTATTAGGGGGTCTCTCTCCGCCATATGTTTAAATACTCTCTCTCTCTCTCTCTCTCAGTATATTGTCGTGATGTGGTTTAACTCCATACTAGCCCAAAAAACCGCGACAGTTTTCAAACCAGCCCAAAAAACAGCAACCCGCGACCGGTAAAATCTGCCCGCGGAAGAGCTTCCAAACGAGCCCAATTTGGCGGGAAAACCGCGACCTTGGCAACCCTGTCCCAAACCCAAAATTTGTGCGTGAAAATCGATTTTTTTCAAGCGAAAGTGGAAGTTAGGGAATATTTGGTGCATGCCGCGAAAGTGGATTCCGCGAATCCTGCTGTAGCGAAAGTTGGTGCACTACTGTAGATCAAAATAGTTCAGTCCATTGGGCACCTTATGATCTTTCCATATCTACCTATCTATCTATCTATCTATTGCTCGACGCCCTAATCCATATACTGTACTTACAAAATTTCAAGCAACTGAAGATGACATTATATAGACACATTATCCTACATTAATACAAATAGGAATAGAGATATAAAGATAACATATTACAGTTCAACACATACATAACTATGGTCAGTTTTACTTCCATCTGACAAAACAATGCAACTTTTATAACTTCACAACTAAATCACTGGTGTATAAAATTCAACACATCTTGGTGATGAGGTAGGGATGAGTCTCCTTGGTTACAATTCAAATTAACTCTCCAGTCTGACTTGCCCATAATCCAAACTAAGAGGTTATGAAACTCTGTGGTTACATAAAATTTGATAACCCTTAGTGATGAAGTAGGGATGAGCGTCCTTGGTTACTATTCAAATTAGCTCTCCAGTGGACTACAATTGGCCATAGTCCAAGATAAGAAGTTATGAATAATTTGATAAGCCTTAGTGATGAAACAGCAATGAGTCTCCTTGGTTACTATTCAAATTAACTCTCCAGTCTGACTACACTTGGCCACAATCCAAGCAAGAGGTTATGAATCTCTGTCAGGTGAATGCAAACTGAATGTAGAATAAATCAACAGAAATAAACAAGCACCAAAATAACACACCCACATCAATATGTAACCATACAGTCAGCCACAGGAAAAATAAAATATTAAGAAAAAACCATAAACTGTATTAACGACAAATGTTCATATACATGCAGGGAAAAATCTCAACTCATTAATTTGACCTAAATGAAGGGAATCAACTGGGGATGTTTAATGAAGGGAATCAACTCAGAATGATCGTTAAACTTGGATATAAATAAAGGTACTCAAGTCAAGCTAATCATTAATCTTTGACATAAATGGCTGTTAACTAAGGATGCCTGTTAGTTTTAAATTCTCAGTGCTATTTAGAGCAATACATTTTTGTTTTTAATGCAGAGAAGGAAAAACTGAAGGCTGCAAGAAATAATACACAAAAAAGAGCAAAATTCAAGATCTCTTATATTTTAAACTCTTGCACACATTGCATTTAAAAGACTGGTCATAGGCAGGGGGAAATACAGACTGAGGATGACAATTTCATAGCTGACCTGTTGCTAATTATAATCAACCAAAGAAGGACGAGAACATATTTTTTTTAGCATATTTTTTCCTGTGGCAGACTGCACTACATCATTATGCTATGGTAATAATATTAATGCAAAAATAACAAGAAAACGGGCATAAAAATTGGCATACAAATATAATTACCAACATCAATACTTCAGGAGGGATAATACATGGAAAACATGTATTTTTATTGTTGGGTAAAACAGCACTATGGCTTTTTGCAAAGTCCTTTTATATGCCATATTTATTTACGATCTTTTGGGCTGATAATACCTGTTGTTGTGGTGGTCCCAGATTCTTTTTAACTACAGTACCAAGAATCACAGTCAATGCTGGAGAAACTAAAAATTGGAATTTAATCACAGAACAAATGCAATATAAGCATTTGGCTATTAAGCTCCAAACTTATCTTTACAACAAAGATTATCCTCTAATAATTTTTTTTCAGACGTGTGTGTGCATCTTTCAGCAGTCTACTTTCAAAAATAACATACACATATCCTTAGCAAAATTTCCCAGCTCATTTAGCCACATCTAATTCAAGGAGGTAGATGATCAGCACACACAGACAAGCTACAAACAACTGACACTGTTTTACTTAGTCAGGGACCAAATACTGTACATGCAAAAATGCTGAAATTGACGCTATACTGGTTCAAAGAAGTGGTTTGGTTACAGCACTACTACAGAAGAATACAGGACCACAGCAACAGCAGCCCACAATTTAGTAAACCAAAATACAGGACTGTCCATATATATCTGGTGTGTTGTTGGCTCAGTCTGCGGATATGGGAGTGCAGGTATTTTGACAGCTTTATTCAATTATGCTCTGTTTAACTGGGGATTAAATTACCATCCTTCCTTTGTAAATGCTAGTTGAAACAAGACTAATATAATGCTAGTCACAAAGAAGTGCTATGGAAAGGATGTTGGGCCACAGTGCTATCTTATTCTGCCAGTGAGGTATGGGAAATGAATCTGCATAAGGACAAAAATCTCATGTCTCCTTGTGTCATGTTTGTGTCATGCCTCTGTGTCATATATTGTGTCATGCTCCTGTGTGTCATGTCTGTGTGTCATGTCTGTGTGACACGTCTCCTTGTGTCATGTTTCTGCGTGTCATGTCTCTGTGGTAGTTCAATATGTATATGGACGGAGCTAACAGAGGGATACAGTACTAGGCAGGGCTGTGAATATATTGGAGTGTCTTATGAGAGAGGGTAAGGTGTGGAAATACTGTATTGTGAGGAATGTCAACTGCAAGGCTTGGTGAATGAGTCTAGGGGTGTATGTAGGAAATGGAATGTAAAAGAGAATGTATATATGAGTCAAGTTATGATCTTTCAGGCAAATGATGTCACAATAAAAAATGAGGCTGGATGGTGAGGAAATAAAGAATAAGAGTGCATCCAAGTACTTTAGTATCATGAGTAAGGATGGAAGGAAGTGCTTGAATGGGTACAGCAGGGTAGAAAGGATGCTGGATCATTGAAAGCAGGTGGTAAGGAGTTGGGAAGTGAGCATGGAAGTGAGGCTTGGGTCCTGTTCGAAAGACACAAGTCAAGAGCGAGAGCAGTGGAAATGAAGTCTGTAGTGTGTGGAGTTTTATGGACAGACAGATATACAAATGAGAAAGTAAAGATGCATTGTGGTGCTGTTAGGAGAAATGGTTTGAGATAGTTTGGCCATGTAGAGGATGGAGAATGAGAGACTAACTAGAAGGAGGTATGCGTATGACGTAGAAGAGGAGGGGAGGAGGGGAGACCATGGCTGAAATGGGAGAATGGAGTGGAGAGATACGAGGGAGGGGGTGTGCATTGGAGAGAGGGCAGTCAAATGGCAGACTACAGTGCAACATGAAGTTAATTTGTTTGTGGCTCTCCCTTATGGGATTGAGATGTCTGGCAATTGATAGATAACAGTCTGAGGAGGGTAAAAATTTCTGCTTACTGAAATAAGTGAACTTTACGCAAATACCGAAGCAAATGCAAGAGGAGATACTTAATTACTTGATATAAAAAATGCAAACAATGGATGCAAACAAGCAATCAATATACAGTAAAAAAGGGTTATGGGAAATAGAAAATGATGCAGGGTAAAGATGAAAATGCTGACTGAGCCTTCAACATATCAATCATCATCAATATATAATAATCATCATTCATTATTATTAACATCATCATTGCAATCATCATCATCAACCTAACCTCTTCTTCCCACCTAAATATGGGGTAAAGTATGGGTCAAATAGCAAGAACAAAACACATGGGATCAGACATGTTATATACGAACCACCCTGTATTTTTTAGCATCTTTGGCATATAACCAGGACTTACTGCATCTGTTTGTGATGTACAGGCACATGCAAAAGTATGCTAACAATACTCTGCCAGCACTGACTTGTCTGTCATATTTATCAGTCTTCCTCAAATGACTAGAGAGTAACATTCCTTCTCTTGCTTGTTTTATTGACACTTAGAACAGACACCTTCATATGGTAATGGTCAGATATTGAAGTTGTCACGTTATACTAACAGCCTTCAGTTCCTTTACAATGCCCCTAAAGGAGAATGGTGGGCTATGAAAGAATGCAGTCCTTACCACATAAAATATTTCAAACAACACCTTCCATTCCTACAGCCGGCAGAGAAGTGTCTACATACTTTTGCTCATGCTCAGGACAGGAGTCTTGCTGAACATTTCGTAGCCTATGACTGCATATGGCTGGCCAGTTGTCTATAATCTTAGTCACTTTACTCGAATCTGGTAAATGACTATGATGAGTGACAAGCCAAGTGGCTTCTTGCTACCCAGGATATAAGTTACTAAACTTGGTGGTAACATACAACTAAACAGTAACATGGTGGTGTAAGGAGTTACGGCACTCCCATGAGGTATTACTGTACATCAGTCAGTAGCTAGTCCCAGGTCTCTTGCAAAAATGAGAAACAAAAAATTGGTGAATGAATGGGTGGCTGTGAATATGTGGTCCAGCATCTCATAGGTGTGACCAAAGTGTGCAACGTCTGGCTTGCAATATCCACTTAAGAGCGTATGCCCAATCCCTGAAGCATTGCCTGGGCCATAAAAAATAAAAAACAAAACAACCGTGATTACAACCCCCTCATAGAGCATTCCGCCCCCTTACTGTACGGCCACAACATGGTTATTGCAAGCAAGGGCTGCGTGCATGTTTACTTATATAATCATCCACCTGTGTGCCACTTATCCTTCCAACATATGCAATGAGAACCCCTTCTCTTTGAACTCCAGAAGCCCCTATTACCGATGTCAGAACCGATATATATCATGGCACACAATGGTGGGTTGTGTGTGCAGTAAAAGTGATTTACCCAACCACCCTGTCATCCTCAATTCCTCAAAACCCCACTAATAGCAAAGGTACCTGGGGCCATGCTACACAACAGTAAAATAGCAACTAATGCAGCATGAAATTTTTAAGGTTTATTTTTACAAGGCAGACTTTTCAATTAATTTTCTGGCAGCGCAAAACTTTAATCTTCTCAGACCGATTTGGCGCTTATTTTTGTATATGCGTTCCAGTACATAGCATTCTAACTTCCACACGGGGGAATTGACAGGGCCGAGGTTCATAAACAATGAGCAATGCCGACACTGTAGGGTCGATTGGGGTGGGTAATTGAAATGGAAACCATAGCAACAATATACACGAGTACTGAAACAACTGGCCAAACCACAGGTTATAATAATATGTCCATTGTGCATCAATTACAATACAAATAACATAATAATAATCAGTCACTAAACATAAGCATAATTCACTGGGGTGTCTTTTAGGTGGCTCAGGAGGCTTGCTAAGAAATCACGTTAGGATATCACCACAGCCACAAAGAAGACAAGCCACTTTGAACTAACACCAGACATTGTTCAACTGAGAGAAATACTGTACTAGCAGTCAAAGGCATCAAAAATAACATGGGAAACCTATCTATCACAAAATTCTTGCAGTATATCTATCTAGCTAACACTTACTGCAATCTCTCTACTATCTATGTGTATCTGTGTAATGCTTATCTATCAGTGTACTTGTCTATCTATCTATCAATTTGAAAAAATGCTGAGCTGAGGCAATAGCTTAGCAAGGAGACATGCTAATCATGAAGAAGAGCAATGGCAAGTTTTCAAAACTATCTGCTACTGGTATACCTGGATACCTGGGGAATTTACTTACCGTACTCTTGTTACTCTAACCTGGCATACAATAAGCATCTTAGCAACAGTTTATCAAGTAGAATGCTAGTCATGAAGAAGTGCAATGGGATGAATATACACCTGTAGAATTGTGTTATTCTACCACTGAGATATATGAAAAAAAACTTATGAAGGGACAATACCTGGGCCAAGTTCAGGTGCAAGAACTATGATAATTGAGCACAGACTAACGTAAGTAAATAAGTAAGTTAAAAATAAAGATCATTATTATCCTTGGACTCCCAAGCATCACTCTCAGATGAATAAACACCATCAGGTGTTAGCTGGAATAAAGACAGTTGCTGTCCCACTTATGAACTTCTGAGCTATGAACTATTGTTGTTGAAATTAAAGACTTACCAGCTTGATATTTCATTAGGTCTTGTGCACAGCCTCATAGTGCCAGGGACTGATTCCTGGCACTGCAACATCCTATCCTATCATCATCATTGCTATCATTGCTGTTGTCAATTAGCAAATATAATGAGTATCTTGACAAAGTTAACTGGCATTGTATATTCCAGTGGAGAAAAGTTCTAATTATTGAGCCTAGCACTGCCAACAATCCTAATTATCATCATCATTAGGCATTATCATTAGTTATCATTATTAGGTATTAACATTATCATCATCGGTTCCAACTGCTTTTCCCATCTAAGGATGGGGTGAGGAATTCTCTGTTAAAATTATCATCATCATTAGGCATTATCATTAGCTATCATTATTAGGCATTAACATTATCATCATCAGTTCCAACTCCTTTTCCCACCTAAGGATGGGGTGAGGAATTCTCTACTAAAATTTCATAAGTAGGGGAGCAGCTGTTATACTCTGTCCATCTCAACTTGGCACAAAAGTGATTTGGAAAGGATGCAGAGCTACAGTATTGCTATCCTTGTCTTACTCTGCTTCTGGGCTTTGGGAATTAGGCCACAAATTACAAATATCTCCGCCAAGTCAAGGTGGACGAACTAAAAAATTTCTAACTCACGCTTCAGAAGGGTGATTGTAGTTGTAGTTGTAGCTGTAGTAGTACTAGTAACAGAGGTGTAGATGAAGACAGATGGCCTTGAGGAACCTCTTCATGGCTGTCAGAGGCATTTCCCTAGAGGTTAAAGGCCACTGTGTAATTTGAGAAAAAACCGAGCCAGCTGCAGCATCCCCAGCATGGCAGGAGCAGTGGCACCCCCAGTATGGCTGCAGCAGTGGCACCCCCAGCACAGCAACAGCAGCACCCCCAGTATGGCAGCAGCAGTGGTACTCTCAGCACAGCTGCAGCAGTGGCACCCTAGCACAGCAGATGCAGTGGGATCCCTAACACAGAAGCAGCAGCGGCACTCCCAGCACGGCAGCAGCAGCAGTATGGCACCCCCAGCACGGCAGCAGCAGCAGCAGAATGGCACCCCCAGCACAGAAGCACCAGTAGCAGGAACAGCTGGACAGCAGCACAGATGGACCTTGAAAATATGGCAAGCTTTTAGGAGACATTCTCAAGTCTGCTGATAAGTTAACACTCTGTCTGTGGAGGAGTTCAATACAGATCTTAATAATTAACCCCTAAAGTACTGGTGCTGGGGTGGCACTAATAGGATGGGGAGTTGGGGGTGGGGCTGCCTGATTATATTAATGTTTCCCAATCCCATCTCTATCCCCCAACAGGAGAATGGTGGACTACAGAAGGGCAGTTCTGCCTGCAGTCCACTGGGTTAATGTTCTGATGAGCCTGGGGCTGTAACTACTTGCACATAAGACCTAAGATGAACCGATCCAGTTTGTCATTTGCCTGGTTCAGTTCCCTGGTTATAATCCCACAAGTACTTCTTTATTCCCAGAGAGAAAGATGGTGGACTGCAACAGGTGACTAACTTCATGTCTGCAGTCTACTGAGTTCCCATTTTAGATGAGCCTTGGCCCATGACAACTACTACAGCTTGGGGAAAAGTGGCAAATCTACTTCACAGGGGGAGAGGAAACTGTAATAGGCTTCTATCTATCTATAATAATATAACAATAGTAATAATAATAATAATAAATAATAATAATCCTCATCATCTGTCTAAACTCTAACAGTCTTGATCCTGCAGGATAAGGAGGATATCAAGAAATGGTCTCAATGTTGCCCTGCCCAGTGCCATCGTGCTGCCCTTACTCCAACTCACACCATACCAATATATAAAAAAGATAAAAATTTGTATGAAAAAAGCCTTGGGCCATATTATTTTTGGGCTTACAAGGCCTCTCAGCACCTCTTCCTAGGCAACTTACTTTGTGTATTACATTACAGTGTTCTCTTGCATATTATTTACATAATTTTTAAGGTACATGAGAGGTGTGGCATTTGTAAATGATATGAACAAGCAATAAACGATATGAACAAAGGACACGAATGAGGAGAGCATGTCTCCCAATATTCACATACAGAAGCATTCTTCCTGTACCTCCCTATCCCCCAAAAGGAGGAAGATGAATGGCATGAAAAGGGCACCTTCAAACGGCAGAAGAAGACAATCCTATGGCTCTGCATTATTTACGTAACTTCATGACTGTCATTATTCTTGTGTGAATCTTTAGTTACAACTCAGCACTGAATATGGAGAGATTACAGTTTTGAAAGTCAGATAGTGGGAAACAGGGCTGTAGATAGATTTAATTCCTTCACCATGATGACTCTTTACTAATGTGAACAAAACAGTCTGGTGGTGGCAAGCATAAACTGCACGACATCATCAGAAGGTCTCATACTACAGGTCCTTTATGCAAAGTAACCTAGTTGTATCTATCTATCTATTGCCAGACGCCATAATCCCGTAAGGGGTGGTCATTTGACTGAGTTATCATAGCTAAAAAAGGTAAAAAAATCCTGCACCTTTTCCCCACCTTTGTTTGGTGAGGCAAGGTTCAGTCAATAATAATAATAATAAAAAAAACAACAACGAGAACTATTGTCTCAATGGCATGCCGAATGGACTACACCCCCCCACACCATTCAAGTCCCTGAAATCCTAATACCACCACACAGGCAGAGCTATCCACACACATATGCACTTCATAAAACCCATCAGATGGTTCATCCAACACCTTTCAAGCTGAACAAGTGCTGTCAAGCCTCATCATGTACTCTCCTATACAAAACTCATCCAAACATCTTCATCTACTCATCAACTTTTATCTACTCCTATCATCTTTATCTACTTGCCAAAATCAAATATACATTAAAATATGATACTGGTCCCTGGTTTGACTAAATCTACATGATCTATCTGTCTGTCTATAGCCAGACACTTCAAGTGGCCACAAATAAATCACCTCCATGCCACTATGCCCCATGCCATTTCACTGCCCTCTTCCTAATTCACATCCCCCAATCTCATATACCTCTCTGCTCCTCCATCTCATCCTTGGTCTCTCACTCTCTATCCCTCAACTCCTTATTCCAAAAAAGGAGGATGGGAGACTGTAGGAGAAAGGTAATTCGTGGTTTCCTGTCCAAATGGGTTTGGGACCAGAACAAAAAACAAAAATTGTCACATTTAGACACATTACATGGCAGTACCAAATGTGTTAGTGCCCCTCCCCGGAAAACAACTAACTAAAAAAACAAACAAGAAGCCTCGGACAAGGACTGACCAAACGATGACGACCCAGGACCGGACAAAGGACTTGGTAATGAGTACATGGAATGTAAGAGGAGCGAATGATGAGGTGAAAGAGAGAGAGATTGTCCAGGTGCTTCAGGATGCGAAAGTGGATGTATGTGGAATAACTGAAACAAAATGGAGAGGTGAAAGTGTGAGAGAATGGGAGTATGGATGGGGTATTTGTGCAGGAGTAGTTGAGAATGAGAGGGCGAAGGAAGGAGTGTGTATAGTTGTGAGTAAGAGATAGAAGAAGAGCATAAGACAGTATGGATCAGTTGGGTCAAGGATTGTGTGGGTAAAGTTGAAAGTTGGAATACAAATGTGGGCGATTGTGTGTGTGTATGCGCCAACGCAAGATCGTGCTAGAAGAGTGAGAGAAGAGTTCTGGACAAATGTGGAAGCGTGCATGGAAAAGTTTGGAAGGAATGAGAGAGTGTTTTTGACTGGTGATATGAATGGTAAAGTTGGTAATGTGAAGGTGGATGGAATAGTTGGTGAGTGGGGTGTGCCTGCTGAGATAGATGAGAATGGGAGTGCATTAGTGGACATTTGTGCTGGGAGGGGGTTGGTGATAGCCAATACCCTCTTCAGGCATAAAATGATCCACAGGTATACATGGCGAGTGATGAGAAGGGTGGGTGGTGAACTGAATGAAAGGAAGGCAATGATTGATTATGTGTGTGTGGATGAAAGGATGCGAAGATGTGTAAAGGATGCAAGAGTGTATAGAGGTTGGGGGAGTGGACTTTCTGACCACTACTTGGTGGTGGCCAGAATTAGGATGCAAGTAAGATGGAGGAATAGAAGAAGGGAAAGACGAGAGGAAGGAGTAGTTGCAAGGAGAGTGGAAAGGTTACAAGAGGATGAGAAAAAGGCAGAGTATAAGAGAGAAGTGGAGGAACGATTGGGCAGATATGAATTGGAGCAGATGGGAGACGTGGAAGGTATGTGTAAGATATTTACAAAAGAAATATGTGCAGCATGTGATGTGGTGTGTGGAAGGAAGAGAAGACGGAGGGGGGGTGCAAGGAACAGCGTGGTGGACTGAAGAGGTGAAACAGGCTGTGGCACAAAAGAAGAAAGCATACAATGAATGGATGAGAAATAGAGGCGTGGAAGAAGTTGAGAGGCGGAAGAGAGAGTTATATGTGGAAAGGAAGAGAGAGGTGAAAAGATTAGTAAGAGAGAGTAAGAAGAGAGTGGATGAGGAATTTGGAAGGAATTTGAGTGTAAAGTGGAGGGACTGTAAGAAAATGTTCTGGAGAGAAGTGAAAAGAGTAAGACAGGGTGGAAGTGAAGTTAGCAGGGGAGTGAAAGATAAAAATGGTAGATTACTAGTGGAGAAGGGAGAAAAAGTGAGCAGATGGAGAGAACACTTTAAGGAATTGTTGAACGTAGAGGATGGAAGTAATGCGAGTATAAGTGGCTGGGGAATGGCTGGGAGAAGGAGGGAGGTGAGAAGACAGGAAGAAATCAGTAGAATAGAAGTTGTGGAAGCAATGAAGAAAGTTAAATCGGGGAAAGCCCCAGGAATTGATGGAGTGTGTGGTGAAATGCTGAAGCTTGGGGGAGGGATAGTAGTAGAATGGATGTGGAAGATGTGCAGATTGGCCTGGGAGGAAGGTAGAGTCCCGGAGGATTGGAAGTCAGGTATAATTATTCCCTTGTACAAAGGAAAAGGGGAAAAAGAAGTGTGTGGTAATCATAGGGGCATTTGTCTTCTTAGTATAATAGGAAAAGTGTTTGGTAGGAAACTTATAGACAGAGTTAGAGAAAGAACAGAGAAATTAGTTGGAGAAGAACAGGGAGGCTTTAGGAAGGGAAGAGGATGTGTAGATCAGATATTCATTCTTAGATCTTTAGTGGAAAAGTTTCTAGAGAAGGGAAAGAAGTTGTATGCGGCTTTCATGGATTTGGAGAAAGCATATGACAGGGTGGATAGACAAGGATTGTGGAAAGTGTTAAGAATATATGGAGTAGATGGGAAGTTGTTGAATGCTGTGAAGAGTATGTACGATGGTGCGAAGGCTGCAGTGCGTGTGGATGGTGAACTAAGTGAATTTTTCTCTTTGAAAGTTGGTTTGAAACAGGGATGTGTCATGTCTCCATGGTTGTTCAATCTGTACATGGATGGGGTAATAAAAGAGGTACAAGGTAGGGTAGTGGATGTTGGAGTGGCCATGGTGAGAGAGGATAGCGTTTGGAAACTCCCTGTACTGTTGTTTGCAGATGATACTGTGTTGTTGAGTGAAGACGAAGGGGAGTTGCAAGGCTTGGTGGATGAGTTTGAGAGTGTGTGTAAGAAACGGAACCTAAAGGTGAATGTAGGGAAGAGTAAAGTGATGGTCTTTGAGAGAGGTGAAGTTAGTGAATGTACAGCGAGGTTGGATGGTGAGGAATTGGAAAATGTGAGTACGTTTAAGTATTTGGGTAGTGTGATGAGTAAGGATGGAGGTTTGGAGGGTGAAGTGCTTGAAAGGGTACAGCAGGGAAGAAAGGTTGCTGGTTCCTTGAAAGCAGTGATAAGGAACAGGGAAGTGAGCATGGAAGTGAAAAAGTTACTACATGACAGTATTGTGATACCAACTCTAACATACGGAAGTGAAGCTTGGACATTGTTGGAAGGACACAAGTCAAGAGTGAGAGCAGTGGAAATGAGTTATTTAAGCGGAGCCTGTGGAGTCACGTGGAGAGACAGGCTGACGAATGAGGATATAAAGGAGCGTTGTGGTGTGGATGTGGATGTGATAGGAAGCGTTATGAGGAACACACTGAGGTGGTTTGGCCATGTGGAGAGGATGGAGGGTGAAAGACTGACGAAGAGAGTGTATGTGAGTGAGGGGGAGGGGGGAAGAGGGAGGGGGAGGCCGAGGATGAGATGGAGGGATGGGGTGGAGAGGTATATGAGAGAGGGGGGTGTGAGTTGGGAGCAGGGCAGTGAAATGGCGGGGGACAGGGCGACTTGGAGGCGATTTGTTTGTGGCCACCCCAAACGGGATTGAGGCGTCTGGCAATAGATAGATAGATAGACCAAATGCAAAATATGTAAAAAAAAAAAATAATAATAATAATAATAATAATAATAATAAAAAAATCCAGTCTACAGTCTACCAGGTTTACAAGTTGGATGAACCTGAGGTGAGAAGAAAATCCACAAACAATATACACTTAATACAGTTTACATATTAAAGGAACAAAAAAACTTTCATCATAAACTGAATTAATCTGCCTTTCAATACAAAGAAAGAAATCAGACAACCACATTAAAGACCAGAACCTGAACAAAAAAATGGGGGGGAGGGGGGGGATTCCTGGCAGTATTACCTCCTTAATGCACTTAAGGCATTTTTAAAAAATTATTAAGTAAAAAACACTGCACTCAATTACTTGTTTTAATCACAGAACAAAAATATTACTGGTATGTGCACGTGCAGCAAGATCGTTTCGTATCACATAGTTCCTCTGGCAGCCTCCCTATTCAGATCCTTATTCTCGAAGTCACACTCTATGACCTCATCCCATGTCTTTTTTGTTTGCCTTTTGCAACCCTAACCCATACTTTCACAGCTCTCACTTTCTGCATCCAACTGTCATCCTCCATCCTCTCAACATGCCCAAACCCTCTCAATCTACCAATCCTCATCACATGCATATTTTTATGCCCAAACTTCTACTACAACATTCATCAACTTGCAAAACATAAAATAAAAATTTCCAAATTATATATGATATAATGAACATGCAAATACTGAGAAAAATTATCATTTCAATATTTTTACCTTCGTAAGTGCAAAACTATCTATTTGATATCTCCTTGCTGAGTATTATTTAGCCAACTATTGCTGGAGTGTTTATACATTGATTTCATTTTTTCCATTATCTATCTCTGAAAATTTGCAACAAAAAAGCAAGGTTCATTAGTGGAACTCTGGATGGTTACAGTGGTCCTTAAATTTAGCATATCTGATGTCTGTCTCTACCTATCTATTACAACAAACATGTAGCCCACAAGGGGTGACCACAAACAAATCTCCATATTGCCCTGTCCTATGCTATTTGGCTGGCCTTTCTCTAACTCAACCTCTTACACTCTCAAATCTCTCTCCACTCAATACTGACATCTCATCCTTTGCCTCCCCATTCTTCTCACCCCCTCCGCATGACTCATACACTCCTAGCCAGTCTGATCCTAATACAGTTTTCTAGCCAGTCTCTCATTCTCCATCGTTTCCACGTGGTCAAACCATCTCAAAAAAATTTTCTTAACACTTTCAATCACAAATGATTATTTCAAATGAGTCATGCCTGGTATTGACTGGTTTTTCAGCCTTGTAACACCACTAACAGTTTGATTTTTACAGGTGCTGGTTACCTCTGCATAAATATAAGTTTGGTGCTTTCATTTTATAATTCTGACAGTCTGTTTCTTTATCTGTGACAGTATGTTGCAGCACAGTTGATTTGCCACACAACACACCCAGGGAAATTACCCTACATGGAGTTTCATTGATGAGTGACATTGTGTTTATGCAAAGCTAATGGAAGATTTGAGGCAGTAGGTCAAAAGGAATAGGGAAGTGAGCTTGGGAAGGGTGAAAAAAAAAAAAAAAATTGTTGCATGACAGTACTATGATTCCCCAGTCTAACATATGGAACCGAAGCTTGGTCTTACCTTGTGACACCTGATGAGATCTGTACCACTCAGCCTCAGTTACACACAGTGCCACTACATCCACCATAGCCTATTCTTGCATGTGTATTCTTGCCTGTTGTAGTGAGGATAGGTATAATATGCAGGAAGTGGTGGCATCTTTGATTTTCTTCAGGATGGCATCTAATTTTGAAGGCTGCTACAGTGCAGGTTAATATGTTTCTGAGATATCTGGGCAGGGTGCTGAGTAGCTTGAGCCCTGTCATAATGAAGCTGTTGGTTCCGAGAGTCCTGATGCTTTGGTAATTTATTTTGGATCTTTTGATGTAGCAGGATCCCCCCCTCTCACTATGGAAATTTTACTCAAGCTTGGGTAGTACCAGACTCCTTCTTAGGGGTAACATGCTGGTCTCATCCTGGTGGAAGAACACAAGTCAAGGGTGAGAGCAGTGAAGAAAAAAAAAAAAAAAAAGGTTATTTGTGGAGTATGTGGAGTTACACTGAAAAACAGAATGACAAAGGAGGAAGCAATGAAACACTGTGGTATTGATGTGGATGTGGCTGAGTGCTAAAAGAAATGGTTTGAGATGGTTTGGCCATACGGAAAGGATGGAGAATGAGATTGACCAGGAGGGTTTATGAGAGAGGTACAAAGGGGAATTAAGGATAAGATGGTGGGATGGAGTGGAGAGAGATATTAGAGGAGGAGTTGTCAGTTGGAAGTAGGTCAGCCTAAAGGCAAAGCCATGTGGAGGCGATTTGTCTGTGGCCACCCCTTGAGGGATTAACGTGTTTGGTAACAGTTAGACAGATAGATAAATCGACAGATAAACAGACAAAGTCAAAGGATATCTGCTGGTGCTGCATGACTTCCTGTAAACTCCTACTACTATGGCCTCAAGATCATCTTGGCTTAAAAAAAAAAAAAAAAAAAAAAAAAAAAAAATCACACCAAAAGGGTGAGACACCTTACATTCTGCAACTGTGTGTGCCCCCTTTTTTTCTGGAGGGGGGGAAAGGGGTGTAAATTAGTGAGACTATAATACATAGCTTCTCACTTTCCAATAAAAATTCTAATGTTTGCTCTTTTTTAAAAACATTTCCCAACCTTTCTTCCTGCCTTCCCCTTCCCTCCCTTGGTGGATGTTGTAGAGGGTGGGGAAGAAACTTAATTTTGTCTATCCTTTTCTCACATGTTTGTTAGATCTTTGTAGCCCCACATCCCCCTTTTTTTTCTCAATATATAACTTTATAATGTGGCAAGAGGTCCCCCAGTATTCCTGATTCATGTGAATTCCTGCATAATCTTACTGATAATTCCTTACACTCCATTCACTCTGACAGATATACAGTAAGTGCCCATTCATAAAATTTCATCATCAACTTGGCAATCCATTCATTAAGACAGCTTTCTCACAGCCCATTTTTACAATCATCCAAGGAACTCTATCAAATGCCTTCTCCAAATCCACAACCATCACCCACCCACTTGATGCAGCCTGCCTACTTATTCCTTCCCCTTTCTCATTCTATCACTATGTGTCCTCTCTTAATACATCTCCCTTTCCATTCTGTTACTTTTTATTACTTTTCCTGTTCAGGTGGCTCTACACTGATTAAAAGCTTAATGATTTCCTGTAACAGGAAATCATTTACAGTGCTGAGTGGTAACCAGTGTCCTGTAACAGGAAACCATTTACAGTGCTGAGTGGTAACCAGTTTCCTGTAACAGGAAACCATTTACAGTGCTGAGTGGTAACCATGTAACCAGATAATGCAGTGATGTGAAGCCTGCTATGGTGCCCGTTAACTGGGTGAACTGACGCAAATCTGGCATTCATCCAGGACCCAAACCTCTATAACACTCCTCACTGTGACAAGTCACTGTCAGCTGCAAGGGAGCATCAATTCATTGCACAGGACTACCTTGCAGGAGCAGCTGCTTGCCTGCAGCTGATGGGTTTGCTCTGCCAGACAAGTGGAGCTGATCAACAACAACAACAACTTTTTAATTTGTTTCTCATGCAGCTGTTGGGCAACGAATATTCCTATACACTCACATTCTCCTTTACCATGTTCTAAAGGACACTTTCCATAATATTAAGTTTCTGATCTAACAGCTTTAACACTTTAAGTACATCCAATCAAAAAAGTATCTTTACACAGGTGACTGATGATTTCACAATGAGCATTGCTGTTGTTCAGATTTTCTTCCTAATGCAAACAGTTCTGAATGATAATTTATAACTCAAGCAGCATAAACCCCCAGGCTTTCTGAGATACCAATGATATAGCAAGCATACAGATAAATGGAAAGTAATTAAAAAACATTTCTAAATGGTTTGTCCGCTGTTTCAACATATAAAGGCAGGAAAATGTAAACACGATTTTTAATTGTGGGTGCAATCAAGCCTTCTCCCTATATCTGCGCTGGTGGGCCTTGCACTGGTTCAACATTGCTAAGCCCCTCCCTGTTCCAGCTAAATCCCTCATTCATTTTCTCTTTGGAACTCTCCTCCCTATATTAGTTTCACTCCAAACTTCAACCCACAGCAGTTCAAGTTCAACTGTTACAGATTTTTGAGAAATGGAGGACACTTGTAGCCTTGTGCATAGAGTGTGTGGAATTTATTTTCTTATATCTAATTTGTTTTTCCTTCTCTCTTCATTTTCTGGAGAATTAAAAAATTAAAACTGCACTGTTAAGTTTCCTTTGCAATGGCCAGCATTCCTGCATCATCTTATATTGAATTTTCCCTGACCATTTGTTGATTTTCTGTTGTTGTAGGCTTTCTCATTTTTATTATCTGAAGGTAGGGCAGTGGATGTGGGGGTGGCTCTAATGAATGAGGGTGAGATTTGGAAGATTCCGGTGTTGTTGTTTGCTGATGATGCAGTATTATTGAGTGAAGATAAATGGGAGTTGCAAGGTTTGGTGAATGAATTTGGGACAGTGTGTAGGAAGAGGAATCTGAAAGTTAATGTAAACAAGAGTAATGTTATGGTGTCTGAGAGGAATGAAGTCACAGAATGCACAGTGAGGTTGGATGCTGAGGATATGGAGAATATGACTGCTTTCAAGTACTTGGGTAGTGTGATGAGTAAGGATAGAACTTTGGGGGATGAAGTGCATGAAAAGGTACAGCAGGGAAGGAAGGTTGTTAGTTCACTGAAAGCAGTGATGAGAAATAGGGAGGTGAGTATGGAAGTTAAGAAGTCACTGCATGATAGTATTGTGATCCCTACCCTGATGTAAGGAAGCGAGGCATGGACCTTGCAAGAGGGGAACAAGTCAAGAGTGAGACCAGTGGAAATGAGTTACTTGAGAGGAGCATGTAAAGTGACATGGAGGGACAGGTTGACGAATGAAGAAGTGATAGAACGTTGTGAGGTGGATGTGGATGTGGATGTGGTTGAGAAGTTTAGGAGGAATACACTGAGGTGGTTTGGACATGTGGAGAGAATGGAGAATGGAAAGCTGTCTAAGAGGGTGTATGTAGGTGAGGTGCAGGGAGGGAGAGGGAGGGGAAGACCGAGGTTGAGTTGGAGGGATGGAGTTGAGAGGTATATAAGCGTGGGGGGAGTGAGTTAGGGGGGAGGGTAGTCAAATGGTGGGTGACAGAGCGAATTGGAGGCGTTTTGTCTGCGGCCACACTTTGCGGGATTAGGGCATCGGGCTACAGATAGATAGATAGATAGATTTCTTCCTCTCATAACATTTTACTTGACAGCTACATACCGTATTTCCTTTTGCCCTAGTTTTCCCCTCCCTTCCAAGCCCTACATTTGGCCACCAGGTACAGCTACCTGTCTGTTTGTAAAGCTGGGGGCAATAATGGATCAATAAATGGTTTGGTAGATGAATAGGTACACTGACATATGAATAAATAGATAGCTTGACTGATAGACTGAGAAAGTAGAAACAAAGATATCTTTATGCTGCAATGTTCCTCTTTGTAAGTTACGCCTTTCAGCCTGTGACAAGCTTGTCATAAACCATCCTAGGATACAATGACACTGTATCATCTGGGTAACCACATTGAACTTCTCTAGGTACTCATTTTGCCTTTTGTTTCTCTCTCTCTCTCTCTCTCTCTCCTCTCTCTCTCCTCTCTCTCTCTCATGCCAACAGGCTGGCACCTTCCTACCAACACTGCTAACCACTCTGCTGCTCATACAAGAAAGATGTACTGAAGAGATTAGGGGTAGACCAACATGTGCCCCTGATTGAAATACATAATGAAAAGAACATAAAAAAGGACCCCAGAAAGGAATAAAAGATTACAGGGAAAGTGGAAGACAGAATAGGTATGAGGGGCTGTTCTGTGATAGATTGATGAGGATTTTTTTAATGTAAGGAAGAAGGAACCATGGGCTAGAAGCTTAAAAAAAAAAAAAAGTCAATTTCAAGGTCCATTCATTTTGAGATGCCTGGACACACTGCATTTAACGGTTTAGAAGGATGACTTCTTGGGGTGGCACTTTATAACCTATCAACTCCACCGCCTGGTAATACAGATATCCCTCAACTCCCTACCTATTTCCCAAATTGAAGGGCTGTTTCAGCCTGCAGTTCACTGGGTGCAAAGTTCAGATGAACCTGGGTCTACAACTACTACTATAACTACTGAAACAGGCCCTAACAAACAGTTCATTTCAGTACAAAGATCATTACCTACTTATGCTATTGGTGTACTCTGTCCATACCAGAAAGAACAATATTAATATTTATCAAGAAAACACACTTCAACACTTCTTTTTATGATCTCTGCTGGCCAAAAGGAGATCAAGAGGGGGTTGCTTCAAACTGTGTACCGATGTAATGTGTTGGTCCTGTTGCCTCTATTGTATATAATTTTTAGACACTTCGTGATCTAGTGAGTTTAATCGCTGGAAATGGTTGTGGCACATACGGATCTACATCCCAGAGATGGTTCAGGTTTATATTCACCATCATCTCTGAATCTCCAATGCAGGGTAGGGTCAAGACAGAAGTGCCTCTAGGCTACCTTACCCTCACACACCTTTCTCACTCTCTCAAACAATCTTCTTCTCCCACTCTTCAATGTGCTGTTCCACTCTCTTCTTCCACAGCACGTAAGGTGTGCCTCTACCAACAACCTCTGTATTACCTTCACACACTTTCTTTGGTACCCGATCTATGTGCATTCTTTGTACCTGTCCACTGTATCTCAGTGTATTTCTCTTTATCCACTCCACAGTTCCACATCTCATTCCAATACCTTTTTTTTTATTATCATTATTATTGCAGGAGGCAGGCAGGAAGGGCAAGAGGGATACAGGAAGGGCAGGAGGAAGAAAGAAATGACAGGAGGAAGGCAGGAAGAAGATAGGAAGACAGGAGGATGACAGTAAGGGCAAGAGAGAGGCAAGAAGGACAAGATAGAGGCAGGAAGGGCAAGAGGGAGGCAAGAAGGACAAGATAGAGGAAGGAAGGGCAAGAGGGAGGCAAGAAGGGCAAATGGAATGCAAGAGGGGCAGAAGGAAAGCAGGAAAGGCAGGAGGGAGGAGGAAGGGCAGGAGGGAGGAGGAAGGGCAGGAGGGTGGCAGGAAGGGCAGGGCGCTGGCAGGAAGGGCAGGAGTCAAGTTGGCAGGTCTGAAGTAATAAAAGGGTAACTGGTAAAAATTTCACTACCAGCCCCTCAACTCTGTATAGCCTTAAATAAACCCTTCAGTAATACAGAATTATCCTGAGCTGAAAAATTCATCGGGTCGTAGCCAGAATAAAAACAAAGACGTAATTGTAGTGAATGGATTAATCCTTTCAGTAGGATAAAGGGAGTAATCTAAGGTTGGCTGTTACCAAGGAATGCGACTCAACATTCCTTGGTTGTTACCGTGCAAAACAACCGGCACTTTGAGACCATATGCCTTTAGTACTTTATAACAAACTTCAACTAATCTGTCTGTAGTGAAAATGTACCACAAATTACTACACAACATATTGCGAAAAGTGACCGCAGTGAAGGATTAACTTACCTCACGCCTCCTGTCTGTCACCGCGTCACCCCACCCTCACGTCTGGTGGCCGAGTGAGGGGGCCCAGCAAGATCAAGGGTTCAGAGGATTCGAAAGTAAAGAATGAAGTCATCTGTGATTTCGAACATCCTGATGCCCACACCGATATTAATTCTTTTATTATGATGGCTTCTAATTTCATTCTTGATACCGAGCGATACTTATGACTGATTCTGAACAAACCTTCGAAATTAAGAGGTTAGCAAAAATCTCCTGGAGTCGTTGCACTGTTTTAAGTGGTTATGTAGGTTTCGCAACAAGTAGCGCATAAGGGAATATGAGGGTGAAATAATCATAACAAAGCGCTAAGGAGGGGGTACTACGAAGCTTATTGTGCCACTAGAATACAAGACTGAGTCTGGCGGCTTCACAGGTTCACAAGACTCGGTGTGGAAGACTATTTCTAATGACTGCAAACGGCCAGATATCGACACTGAGTAGAATATTATCTCTATTGCACTATATTTATTCTTGTTACCAGATTATTTATTTATTAATTATTTAATAGGGGGGTTAGAAACAGCCGCATTAACTCCATCATTGCAGCGGCTTTTATATGCCGTGATTTTTTACTTCCTGACACAGTTTAAGGGAAGCGCCTCGAGAGAATAGGTTTAAATGACTACCTCATGATTGACTTTATTCTTGCAATCACCTGGCGATTTACTCAGCACTGGGAAGACCTCTAGTCATGAAGGGATTAAGGTGACTTCTTAACCTCTTCACTGCGCGGAGTCTTGTGGTTCATGTGGCTTGAAATTTTGGAATACCTTTTCATTGCCAATTTATTCATCACATTAAACATCAATATCCTCTTGTATGCTAGTGAGGTAGTGTATGTCGACAGTAAACGATATAATTAGCATACAAGGCAATGTTGAGGTGCAATATGTTCACCTTGTACCATAACAAAATCTCACATCTATACTTCAATTCTCTTTCAGCCTTCACACCCAGCCCTCTGTTGCATATCGAAGCCTTCAATTATCGCTGGCTCTCAACACTCCACTTAATTTATGCATTAATTAACTTTTTTTCTATCGCTACGCTGGGGTTTTTAAAATGTTTCAAGAATTCGAGAAACGAAAAGGAAAAGAGAAACAAAGATAAAATGAAAGGGAAAAGGAAAGAAAAAGAAGGAGATGGAGAGAAAGGAAAATGGAAGACAAAAATGTGGAAAAGGAGAAACAAGAGCAAGAGGAGGGAATAGGTGAAAAAAGGAAGAAACGGAAAGAAAGATGGGAGAAAGAGAAAGGGAGAGAAGAAAGAGTGAGAGAAAATTAGAAAGGAAGAGGAGAAAGAGGGAGTGAAAATTGGAAAGGGAGAGATTAAAGAGAAAACGAAGACAATAAAACGGAAGAAAAAAAAGGAAAGTGAGACATAATAAAAGGGAGAAAAGTTGAGACCAAGGGAAAATGAAGACAAAATGAAAAGGGAGAGAAAATATACAGAGGACTTATAGGTGAGAGAAGGGGAAAGGGAGAAAGAAAAAAGTGGAGGAGGGAGAAGGAAGAAATAGAGAAATGAGGGAGAGAAAATGGGAAAGGAAGAGGAACAGAATGAAGAATATGAGCGAAAAAAGGAGGACGAAGAAATACTGAAAAGTGTGAGGGGAAAAGAAATAAAAAAGAAACAGAGAGAGAGAGAGAGAGAGAGAGAGAGAGAGAGAGAGAGGACGGGGGGAGGGGAGGGTGGACAGTGAACCATTGGCCAGAACCGTAATCACAGGGAGGGCTTCCGTTGCAACCGTAGCTCTCTCTCTCTCTCTCTCTCTCTCTCTCTCTCTCTCTCGTGACCCATTTAACACACCCATCTTAACCTAACTGGATTTACCCCTTTCTCACAATCTTGATTTATGTCTCACGTCCTGAGCCTCATCTCTCTTGTGTCACCTGTCCCCTCCCCTTTCCTCCCTGCCTGCACGAGAGAGAGAGAGAGAGAGAGGAATGTTTATATATGCATGTATGTATCATTGTATATATGTTCGTACTGTATGTATATGTCTGTGCATGTATGTATGGGTGATCATTTTATGGGGGGATATCGACAGTAAAAGAAAGTGTGTGTGTGTGTGTGTGTGTGTGTGTGTGTGTGTGTGTGTGTGTGTGTGTGTGTGTGTGTGTGCGGAAACTGAGAAAGGGATGGACGGAGGGAGAAAAAAGGAATAGTGACAGACCGTAAGCCGTGTGTGTGTGTGTGTGTGTGTGTAATAGTAACTGACTGTAACCCGTGAGTGAGTGTGTGTGTGTGTGTGTGTGTGTGTGTGTGTGTGTGTGTGTGTGTGTGTGTGTGTGTGTGTGTGTGTGTGTGTGTGTAAAGAAACTGTGAGGGTTGGACAGCAGGTGCGTGAATGTACTGCTATCCACGCTCCCTCACCTCCATTTCCTGCACGCACCCTCACGTGAAGCGGCGCGGGGCAGTAGTGAGCCTGCCTGCCTGCCTCACTGCCTGCCTGGCCCAGTTGTGGCGTGGCTCAGGTCAGGCCAGGCAGCAACACCACCCCGCCTCTCACTCACGCACCCACTACCCGCACCTTTACCTCAGCCATCACCGCTCACGACCCTACCTTTGCAATTAACCGTTTACCTGGCCAGTCACATTATTACACTGCAATCCGTTTTTAACTTTAACTTCTCTCTCTGATGTCACACCTTTGCAATCAGCCTCTACTTTGACTAACCTACCTGTGAAATTAGCCTTTTATCTGCCGACCCACCTTTGTTGTAGACATATTTTCTTAAAACAGACTTTTTAATTAAACTCACCTGTGCAATCAACCTATCATTTGGCGACCCATGTTTGCCATTAACATCTTTCCTTGGCAATATATATCTGCAAACCAATGGCCATCTGATGACCCAGCTTTGCAATCAACATCTTGCCAGACATCCCACCTTTCCAACCAACAACTCACCTGGGGACACACCCTTCCAGTCAACCAGTCAACCTGATCTCTCACTTGCAGTAAACTTCTCTTTCTGGCGACCCACCTTTCCAATCTATGTCTAACCTGGCGGCCACCTGCTCAGTTAATCGCTTACCTGTCAACTCATCTTTGCAGTCAACCAATCATCTGGAGACCTACCTTTACAATCGACCTCTCTCCTGGAGACTCACCTTTCTAATCAACTCATTTGACGCCCTGCCTTTCCAACCAAGTTCGTTATGGAAATCCCATCTGTGCTACTGTCTCCCACCTGCCGACCCATCTGACCCCCAATTTTACTACTCATAAGAAAAACTGATCAATACTCGTGATATCTGGTTGATAATTTTCGTGAAACCTGACTCTGACAACTTTTGCGACACCTGACTGATAATTTGCATAATACCTGACGGATAGCTTTCATGACACCTGACTCTGATAATTTTCGTGACACCTGACGGTGACAATTTTCGTGACACCTGGCTGATAACTTTCGTAACACCTGACTGATAATTTTCATGATACTATTCCTGACCATTTTCGTTGACACCGGACTCCTAATCTTTGTGCTGACTTTCTAAGACTGTCACCACATTGACCCTCCATGCTGACTTTCTATTCGGGCACTCACTGCAGACTCACCAGAATCATCCCTCTTCCTGTTTCTTCGTGATGACTTCCCATGCTAACTCTGAATTCTGAAACTCCATCCTGACTCTCCTCGCTGCCATTCCACACTGACTCTCCATGTTGACTCTGCTCTCTGACGCGAGTTCAGTGAGTGACAAGGTCAAAGCAAGATAATTCCCTCAAGCTGATCAAGGAAGGCGGTACTGGGCATCGTTCTCCGACTTAATGCCTCATCTGTACTCCCTGGTAAGTTCAATTCTCTTCGTTATACATAATGATTTCATGATTTTTCTGTGAAGCTTTTATTCCGATTTATAATTCTTTCGCGATAATCCTATGACTTTTCTGTGTCTAGGCTTCGTAATTATTTTCTGCGTTTTCATTGTATGCACTATTATTTAGTGACTTCCTGATACACGTAATTATTTCATGATCTCTTTACGCGATTTTTATATTCCTCATTATTTCGCATTTTTGTACATATATGTAATCACCTAATGACTTTTCTTTAATATACATAATTGTCACATTTTTTTCACATAAGTAATTATTTCGTGGTTTGTTTCCATACGTCATTATTTCGTTATTTTTCTTCGCATCAGTAATAACTTCGTGATTTTGTCGTCATACACATAATGTAATGATTTTTTTCAATACGTATTTATTCCGCTGAATTATCAAGTAATTCATTGTGATTTTGCATGAAACTCGCGGCGTCGACTTTCCACCAAGCCGCATCGAAACCATTATCATCGTCTTCCATAGATGTTTGGTGGAAAACTCTATCATTAACCCATTCCCTATGATGACGTTTAATTAATTGTAGAATGGCTACATATGGATTATTTTATTCAATTTAGGAGAGACTTCCTAGCTGGAGAGGTTAAATGTAGCTTTCATTTGATGACCTTTTTAGGCACACTGGTGTTTTGGATTCTATTAAGTAATATAATTAGACCGTGGTTCCGTAAGGCAGGAAAAAAGGAAAGAAAAACAAAGAAAGAAAGTACCCAGTAAATTAGTAGAGGAGTGTTTTGAGGAGAAAAATGTTCTTCATATGGAGTGGAAAACAATCATATTGTCCTTACAATCCTAATGTAATTCATGTACAATTCATTAACACTTAGACTCCTGTGACATATCCTCATCTGAATAAAATCGTCTGGCGTTAGAGAGGCATGCTAGAGCTAATTCGACCATGCGAGGGTTAACACTGTGTTGGAAAATGACAAGTCAACTGATTACGGTTATATGATGAAGAGCGTTAATGATTCCCCCCTTCCGTGCGGGGATTTTTTTTTTTTTTTTTTTTTTTTTTTTGCATTTCAAGCAATTTTAATCAGCTTAAGGAACCCCTCCTGTAGTGAGAGTTAATGAAGGACAGTCAGAATGGACATCATTGTAGTGAAGCGGTAAAAGTGGGCAGAAGGAAGAACTAGGGGAAGAAGAGGATGAAGGTGGAGAGGGAGTTTGTGTGAGGAATAGTTTTTTTTTTTATTTTTTTTGTTAAGTGTCCAAATCTGGGCACAAAGTTGACAGACCGTTACCTAAGGCCCAGTATCCTCCTACGTGACGTACTCCTTCGCATATCACCACTCCGGCGCCAATACCAACCGTCCATGTTGACTATACGCTAGTTTTGTCTCATTCAGGACTGGTGTGGAGGTATTAGCGGGGATCTTGTTGAAAATGGATTTGTTTTTAAGAAATTCATATAATCAGAATGCTCGCTTCCCTAAGCCTGGGATCAAACTTGAGTCTTTTTAAGCAGTAGACTATTTTTATAACCACTTGACTACAATATTATTTTCCCCATGATTTATGTTTGTGTCAGTAAACGAGAAAATCATGGGAACGTGGCAGAGAAGAAAAATGATGACAGGAGAGGCTCAGCCGGATAAACATCGACATAGCAGGGGTGCAGCTTGGGAAATTAGTCTACAGGTCAATAAAAATGCTGGCAGGGGTCACTGTGATAAATGATGATAAAATCAATGTTGGCGAATACGAAAGCTAATGATCCTTTAAAGATGGGTTGTATCTGACATGAACGTCGATAAACAGGCCATTATACAAGTATGCACAGCGGGTGAAGAAGAATGGTTGGAAATAATACCAGGCGACTACATGAAGGTCATTTATGCTGACTATCAATTTTTTCTAAGTCTCAATCCTTCCCTACAGTACGACGCTCAATTGTCCATGTTTCTTTCAGGCCCCTTAAATCCAGTGTTGGGTGAACAGGGACACGGGAAAAACAAACTTTTCTTAGAGACTGACCGGTCCAAGAATCGATCAAGAGTTCTGGCCGCTGCTAGTTGGGCGTGCTAACTGATGCAACACAGGCGTCCCCGTAGCAGGTGATGTAGGATAGTTTGATGTTAACTTGGCCACACACCCTGATGTAAAACCGAGTCGATACTTGATAGACGAGCAGCCTTGAAGCGGAACATATGTGACCACTTATACACGGAGGTCTTATAATAGATTTGAGTCGTGTGTCATGATGCCATAGTTTATCATCCCATCAATACCGTACCTGCAATAGTACACACACACACACACACACACACACACACACACACACACACACACACACACACACAATGATATAAAGGAGAGAGAGAGAGAGAGAGAGAGAGAGAGAGAGAGAGAGAGAGAGAGAGAGAGAGAAAGAGATGACTACGATGAGAAAAAACGGAAGGGTTATGAGAGCTGCAGAATTGGTGTGCTGCACAAAGCTATCGCATAATTATCTTTATTTATTGTTCTGTGAGCTAGATCTGCGGAAGCTTATGGGTCCTTCCAGCCTACTGATAGAGTTTTGTGCGTTTTTATCACAGTGTAATGTTATGATGGTCTACTCACTGGGGTTATTTCCCCAAAAAACATTACGGAATATTTGTAACAGGGTCATCTGAAGGCACCGATTTTGTCATTCAGCCAGAGTGTACAGTAGATCAAGTCACGGTATCAGCTACATCATTGCTATAACTGACTCACGGACATTTTCATCAACATACGTAAGATTTGCTTGTAGCAAAGTAAGTAAGGAATATTGCCTCCCTTGCATATTTTACAGATATTTTTATAGCAAATGCTGAGATCCATTGTGCCACCTCTCCATGCCTTCCCTCGTGCTACACGGGCATCTGGTAGCGCTCACGACTGGACTGTCACATTACCATATTGCAGAACTTCTGCCTATCAGAATTCTTTCATTCCCCGAACTGCATCTCTCTGGAACTCGCTTCCCCAGAGCTGTTTCCCTCAAAACTTCAACCTACAGCTGTTCAAGTCTAACTGTTACAGATATTTTATGAACAGAGGACACCAATAATCTGGCGTATGGATTAGTTTTTTTTTATTCACTTGTTTTTCCTTCCTCTGTTCCGTTATTTAACAAAAAAAAAAAAAAAAAAAAAAGGCCTGCTGTATTCATTTCCAGACTCAACGGTTCTCAAGAAAGGAAGAGAATGGCGAAAAAATAATGAACACTTTGTACCGAAACTTGTAGTATGCTTCGACGCATTTATCTCCAGGCATGATATCCCTCCAAGTTGTTCTATACATCCACTTTTTACTCCCAGTGCCGGAAACTTGCACTTGTTCACTGCAGCACCAAGCAGTGACTAGTGCCAGATTTCCCTTGGCGCTGCGTGATCTGATGGCGTGCAGGACGTGGGAGGGCAGGAGCTGTATTTACAAACATTCTTGAGCTTAGAGTGTGTACGAGACTGTTTATTTGTGATTTTTAAGTCTTCTAGCTACTGTACATTTTACAGCCAAACTAGAATGAGCGTTAACGTGAAACATGCGAAAAACAAAGCTATTTCTAATAACAATAAACTCTATGAAATATTTTTTTTATCCTGGAAGCATACTAAAGTGACATATACGAAAAGCAAAAACATTTCTGAAAACAATACACAGCTGGGGACACTATTCATCCTGCACCCGGGTTAACAACCTTGCAAAATATGGGTTAGGATCCTTGCAAAATTCGTACCCAAGTGACGGCAGGGGAAGGCGGGGAGTTAATGATTTGCTTTGACGCTGGTACCTGCGGCCTGCTTCCCGGAATGTCTTTGTTCGCGGGGTTGGGGGACAGGGTTTAGTGGGGAGGGAGTGGGGAGGTGCCGTGATAATGGTCTTTTCTTTCACGTGGCTTGCGATCGTAAACCTCAATATCAACATTGCTGACCTCAATAATAATAATAATAATAATAATAATGATGATGATGATCATGATGGTAATGATAATAAATTAAAAGTTATGTATACAACCGCAATGACTTATTTACTGATGGTACAAGCAACCTCTAATTTGTATGATATATGTGACACAGACATTATTTGCTATCTTAGGTATCCGTATGTTATCTGATACCTTAGTCATGCACGTCAATACGAAAGATATCACCTGCTGAAGTTATATCCTAATACTGTCTGTTCCTGTCCCCACGAGACTCTACTTATCTCTCCACATGATACTTAACATGATCAATTCCTATCCCCTCTCAGCACGCCTAACTTTACAAACAAGGGGCTCTTTTTCTTTCTTATGTCCGTAAGTCAGAGGAGGAAGATCAAACTGATTATATACAGTTGTTTTTAGTCACACAGGCAACTTATTCTAACATGCCATTCCTGTCTTGCACTTGATTTTCTTATCGTAAACTAAAACTGTCAACACTACCTCTCCCAAGTAAGTGTATTTCTCAGCATATTATTCTACTTTATCACCTCAACTCACTATACCCTAACATTTACTTCTGATGGAAGGGGCCGAATTTAACACCAAAATATTACATCAGTCTACTTCATGAATGCAGGGATAACATTCAAACTCTCCTCGTTTAATTCGCGAAATAATTGTTGCAGCTCCTCCCCCCCTATGCAATGAAAAAAAAAAAAAAAAAAAGATCAGCTTATCATGAGATCATTCGTGCTATGCTAATTTCTGTGTCTTTTTAATCTAAACTGTATGAAAATTTTACTCTCCGCACGCAGGGAATACCTTAGGGGAGAACAATTTCCGTGTCAGCTGTGTTTACGTAGGTCGTGGTGGATTAATTTCTGTGTCGGCGGTGGTGAATGTGCAGCTCAGGCAGGTATTGTCCGGTGTGAGGGATGAACCATAACACCGCCATTGCCTCCCTCTGTCCCGTCTCAGCCTATTGTTTGGTCCATGTAATGTGACGACATGGACTTGCTTGTGTGTATCTTAGCTGCACACACACACACACACACACACACACACACACACAAGGGACGTAGTTTGGTTGAGTGATTTTATGGGATAGGTGAATGGCTGAATATGTGTAAAATGGGTTATGCGTTTGCGAGTGTAACTGAAGGACTGCGTGCACATGTGTGCGTGTTTGTCTCAGTGTGTGACGTTCTGTGTGTGAGGGACGAAGTGTGGACGTAATGGATAGATGACAACGGTGATGTGTGTGTGTGTGTGTGTGTGTGTGTGTGTGTGTGTGTGTGTGTGTGTGTGTGTGTGTGTGTGTGTGTGTGTGTGTTTTATCCAATAAAGAAAACTGAAAACCCGTAAACTACCACGCAAAATATTGTTGCTTCCGGAGAACGTTTTCGTCTTCCGTGTATCTCCCTGTTCGTGCATGTGTGTGTTAATCCATGTGCGTGCATGAGAGAGAGAGAGAGAGAGAGAGAGAATGTGTGTGTGTGTGTGTGTGTGTGTGTGTGTGTGTGTGTGTGTGTGTGTGTGTGTGTGTGTGTGTGTGTGTGTGTGTGTGTGTGTGTGTGTGTGGTAGCGTGCTGGGGTGGTCACAACTACAAGTCTGGGTGTTGAGGTGAATCAGAGCATTGCTGTTTGACACACCCTTCCTTCGTGACCCCAGCACACCCCCTCTCTACACAGAGCTGAGTGTGTGTGTGTGTGTGTGTGTGTGTGTGTGTGTGTGTGTGTGTGTGTGTGTGTGTGTGTGTGTGTGTGTGTGTGTGTTTACTTCCAAGGAAACGAAAGAGGGATAATAATTGTTTGTGTTTGTTTTTCATTATGGATAATCATGTGGACTTCATGTGTGTGTTAGTTTATGTTTTTTTTTTTCTACCGGAGCAAAGAAAGAGAGAATAATACTAATCGTCACTGTTTATTCTTGTTAGTCTTTTTTCTGTGTGTGGAAGGAACATTTTTTTTTTTTACATGTGTGTTTTTCCTTATTTTTTAAACCCGTAGTGATGAAAAAGAGGCCTAATGACTGCTTAATTTGATTTTCAGTGTGTGTGTGTGTGTGTGTGTGTGTGTGTGTGTGTGTGTGTGTGTGTGTGTGTGTGTGTGTGTGTGTGTGTGTGTGTGTGTGTGTGTGTGTGTGTGTGTGTGTGTGTGTGTGTGTGTGTGTGTGTGTGTGTGTGTGTGAATCAGGACAGAGCTACATCTGATATCCCCTGCGTGACTCCAATACCCTCTCCCCCCTGCAGCTGTGAGTGAGAGGCATAATAATTGTTTGGCTTCTTCTGATTGTGATTGCATGTGCGTATGTGCGTCTGTCTGTCTGTCTGTGTACTGTATGTGTTTTTTTTTTTTTAATGCTTTATATGTGTGAGCTGGAGTGACTGTCTTTATTAAGTTGGTTATTCCTGATCGTGTGCTTCTTATTTATCTTGTTTCGTCATGTCAAGAGTGATGTAATTATTTTTTTTATGTAGGCTGGATATTTCTTTATTGTATGAACGTAGTCTACTGGGGGCTGGTACTGTCATTTTATATGCTGTCGGATCATAACGATAACTAGCAATATGGGCGGTAACCCACACACACACAAACATAACTACTATAACACTTTAACATGCACTGCCGTCACTACAGACACTACATTCCAGTTCGTAACCCGCTAGTACTGGGAAACGTTAATATTAGCTGTCAGTCTCCATCCGAGGTGAAGGTTCATTTCTGCTATAGATCTCATGCTGTTATGGTATAATATGCAGTGTTGGATAATTTACATATTATTGCACTTCTAAACGATTTTCTTGGACTGACTGACATATGGTCTGAGGTGAAGGTGGTGCCTGAAGTGACTGGTGACTGACTGTGATGAATCTTATGAATGGAGTGACTGGTGAATGTGTGGCTGTGTTGACTGCAGTGATTGCTGAGTGTGTACCTAGCGAATGTCGTGGGCAGGTAACTGCATGACCGACCGATGAGTGGGTGTGGTGATTGTGGCGGTGAGCACAAGGAAGGGTGGGGCAGGAACAAGAGGAAGTGCGTTCCGGAAGTTGTCCAGGCGTGAGGCAGGTGAGGCTAGTCCGGTCCACGCCTGCCTCACCTCTGCCTCACCCATCACAAGTGCCCAACCACACCACCCCTGACTCACCATCCATGCCTCACCTCTCACCCGTCACCCTGTTTCCCTCCTTCCTCACCCACCACCTTTGCCACACCCGTCTCACCCATCACCCCTGTCTTATCCACTATTCAGTCTCACTCTCCATCCCAGTGTCACCCTTGTCTCACCCCTCACCCATGCCATTCTCATCATCCCTGACTCACACCTCACGCTTGTCTGACACCCTATCCCTCCTCAAACTTCTCATCACACTTCACTTTCTTCATTCACTCTTACCTCACAGACCTCTACCTCTATAGTTGGTCCAACCTCCAGTTTTAAAAGTCTCTCCTAAACAATAAACTGCACGAAAGTATTGAAAATGGCTTTGTATGGTAGGGGTTACAAAATGCTGGTTTCGCGTCATGATCAGGAAGTCTAACAAGTGTAAATGATGTACTGAACTTTGAACTTTACACTTCCCACACCACCCCTCACCTCACCCTTCATACATACAGTAGCCTACCTACATACATACAGGACGCAAATGCATACATACACATACATACGCTCACACGCAGGCACATACACAAATAATCTTACTCCCATACTCGTATGTAAGTTTTCACTCAGACACACACACACACACACACACACACACACACACACACACACACACACACACACACACACACACGCACACACACACACACGCACGGAACTCCGCCTCATCAACCACACAACCACAGTGACGCACACGCCTTCACCATCGGAGGAAACGGACGTTGATGTTAAAAAAGTAAGAAAAAAGAAGTAAAAGAAGGTACGTAATGATAGCTGACAAAGAAAAAAAATATTTGACAGATGGTGGATAAAAAAAAAATTGTCACTTAATGTACCCTGACGTAAAAACATTTTCCGCTGATGCAGGATGGACGTAAAATATCTTCCGGTGGTGTGTACTGGCGGGAAAATATGCTTCGTTGATGATTAACGAGCGAAGGTATCTGCTGTTGATGTATACTGGTGAGAAATATGGTCCGCTGATGACATTAGCCCATCAACCAATCAACTAATCAAGTATGGCACCATCAGGCGCGTGGGGGCCCAGGGCTAGGGTACTGAGACCAGCACTGAAGGCGAGGAGACCAATCACTTTCCCTGAGTGGCACTGCATAAACATTAAACTCCTGCCATCCCTATCACTTGAACCTTTAAGGCACTAATCCGATTGGAGTACCTTAATCGACTAGACCACCAGGCACCAGGAATACACTACCTGGTTACAGAGCTATCATTCACAGTTGTGGTAAATGGCTTCCTGGAGTGCTGGATATCGTGTAAGTTGTCACTCGTTGTTAACGTACACGAAGGTTGCGCTACATCGAATAAGTGAAATTGAGAGTTCCTTCCTACCACACAACTGACTTAAAATGTCTATATGTCGACCAAAAAGATACTTCCCACTGACGTATACTGAAAAATGAAATTCAACGGTATTTTGACACAAAAATATGAAGTTTGTTAATGGAGTTACCGTATCCTGCGTTTCCAGAGAAGAATTTGTAAACCCATCAACCCATTCAGCTACAGGACGGATGTCTTCATTGCAATCTTACTATCTCCAGACGATTCATTCAGCTTACAGGAGTCTATTTCTTGTCGGAGGGGTTTAGTACAACCTTCCTTAACTCTTTCACTACAAAGTTTTACTCAAGTTGGATAAATCGTGACGAGTAAGCCAAAATATGATGTAGAAGACGTCATGGATAATTCTTGACCGCAATGACGTCTTCTCTCTTTCATTCATGCCATACTTGACGTTTGTATTCAGCTCAGGAGAGACTTTCTGACCTGGAGAGTTTAGAAATGATCTTCCTTTACCCCTTTACAACAACAGCTCTGCTTGAAGCTAAATAACATCGCCCAGCAACAGCGAAGAATAAAACACAACTGACATCCTCCCAGGGAAAGGCTCCATTACCCGTAAATCCGGCCACCGCTCCATATCGGCCTTCATTCATGGGTCGATTCTGATTTGCGGATCCCGATGTAAACATGGGCGTGCGCCGGAATGGGGAGGTGAGCGAATTATCTAACCGAACATTATGTTACCGCTCGTACAAATACTTCAATACTTTTACACTGTGGTGCTTGTGTGTCTCCTCCAACCTCTTCACTACGAAAAGACTTCCCTAAGATGAATAAAATCATCTGCAGGTTACCATACTGGAGGAGGGGATTGTTTCTAATTCTTTTACTACGAGAAGTCTCCTTAGGCTACATAAATAATTAAATAATAAACTGACCAGGGGTAGCAAGAAAGTACGAATTTCGTCATCGTAAAGAAGTGGTTAAATCCCTCCATGTAAAATTTCTGGTGGGTAGGAACGTGAACCAGATGTGTGAGTGTTGATTATTGTGTTCCCATACTGTAATTAAGAGTTTTTGTTGCGTTAATTTTTTTTACAACAACTGAGTGAACAGCGAATGGAGATGTGACTCTTTCTCTTTGGTTAATCAAATATCTGGCTTCCTGATTTTCTGCTTTACGTTTTGCCTGTTCCTTGATACTAATTTCAACTGTGCAGGAGTCTTTCTCTATTAAAAAACCATCTGAAGTTAGGGAGAATAAATTAACTACCAACGATTATGGGCAGTGAAAAGGTTAACCCCTTCAATCCGATGACGTATTCTTTATTTTACGATTGCTACCTCCAAACGATTTTGTTCAGCTCAAGAAAGAATACTGGAACAAAAGGATTATATTCAGTTTTCATTAATCCCTTCACTACCAGGATGTTCTCCTAATCTGAATATAATCATCTGGTAGCAGCAAGAATGATAAAAACATCCTTGGGCTGAAAGGCAAACTGCGTAAGGTTTTTGTTTGCTGAATTAAATCGCCCGGAGCTAGCTCGAAAAAAAAAAATCAAAGTAAAATCATGGGAGCGGAAGGGTTAATTTTCGCCCACAACACTGAGGACTGACAACGATGAGGTGGCCGGAGGGGGAAGAGCTGGTGTGGGTTGTGGGGGGAGGGGTAGGTGGGGATTGTGGAGGGAGAAGGGGGGCTTTGATATCTGGTTCTTATGCTTTACTGTTGCATCGGTAACATACTGTACCACCCTTAATGTTAACAATATCACAACTATCGCTTTACCACTGTCTCCATTATCACAGGTGGCAGGTATTGACGACCATCATTCACTCACTTGATGTAGCGTTGCCAACTTCTTCCTTTACCTTTATATTTTTCTGTGTCTGCCATTCTCTCTTCCGGTTTCTCCCAACCTTCTTGTCACTTTGTCTTACTCTTCCTTTCACTTCACGTGACTGCACTGTGTAACAAGCCTAATGATTTCCTGCAATTCAAGAAATCATTTACAACCCTAAATGGTAACCATTTGACGAGCCTAATAAGGTGGCACGGATAAGTGCCTGGAAAGAGGAAAACGTGGCGTCCATCTGGGAACCAAACCTCCACACATTTTCTCGCACCTCACTGTGGCGAAGCGCTGTCAATCTGTTCACTTAATGAGATGGTCCTGCAGGGACGGTTGCTTGCATTCGGTAGATGGGTCTGTTCGGTCAGACAGACCGGAGTTACTCAACAAAAACCACTCTCACAGCCACCACCATCACTGTTAGTACTATACTACCATCGCTACTATCAGTCACTATATCACCATCCCCCTCTATCACCAGCGCCATTACTACCACTGTCACAATAATCCCTACCATTGCTGACCCCACCACTATTACTAACACCCCCATCTATGCTACCACAATCATCCCCACCACTGATCCCACAATCATCACCATCGATACTATCATCATCATTGCTGCCACCACTGTCACCACTATCTACCACCAGTACCACCAGTATCACCACTATTGTCACATCTACCACCACTGTCACCACATAATTTTCACCATCACCACTACCAGCACCACTACAACAGACATCACAACAACCATCCCAGTAATCACCACCATTCAGGTATTTATCTTCCTGTCTTTCTGTTTTATCACTACCATTAACCACCACCACCACCATCACCTTCATCACTAAAGCTGTTAACATTTTAAGTCTCTTCTACCGGACACAACCTCCAACAACGCATCATTACCACAACGAGCTCCACCACCACTATCACTTTCCCCAAATACCATCACTAACACCAGCATCAACAACACATCACCATCACCACCGCCAACAACTACAACACATCACCATCACCATCACCACCACCACCACCACCACCACCAATATCACATCAAAATCACCACCACTACCAACAGCAACATAGCCCCAACCTCCTCATCACCACCACTACCACCACCACAACCAACTCCATCACCTTCAGTCATCAGCAGTCACCATCACTCACCATCAAGGCTTAGTATGCTCGTCTTAACCCCAGAAATAGACGACAGAATTATTGATAAGCCTTGATAAATGCCCAGGATACCCCTCCACCCCGCTGCAAAAGACCCAGTGAATAAGTGAACGCAGACAAGCAATTTATTTGCTACTAAGAGGACAATGAAGGACTCACTCTCTCTCTCTCTCTCTCTCTGAAAAAAATACGAAAAGGATTATGGGGTTACGTCATGAACGGCGAATACATATCAATAATTCTCTCTCTCTCTCTCTTGCGAATACTAATGGCAAGAGGACCCCGAGGTATGCCACGATAGACGAATAGGTGTCAATATACTGACATGTAAAAAATCATGAGCATTTTCCGTCGACTTTTTTGGACAGATGATAAATTGGCTTCTCCTCTCTTACAGCTCACTCATGAATCACTTTCATATTTATCGATATTTGTACGATTTACTGGAATTTGTCCCACAAAAGCTTTCAATGAACTATCTATCCATATACCGAAGGACGAGGGGTAAATTTAACTTGTAGCCTTATATAACTTACATATTCTTTATCGTATATGCTACTTATTCACTAGCAATCATTTATAACCTTATTTATTTATTTATTTTTAGCGAGCCCTTTGCAATTATGCTGAAGGACGAGAGTTAAATTTAGCTTTTCGTCTCTTGGAGCGCACTTTTTTCATCGCTTTTCTTCTATATTCCGATAGTTATATAACCGGTATTTGTGCCATGAGAGTTCTGAGTAAGCATTCTTTCCTTATGATGAAGAACGAGTGTCATATTTTGCTTCTTGACTCATATAACTTACTTATTAACACATCTTTTAGGCCTACTGAGTTATTATTATTTTTGTTTTTAAATCCTGGAGGCTTTTAACTGCGCCAACTGTCCTTATGCAGTAATCAAGAAAGTTGCGGTACAGACTTCTGCGTTGAAAAATTGGGAAGCTTATTTTTTGAGTGAATAATAGAAAACATCTGTGTTTACCCATTCCTGAGTGGTGTTAAGGTTTAGTATTTTATTGGCTAGTGAGTTTATTTTACTGATCTTGCAGAAATCTCCACTTCCCGAAAGAGAGAGAGAGAGAGAGAGAGAGAGAGAGCGATGGACTCATACAAGAGCTGTGTCACAATTAAGTAAAATATTTTGACTAATATCTTGCCATTTTATCCAGCGAAGGGATTTATCTGCCCCTCAAATGGCTAGAGATTTTGATGTCTTCCGGGTATTCTCGCTTCTTTGCAACATCGCCTGAATATTGCAACATACAGACCATAGGTGCAATTTGTGTGTGTGTGTGTGTGTGTGTGTGTGTGTGTGTGTGTGTGTGTGTGTGTGTGTGTGTGTGTGTGTGTGTGTGTGTGTGTGTGTGAGAGAGAGAGAGAAGTAGGCTGGGGTCAGAACAGGTTGGAGACTGGAGGAGAAAGAGCATCAGAAAGCTATGATAGGCTGAAGTGGATGAGAAAAAGAGGTGTTACAAAAAAAAAAAAAGCTAGTCATCAATGAAAATATGTGCATATATAAATAGACGGACAGACACACAGACAGACAGGTATAGAGATAGTTAAAGAGACAGATAGATAGATAGATAGACATTCACTCACTGCGATGACGTCTTTTTCAATTTACTCTTGCTGCCACCAGACAGTTCATCAGTTTTGTAGAGACATTTTAAACTGGACGGGCTCTACAAGGCATCAGTAAACCTCTTCAATACGAGACGTCTCTCCTAAGTTAAATAAAATCACCTAGTAGTGTCAAGAATACTCTAAAACCCGGATTCACGTGGATATACATATAGATATGTATATAAAGTGCTACAATAGAGTAAGTAATATATGCATTCCTACTTAACTACTTTAATGCTGAAAATTTGTGTTGCTGACCCACTCGAATTATACCTTAATGTTATTTTGTCTTCATAATATCAATAATTTCGCAAAGGTCAAGGCTTGAAATAAGGATTGTAAAAATTCGAGATAATAATTCTTTAACCAGATATGGCGGGAATAGGGGCAGAGTTGGGAGAGGGGGTAAGACTGTTGCAAAGTAGGAAAGATTGAATAAGGATGTGAGTAGGATGGGCAAGGCTTGGAAAAGGTGTGTAACACTGGTGACGCACGTAGCAGAGACAAACAAGGGTGTGGTAAGGTTGTGCTACTGATGAAGAAGATGGGGGGACGTAAGCGAAGGGTGGAAAACGTAATTATGGCTTAAAAGAAGTAAGTGAGGTGATTAAGGACTGGTAGAGGCGACTGAGGTGAGTAAGAGAGGGTGGAGGGGAAACGAGTATGTGCAGGTGACTATGGGTACGTAGAGGTAGGGGTGAGCAGAGCTGAGTAACGGTGTGCAGAGGTGAGTAAAGGTGAAGAGAGGTGAGCAACGGTGTGTAGAAGTCAATATGGGTGGGCAGAGGCAAACAAAGATGGACAGAAGGGAGTAACTGTAGGCGGGAGGGGAATATTGGTAGGTATAGGTAGTGTGTATGGGGCAAATAAGAGCGAGTATGCGTAAGTGATGTGAGAATGGGTGGGTAGGGAGGGGTGAATGAGGTGAGACAGCGTGTGACCCCCCCCCCAACACACAATTATTGAAGTGTAAACGTGACCTACTTGCGGACGAGACCAGACGATGAGGGAGAAGTGGTGGGAGCAAGTTGGCGAGGGAAGGAATGGAGTGAGGAAAGAGGGAGAAGAGGAGTAGGGAGAGGATAAGGCGAGAAACAAGGGGAGGCAGGGGGGAAGTGACGGGGTAGGAGTGAGGGGAGGTGGTAGGGTAGAAGTGAGGGGAGGTGGTAGGGTAGGACTGGAATGCGAGGTAGGGTACAATGGCAAGAGTGGGGGTAGATGGAAGGGTATAAGTGTGAGGGGAAGTGATGGAGAAGAGAGAAGACAGAGAGGGAAAGGAACAGGAGAGCGGAGAAGTACAGAGAGAAAAGAGGAAATAGGTGAGGGACGGTGGAAAGGAGGAGAGGGGATAGGAAGGTAGGCAAAAGGAGAAGAGAGACGGGAGGAGATGGGAGTAAGGGAATGTGTACTGGAGAAAGGGCTTGGGGGAAGGATTAGGGGAGAGGGGTGAGGGAGAGGAGAGTTAGTGGAAGTGAGGGAGAGAGCAGAAGTGAAGCGAGAGGGTACAGAGGTGAGGGAAGGGAGGGGTGAGGGGAGGGGAGAAGTAAGGAATGAGGAGAAAGAGAGAGAGAGAAAAAAAAAAACATGGAGGGGTGGGGGGGAGTCTGGCTGGCTGAAGGGAGGTTGGAATGAGGGCAAAGGGGAAGGGGTGAGGGAGAAGAATAGGGTCAGGATAGGTGAGGGGAGATAAGAGGGATGAGGAGGGGGAGGAGAGTAAGCGGAGATGGAAAGGTTGGGGTGAAGGGAAAGAAGGCTTGGGGAAAGGGGAATGGAGGAAAGGATAATGTGGCGTAGGGTGAGGGAGGGGAAAAGAGAGAAAGATAATGGGGATATAAAAGGGGGAAAGGACGAAGGAATGGGTAAAGTGAAGGTAAAGTAAGGGGTAAGGGGATAAGTGAGGAACTGGGTGGGGTGTGCCGGGGCGTAAGGGAAATGGAGAGATAATGAAAGGGGAGGAGTGAGGGAAGAGAAGAAGTGAGGGGAGGGATTATTGTTGTTGTTGAGCGACCCCGGTCTGTCTGGCTGTGGAGTCCCTTCAACCACAGGCAAGCAGTAGCCCCTGCAAGGCCGTCCCGTGCAGTAAACCTACATTCCCTTGCAGTAGACAGAGCCTTACCACAGCAAGGAGCGGGAAGAATATGGAGACTTGGTTCCCGGATGGAGCTGCATTTACGTTTCTCTACTCAGTTAACAGGGGCACCATCATAGGCTCTACATCACCCAGTTGATATATGGTTATATGGTTACCACCCGGCGTTACATATGGTTTCCTGGGTTACAGGAAACCATTAGCCATGTCATTCAGCCGCCTGAAGTGGAAAAAAGAGAAATTAAGTGACAGAAAGGATGGGAGATAGAGGAAGAGACGGAAGGAGACACAGAAAGGTGAGGGAAGAATTAGGCAGCACTCCATCAGTTGAATGGATGATGGTCGCCACCTCCTATCACTTAAAGAGAGGGGTAAAAGGAGGCGATGAAGGAGAGATATGTGGTAGGAGTGAAGGGAGGTGGAAAAACAACATGTGTGATCTACGCCAAAGAATTGTACTCTATCATTTTTCTCTGTTCCAACTACTGTACAGGATATTTCTCACCAAATCTCATCACTTCCTACTATCCACCCTATGAAAACAAAGACGGGATGTGAGAGGGCGAGAAACATAGGAAGGAGGAGAGAGGGGAGGTAAGATGAGGTGAGAGGTGAGGGGTGAGGTGAAGAGGGGTGAAAGGTTAGGGGATAGTGGGGGGAGGGTCGTGGTACTGGGAAAGGAAAGTGAATGGAAGAGCGAGGTAATAGGAAGTAAAAAGTGAGGATAGTGGAGGAATAAAGGGAGATGAGGTGGAGGTAAGGGGTGAGAGGTTGACGGGAGGAGGTATGGGGAACCTGAGATGAGGGAAGGAAAGAGGCAAAGGAAAGAGGCATGAGGTGAGGGGTGATGGGTGAGGTGAGGTGAAGGATGAGGGTGAAAGGACGAGGAAGCGGTAGAGTGAGATATGAGGTGAGGTGGGAAGTGAGAGGGGAGACGGAGGCAGGAGTGAAGGAATGCTAGTGGGGAGGGGACAGGAGGGGAGAAGGGCGGAAGAGGAGGTGGAGGCAAGTTGAGGGGTGGGGGAAAGGGATGAAGAAGGGAGGCATAAGCAGGGTGAAGGGTGAAGGAAAAGAGAGGGGAACAGGGAAGCACATGAAGAAGGGAAAGTGATATAGGGGTGAGGGAAAAAAAGAGAAAGTGAGAGGGGAAAGGAGTGAGGGGAAAGATGAGGGAGAAGAAATGTGGTGTGGGAAGGAATGGAGAAGAGAGGGGTGAGGAAGGAGAGGGGTGTGAACTAAATGTGAAAAGGGAAAGGGATGATAAAGAAAATTACTGGAGAGAGAGAGAGAGAGAGAGAGAGAGAGAGAGAGAGAGAGAGAGAGAGAGAGAACTGGGGGGGAGGGACGTGATCCGGAGGAAAGAGAGAATTACAGGAGGGAAGGGAAATGGAAGAGAGAGAGAGGTAAGGGTAAAAGGTAACGTCCAATCCCACAATATCGCTTTAGGAGGATAGCAAAAAATAAAAAATAAATAAAGAGACGACAAAGGAAAGGAGAAACAACGACTGCAATGGGACGGTGATAAGATGGAAGGGCTGCTGCGATGGGGAGGGGAGGAGAGGAAAGGGGAGATGAAGGGAACATAAAAAAAGAGAGAGAGGTGAAGGGGAGGGGAGAAGAAGGAAAAAGAAGGAAGGGGAAAAAGGAAAGGAACAGCGGTGGGATAAGAGGAGAAAGATTGCAAGGAAAGAGACGATAAAGGAATGGATAAGAACGGAACGAAAGGGAAGGTGATAAAAGGGAAGTGATATTGGGATGGAGAAAGGGAGATGTGTGTGGGGAAGCGAAATGATGAAAATAGAGGTGAAGGGATGAAAGGGGAAGAGGAGCGAAAAGGAGAGGAAGAAGGCGAGGGGAGGTGAAAAGTAGGGTGAGAGAGGGGAAGGGAGGTGATGGAGGGGAGGGGAGGGAAAGGAAGGGGTGGAAAGGGTGTTGTGTGGCATGAAAAATTCACTGATTATTGGAGTTTATGATGAGAGTCTAAATTCCCACACGAACACAACGAAAATTCCCGCCTTCTCTCTCTCTCTCTCTCTCTCCTTCATTCACCCTCCAAATTCATCTAATTACCCTCACCTCCCTCTCTCCTGCCTTTCTCCCTCTCTCCTCCCTCTCCACTCTACCAGCCTCTCCCTTCTCATCTCTTTTCTTCTCTCTTATCTCCGCATCTCTCCTTGCTTTCCTGTTCTTTCTCCCTCTCTCTTCCAACCAATCTTTCTCTCCTCTTTCCTCTCGTTTCCTCCTGTTGTCTCCCCTCACCTTTCTTCCTCTCTCTCATCTTCTTTCCTCCTCCTTTCATATCCTCAATCCCCACCTGTCTGCCTTCTCACCCCCTAACACCCTCCCTCTCCCCCTCTTTCTGTCACCCACCTGACATACACCAAAGAGAATTGTTAATCCTTTCGCTGTCATGAAGGCACCTATGTTCTTTAATATTAACGAGAGTTCTGAGAAATTTCCAGTTGTCAAGGGGTAAAAATTTAGATTAACACTTTTCATTCAAGGACACACATGAATAATCACCTCCGCCAACGAAGCTGGACGGAGGTTATGTATTCGCCCGCATCTGTCTGTTTATTTGTGTTATCATACTTCAATGAAACTGGGTGGATAGGTGGGCAGTGAATCAAGGAAGAAATCATTAGATTTTGAGGTGGATCTGTATCCGGATGCAGGAATAAATTATACATTTTATTGGCATTGGCGGAGGTATGCACTCTCCGAATTCTTTCTGGTTTATTCAAGTTAACATTGGCAATCTGTTCAGCTGAAAGTTCCTTGTAACTGAAGGGATAATGATTTATTATATGCTACATACTATAGACAAAATACGTAGACAAACACACACACACACACACACACACACACACACACACACACACACACACACACACACAATTATGGGAATTATGGGAGGGGGGGGGGGGAAATGAACAATAATACGCATGAGAATGACAATGGATGGAATAGGATACGAAATCAATGAAAAAGGGAAGAAATAACGTAAGGAAAGAAGGAAGGAGAGAAGCGGAATGTAAAATAATGGTAAAAAATATATAAACAGAGCAATACAGAAAAAACGGAGATAAAACGAATAGAACATTAAATAAATAAAGCAAAGTCTATAGCAGGGAGAAATAAGAACGATATAAAATGAAAACGAACGAAAATGGAGAAAACAGAAGAGGAAACCGAAAACACTGGTAGTAGGAATATTGCAAATCAGAGGAAAAAGAAAAATGACCCGAAGAGTTTGAAGAAACAATTAATTATGCAAAAATAAAATGACGAATGACAGACATACGAAACCAAAAACAAAGTACGGTAAAAATGAACGAAAATAGAAGACAGAAAAATACGATGGGAAAATGAAAAGATACGAAAAGAAGACAAAAGCATGAAACTGGGTAATAAAGATAGTGTTAATTAAGGAAGGTGGTACCGGAGAAGCTCTGAGTGTGTGTGTGTGTGTGTGTGTGTGTGTGTGTGTGTACGAAGATGTCAATGTTTAGCATGCACATGATGACACCTATGTGCCCGATTTTAGAATGTGAGATCTGTGCGTGTGTGAGTTTTTTGCCAGATAAGTGTGTGCGTGAGTGTATATGCGGGTGCTCGCGCGTGCTCACATATCTTAATGCAGCGTTTGTTAACCTTTTCCGATCTCAGCACCCCCTGCAGTAAGGCCGCACAGTCCAGCGCCCCCTTACATCTGGTTACTGGGACTACAGTTGCTACACTGCTACAGTTACTACACTACTGCAAGGATAAAGTGAAACTTCTTGACAGTTTATTTTATACATTCTCCCAAAATAAGATATCAACAATGCCAAGACTAAGCAAAACCAATATATGTTGCATTTCCAGCACCCCCTAAAACTGACTTCAGCACCCCAGGTTAAGAAACGCTGTCTTAACGGTTGTTTTGCGTGCCTCATTCACAGGTGTGTTTGTGTCTCCTCAGTGACGTGTGTGTTCATGACGGCCTATGTGAGTGTGGTGATTAAATGTGTGTGTGTGTGTGTGTGTGTGTGTCTTATTTATTATACTCGCGTGTCTACATCCCGGTTTCTGTGTACACGCTGCTAGGTGTTAAATATGTACAGTTAGTGCGTGAAGGAATGAAAAAAAAAAATGCTACTACACATCATTTTACAATATACCTTCTCTCTCTCTCTCTCTCTCTCTCTCTCTCTCTCTCTCTCTCACACACACACACACACACACACCATGCGTCCCTCACCCGGTCAATTGCGTGCTAGTTTCTTGGTCCGATGATTGCCCGCACGATTTCCTTCATGTTAATCTGATTTTCTGGGCGTGCCTGTCCGTTTGCCTAACTTCGCGTATTTGTCTGTTTATCCTTTAGTCAACTATGTATTTGTCTGTCTGTCTGTCTGTCAATTCCTGTGTTTTGCGAGATTTTTAAGGTCATGTTTATTATGGGATTTGGTTGCCTTCCAGTTAATCGCTTGGATCAGGTGGTTTCTTTCCCCTCTCTCTCTCTCTCTCTCTCTCTCTCTCTCTCCACTGCTGAACACCGTCTGTCTTTACCTGTCTGTTTGCCTGTTTGTCGTATCAGTCTGTGCACCTTGTCCTTTCTCTTCATCCGTCAGTGCATGGATTACTGTACCTATCTGATGTCTGTCTGTGTGACTTGTCTGGTCAAAGGTAGCGAATACTGTGAAACTGACGTGACGATGAAATATGATGTGAAAGGACCCGTAATTTCCTCGGTAATGGAAGCTCCCTAACACCTTTTCCTAAGTGATTCATTTTCTTATTACACCTTACTATCGTCTTCTGTGTTATATAAATCTTTAAAATACCTCCATATCTTGCATAAATAACGTACAAAAAGATATTAACCAGCGACAGCCAAAAAATAAATAGCTAAGGAAGAGGTGCTAGGGAGACTCCTTACCCGAAAAGAATACGAGCTAAGGAGACTAGCTGCTTTGGAGATTCCGTAACATTTCTTCCTTAGCTATTTATTCTGCACCTTGCACCTTGACATTCTCTCGTAGGTTATTGATGAAAGCTATGTCGATACTAAAATTATATAATTAGCATAATGGAGAAGGTTATAGTGCAACACGTAAAATAAATCGCTCAGTAAGTTGTGCTGCGAATCCTCCAAAAGCCACTTAGGATGCGGGTTGAGAACAAAGAATAAGTGGTACTAAAGTGACAGGAAACTAGACGTGGAACAATGTAAGTGGACAGAAGGGAGTGGAATCATGAACAGTGGAACATATAAACGAGTAAAACTGGGATACCGAAACAAAGTGGAACAGAGAGAGGGCAGAACAGGCATCAAGTGGAGGAAGAAATTGAAGGAAGTGGAACAAAGGGATGGCAAAACACCTCGTTAATGGAACAAAGGGGGAGAAAGTGGAGGAGCGAGTGGAAAAGTGAGATGATCGTGCTGAAGAAGAGCAACAAAAGAAACCCCAAGTAGCACGAAACCCCAGAGTGAGTACCAACGTTCAACACCACCACCATCACCTCCACCACCACCACCTCCACCACCACCACCTCCACCGCCACTACACCACACGCGAGGTCAGGTGCACAGAATATTAATGAAATACTCGTACACTTTGGTCTGTGTGTGTGTGTGTGTGTGTGTGTGTGTGTGTGAGAGAGAGAGAGAGAGAGAGAGAGAGAGAGAAGGTAAAGTGACAGAGTATAAAGGAGTGAAGGAATGTGTAGAGAAGCAAGGGAAGGCTGGGAGGGAGAATGTGTACGAGTGTGAAGGAGGCGGACTAGTGAATGTATACCTGAAGGGAGCGAGGGGAGGCCTACTGTTCATGGCAAGAATATGTGTGTGGGGATGTGGAGAAGAAGAAGAAGAAAAATGAGTTGTGTGAAGGAAAGATGTGAAAAACAACAGATTGCGAGAGGGTACAAAGGAAGTGGTGGTCAAATGCAGAGAAAAAAGGTATGTTGTCTGATATGAAATGGTCTGGGAAGTGAACTGTTATTACAAATGACATGGGTACGATCCTAGGCTGGGGCAGGGAACAGTATGGTGATTTGAATTTCTTGTAAACGGACATTACTTGTCTTCCAAAAGATCCATCGACGTGTCACTGAGTTACCCCGCTAATACTATTACAATTGCCCTGAATGAGACAGTCCTAGCACGTACGGAATGTGGACGGTGGGTATTAGGGCTTAAATGGTTACATGTAATGGTATGTTACGAGAAGTGCTTTGTCCCAGGGAACAGGCTGACAAGTCAATATGCCCAGAGTAGGCTACGTAAAAAACAAAATGAAGTAAAAAATGGAAGTATGAAAAGTCAATAAAGGAGTATGGAGGAAAGTGAGAGTGGAGAAGTATGCATGCAGAAGCATGTGGGGCGTGGAGTGGAGTGACGAATGGGTCACAGTAAGGAAGTGCCAGGCAAAATCGTGTTCCAAGTACTGGGTAAGGGATGTGTAAAGTAAGAGACAATACGGGACAAATGTTCCATACTACTGTGTCTACTTCACTCACAAGGTATGACTGTCTCTTTCCTCCCTGACGCATCACATCACAGAGAATTTTATATGGGGAGATATATCAACTTCTCACACCTTATGAGTTGCGCCGCCAGTTAAATTTCGGTCAATCAGTCAATTACTCTCTCACCTTACGAATATTAGCCGACAAATGAAAGTGAGTAGAAGTTAAACATAAGACCCCCTTCTGTTCCCATCCGTACAGTGCTGTGGAATTAGAGGTGTAGGGAAACTGTGACAGACAGGATGATGAAGTTCAATTTTCTTATTTACTTATTCTTATGTCACTTGGTACGTGAGAGTGAAATGAAATATATATATCCAGTTTCAAACAGAGCAACATAGTTTAATTGTGTGTGTGTGTGTGTGTGTGTGTGTGTGTGTGTGTGTGTGTGTGTGTGTGTGTGTGTGTGTGTGTGTGTGTGTGTGTGCGTGCGTGCGTGCGTGCGTGCGTGCGTGCGTGTGTGCGTGCGTGGGTGCGTGTGGTGTGTGTGTGTGTGTGTGTGTGTGTGTGTGTGTGTGTGTGTGTGTGTGTGTGTGTGTGTGTGTGCGCACTTTGTGCACTGGTATGTATGAGTGAGCAGATCTCTTGGTTGGCATTTGGTTGCAAATTTGCGAATGTGTGAGAGGGCAAGCAAAGCAGCAGCGTGGAAAGAGACTGCAAAACAAAGGAAGGCAAACATAATAAACATAGTATCAGCATAATCCCACCCTGAATATTGTCCCCCACACACACACACACCAAGTAAATGTGCTTACTCCTCCCACAAAGCACAAGCTCCCGATATTTCCCCGCCACACTCAGCACTCTACAAAACAACATACCGACACAGACTTAAGCCGTGCCAGGTATTTTCGCTTTTATCGTCGTCGCTGCTTTGATTTCTTAGGCATTTTTTTTTTCATTAGACTGCTTGAAACTGTTTTGAATATTTTAAATAGTGTTTCATTTTGATATGATTTTTTAAACTGACCTGATTATTGAAAGTTAGTGACTAAAATCGACCTCGTTTTCCTGTAAGGTAATACTTGAAACTGATATTTATTTATTTATCTATTTATTCCTGAGGTAGTCCTTGAAATCGACCTTACTTTTTAGGCACTTTCCAGTCGATATGAGGTTTTATTTTTTCTGAGGCAATACTTAAAACTAATCTAATTCTTTTTTTCAGTTCCTAGAATTGGTAAGTTTGATGTGCAGTAAAGTTTCTCCCGGGTTTCGTGTTTATTGTATTAGTTGCCGGTACTGCGTTATGCCCAAACTTTTCTTACTGATTTTCTCTCCTCCTCCTTCTCCTCTTTCTCGTATTTCTCATCCACCTCCTCTGCTTCTTCTTCTTCCTCCCCTCTTCCTCCTCTTTCTCTTCCTCTTCCTCCTCCTAATTATCCTCATCAGCATCAGCATTTTTATATTTTCTTTTTCCTCCTATCCTACACTAACTTTTACTTTCACTTCAACCTCTTCTACTTCTGCTACTTTTTCTTCGTTTTCATTCTACTCCTTTCTCCTTGTTGCTGTTGTTGTTGTCATAATTATCCTTCTTCCCTCCTCCTTCCTCCTCCTCCTCTTCACCGTCACTTCCATCGTTGACCCTGGCAAAGCTGAGTGTTCTTTTTTATTACGTGTTTTTTCTCCCACGAAATGCCAAAAAACTGGTGGTAATCACGACTGTGTTGGCATGACGAACCAGATACTATGTGTGTGTGTGTGTGTGTGTGTGTGTGTGTGTGTGTGTGTACCTCTTTGTTAGATTGAGGTTGTGCGTGCACGTGCTGTAAATCTGAGAGGTCGTACTCGTATATCGGAGGCAGAGTGAGGGAGGGAGGGAGGGAGGGGAGGGGGATTACCGGTATTTGTTCACTGACTTGGATGAACACGATGGTATGCATGACATAATGGCGATATTTTCGCCTGAACTGTAACTCCCATGCCATAATCGATTCCTGCCTTTATGTTCACTGGGTGGCATCGTCGTGACTTTCAGAACTACCTACTACTACTTCATTTGTAATTTTCTTTGCATGTTTTATCTTAACTTGCTCTTTTAATTTGTTTTCTTTTTTTATCGAGGTAGATCCCATGAATGATGCATAAGACAGTATTAGCTTGCGGTATGTAGAATTAATATAGTAAGGAACAGATGCTAGGAAGTTTGCTAAGCTGTTACGATTATTGCCCCTTGTGGGGTGAAGCTACGGGCATCATACAGGTCAAAGGTCATGCTCGCAATAACCTGTTGTGCATGACCTTATCCTGTGCACTACAAAAGACCTCCCTTAACATCTTCACTAAAAATAACCTGTTTTTTCAATTCATTTTTGCTGTCTCCTAATGAACTTTTTTTTTTTTTTTGTATTCAACTTGGAAGTTAATTAAAGGGTCAACGAAGGTTATACCTAGCCATTCCGGTTCGAAAAGCCTTTATTAAGCTGCATAAAATCGTCTGCTGGAAACGTTAAGTAAAACAATTTCCAATTCCTTTAGACTACTATAAAGACCTCCCCAAATCTGAACAAAATTATCTATTACTTTTGTTTTCTATATTCCACTCTCCTACTTCGTAGATATTTCGTAACACTTCTTCCTCTGCGATTTTTTTTTTCTGTACATAACACCCCAGTAACCTTTTGTATGTTACCAGTGCAATCTAACATTACCTAACCTACCCCAAGCACAGACGCACAGTTCCTGATATAATACGTACTGACTGTCAGGTAATCTTCCTCATGTAATTTACGTCTCCTCACATTATACCCACCACTACCAGTTATTTCCTTAATGCAACCTTCTGCCTATTTTTTAACCCTACAATCTTCACAGCCAATGTTTCTCGGATTCCATTTAACTTTCACATCACTGCCTCACCTCTGACCTTCCCCACCTGTCCATAACCCGGTCCAAAGTCACACTAACTTTGCCTGACCTGACCTTACACTAAGCCTCTCCAGCGTTGCGTGTGGGGCTTGAATTTATGTATGATGACGGGGGTCTGGTGTGACGCGCTGGGATATCCATAGTTTACCCTCCCACTCGGTGCTGGAGAGGCCTTCATGTGTAGCCTCAATATAGCCAGGCTAATCAACTGCCTGGTTATACAAATGTACCTGTCCCCACAAAGCAGGACAGTGGACTGCAGTAGAAGGGCAACTCAAGTCTGCAGTCCGCTGGGTTCACTTTTTAGATAAACCTGGAGTCACATCAACAACAACAACAACTACCACCACCACCACTACTGCTACTACTACTACTGCTACTACTAACCTCTCGCCCACCCCCGTACTGAACCAGGCTCTTTGTACATTATGTTAGGCTGCCTGAATTTCTGTTGGTTGTTTAAGAGAAGAAACAAAAGACCAGGTGTCACCGATGTTATAACTAAAAAAGAAATATGAACAAGAAAAATGCCAAAATCAAGATCCGTTCATTTCGATATTATACCGCACTTCAAAAAAAATGGAGATCAAAGGCAGAGGGAAGGACAGACTGGGGAAGAGAGTTATAGAGGACAGACCGAGGAAGAGAATTAAAGAAAACAGACTGGTGAAGAAAATTACAGAGAACAGACTGGGGAAGAGAGTTATAGAGGGCAGACTGGGGAAAAGAGTTACTGAGAACAGACTGGGGAAAAGTTACAGAAAACAGACTGGGGAAGAGTTATAGAGAAAAGACTTGAGAAAAGTTATAGAGAACAGACTGGGGTAGAGAGTTATAGAAAACAGACTGGGGAAAGAGATATAGAGTTGCCCGGCTGTGTTCGTAAAAGACTAAGAATACCTTTTACCTCTTGCATGATAGAGCTGGAGAGAAAAGGGGTCAGAGTGCATGCCTGTTAGGGTGCAACGTGCCCACTTTAATATTAAGGCAGCGTTCAGAAGTGAAGTGACCAATGGAGAGAGAGAGAGAGAGAGAGAGAGAGAGAGAGAGAGAGAGAGAGAGACGGTGGGGCGTGCATGAGACCAAAGAAAATTCTAATCGATTAAGAGTGTGAAACTGATAATAAAATCAACTAGGTGAGAGGAGGGAAGCGAAATAATTCGGTAAAAGGTAGGAATTTCATACAACAGACTGTCAGGCAGAAGGATAGACTGTCATTTAGGTAGGTAGACAGACAGACAGATGTAAAGGCTATATAATGTGAAATACGAACTGCAGCATGTAACACTAAGTAAATAATAAACCGAGAGTATGGGAAAATATAGAAGGAAGTGCCAGGGAATACGAGGTACGATAAACAAGTCTACGAAAGAAAACGGTAAAGGCAAACTAATGTACCCTGGTCTGCCTCGCTCATGATGCAATTAGGTTGTGTGTGTGTGTGTGTGTGTACTGGACCTAACTGGACCTGAATTTCCCGAATCTGACCTGAAATGACCGGACAAGGCCGAAAAGGTTGTGACTGAACCAGAAGTGGTATTCAATGACCTAAATGGAAATACGAGCAATTTGTCCTGACTGAATACAGTTTGTCTTGAATAGCCACAAATGAACCTGAAATGATGGAACCGGGTGCGCACGACCTAAGTGAAAGCTAAGTGACCTGAATACATCACATTGGAATTAAATGGTCCTGAGCTGACCTTAATGAGCCAAAATTGATCTACATGGACTTAACAGAGCAAAACTGGGCCTTGACTACTTTGACTGGCTCTCAACATGACTGACATGACACGAGACTGTAACAGTGCTTTGTATGAAGAGAGATGAAGTGGCCACTGGACTAACTTATTCCCGATAAGTTCACTTAGGAAACTTATGGGCCACCTCGTTCGTTCTTCTGACTTATACCAACTGAAGCATAACCCGGCACGAAGCAGGTACGCGATCGACGAACACTCCTGTTTATTATATTCTTGCTACCACCAAACGAACGGAACAGCGTCCATCAGTCTATTCAGTAGGACGACGAATTTTCTCTTGCGTACTACCTATTGCAGGATTATTTTTTAAGGGGGGGAGGGGGCTTCGGGATGTGACCGATTGTAGTGAAAAGTTAGAAATAAAATCCACTGCCTCGTTCAGTATGATGACTACTTTTTTTTTTCCCCTTGTTTCTACCAGAGGACTTAATTAGGAGAGACCGATCCCGGTGAAGGAAACAGTAGCACAAACAAACAAATGATACATAAAAAGAATAGATAATCTTTTTCTTCTCATCCTCTGCTTACAACTAATTTCATATTCCTCCCCATCCCTTAAATCTTCACCCTCTCCGCTCCTCCTCTGCACTCCCATCCTTGACATATCGCCTTCCCTTTCCCAGCACTAGATACTGGGGACCTGGCAGTAAATTCGATTGTTGCAAGCCGAATTCCAGGAGGACGACAGAGACAGTAAAAAATTCAACTTATCTCTCAATGACCCCCATTACAGTCGATAGGCATTAATTTTAAGCCTTCCCCTTCTTCCACCATCCCTCTTTCCTCAGTCCCTCCCCATTCTAAACACTTCATTCCTCTTCCAGTCCTCATTTTCATCTCTGTTCCCTTAGTCGCTTCGTTCCCTGTCCTTTCCAGCTTCTCTTCCTTCCTTCTTCCCCTCATCCCTCCTCATCCATGGCCCTTTCTCTCCCCTCCTCCCCACCTAGATTCCTCCTCCTCCTCCTCCTCCTCCTCAGCCAATCTCATCCCCTTCCCTTTCTTACCCCCCTTCCTCACCGTGTTTTTTTTTTTTTTTTTTTTATGGTGTGGTTAGTGGGAAGAGAAGTGCTTTGATCTAGAAGATACAGTTAGTAAAATAGAAAATAGTGTTAAAGTACAGTTGTATGGTGTAGATTATTTGTTAGTGTTAGGGCTAAATTTCTGCCTCCTTCCTCCCTCCCTCTCCTCCTCGTTTATACAACATTCATGCCACAACCCTTTAACTTCTTCCCACCCCACCGTCACCCACCAACCCTCTCCTCCTCCTCCCTCATTTTCCCCACATCCCTTCCCACCTTACACACTCCATCCATTCTCCTTCCACCCAACACCCATCTGCATTCCACCACTCTTTCTCCTTTCGACCTCCAGTCCTCCACCCACCCTCAGTTACTCTATCCTTTTACTTAACTCCCACCGTCCGTCTCCTCATCTTGCCACTCTCCTCCCCCTCCTTCTCCACACCTCTTCCTCTCTGCTGACTTTCTGCCCTTTCCTCCACATTATTCATCTTCCACCTGGCACAATTCCACTTACCACACACCACACTTTCACCCTCTCCATCACCTTCAACCCACCACTCCTTCACGATCTCCCCATTCCCCTTCAACTCACCTTCGCTCAAACTATCTCCTCCTCCTCCTCACCTAATCTTCTTCGCTGACATCACCATCCCTTCCTCAGCATTTTGTCATTCTCCACCCACCACTCCTATATCTCTCCCATGACCCTACCCAACCTTCCCAAACAATCATCATTCACGTGGGGTTACAAGGTTCGGTGGCCCTATTTACCAGTCTATTCTTTTTCATACAGCACACCAACCCTTTCACTAAGACGACGTTTTACTTAAGTTCATCCTTGCTACCTCCATACGAATATATTCAGTTCAGGCATGAGCTCATGCATGCATGCATGTATGCATGTATGTTTGTATGTTACAGCGACGACTTGCATACGCATGACATTGTTTTTTTTTTTTTTTTGATCACTCAAAGGGCCGAGGAACAACACTTTGTGTCACTATGGAAATGATCCGCCATCACCCGGAGGTTTACTCATGGGTATACATGTGGAAAGCTTGTGGAATGAATGAGAAATACGTGCGGAATTTTGTTCTTTCTAGTGTTTGCATTTATGTAAACTAGTAAACATCGACTGAAGTTGTCAGTGAAGATATTAATCAATCCCTCCAGCTGGAAAAATCTCTCCTTGGTTGTACATAATTAACCAGCGAATCTTTCGTTAGCAAGTGCTATGAAAGACGACACCAAAGTTTTGAACAAGTTAACATACACTGGCATGTTATTTATGATTTTACGCAAATAAAAGACGCATAAATATAATAAAAGAGATCACTAATTAAGATAATCGCCTGGTTGTAAGATGAACGGAATAAGTATGACGTTATAGTTCTGTGGGGCTTTAATTAATCGCCCAAACAAAAATGCAGGGGAGCCTCTTAATGCTGTCAGCCCGAGGACGGCATTTCAGTTAATTTCTGCTTCCACCAGACGATGCTTTCCTGTTCAGGGGAAGATATTCTGTAGCAAAGCAGTTAATGAAGGCTGCATCTATCCACTCCAGTCAGAAAACTCTCTCTTATGCTTAATAAAATGGCCTGGTGATAAAAGTATATAACAAAATAAAGAACTATCGTAATGGAGGACTTAAAGCCCACGAGAAATCCAGCCAGATGACTATACCCTTTTCAGTCCTTCCCTCCCTCTTCTACACCCACCCCAGAATCGCCAACCCACCTACCCACCCACCCACACCCACACACCTTCCCTGCTTCCCGATGACCTCACCTTCTCCGCAGATACACACTCACATCACCTCCACACTCATCCAGCTCCCCGTCATCCCTTCCCCTTCCTCATCCTCCACTCACTATCCTTCTCCCCACTTTCGCACCTCTCTTCCCTATCCACATTCTCCCTTTACTCTCCTCCACACACTACCTCCTCCCCTGTGTTTTCTATACTTAACATTCTCTCTCTGTCTACTCTATCACCTCCTCCCTCCCTTTCACACCGTCCCTCCTCTCTACATTTACCCTTTCCTCTCCTCTCTCTCTCTCTCTCTCTCTCTCTCTCTCTCTCTCCCCTGAAGCGGCAAGGTACAGTGCATGCTTAAGTTTGTGTTTGGGTGTTGTCTGATAATGACTTGACAGAGCGAAACACTGACGATGAAAACGTGGATGGTCTTTCTTCCTGTTTTTAGTGGTGAGAGAGAGAGAGAGAGAGAGAGAGAGAGAGAGAGAGAGAGAGAGAGAGAGGTGAATTAATGGCCCTATCACAAGAACATGATCAGAAACAAACCGGTAAGAATAAGGTGCTGGGATCCTTATAATCCAATGAGAATATGGGCCGAAGTTTTCAGTCATGTATTCAGTTCGTTTGATATGACCTCGACAAGATGAAAATTATGATAGCATTTTATATATATATATATATATATATATATATATATATATATATATATATATATATATATGTGTGTGTGTGTGTGTGTGTGTGTGTGTGTGTTATTATGTATGCATAGTGCGTGCACGTATCATGCACTGCAGTAACTGGAAAATAATATAATTCGCAGTCTCCCCTTCCTTGTCTCTCTGAGTCTGACGCAGTCTACCTAAATGTTTATACGATAATAATGTCACAGTGGTCACTATCTCAGCCTAAATCCTCGTTATACATATTCATGGTATTCTCAGAACCGTTTAAGCCCTTGTCGACTGTAGGTGCCCGAGTCTGGGCTATTGTACTCCAAAATATACAAGGGTTGATGACTGATCCCTTCGACCATGGTGGCATTAATGGACACTGCAGCTGTCTCCTGGGGATTCACATTGACAGGAGCATTAGACCCCTACACAACCAAGCACTTTTACAAACTTCAAATAACACAGAACTAAAACACGATTTTTTTTTTTTTTTACTGGATCAGTGAAGGCTTCGAACTACCCACTCCCAAAGCCTCTCTCTCTCTCTCTCTCTCTCTCTCTCTCTCTCTCTCTCTCTCTCTTATCCTGCTGGTGTTTACTTCTTCTCCAGGCGTCACATAAACAACCTATAATAAAATAAACAGGTACATAAATAATTGTACTTATCCATGCTAAGTGTAAACCCTTCTTGTTAACCTTGAAATTCCTTAAGCTTTCCCCCCTCAGTATACCGGATATAATATCAAGCTTCACCCCTTCAGTCCGATGATGCAGTTTTCATTTGAATCAGGCAAACCCGGGACGATTTTGTTAAACTTACGACGGACCTCCAAGCAGTGAATAAAGCAACGCAGGAAATTCCCTCACTCTCCTTAACCATTTGAATCCCATGAGGCATTTTAAGTTTTATTCTAGTTACCTCCAGATGATTTTTATGATTTTTATTCGTCACTGGAAGACTTATTCTTGTCAACAGGTAAATGAAGGCAATATCTCATCTCTCTAGTTCCAAAAGTCTCTCCAAAGCTGAATATAACAGCCTATGTATATCGCCATTACGATAAAAAATAAGTCACTGGATTTAAAGGGTCAACTTAGATCGTCCGGTTGTAGCAAGACATGAAAATTCGTCCCCGGACTAATGGTTAAACTTCCTGCGTCAGCCTGAGGACATCATGTAAATCAAAATCTGTTGCTACTACACGATTTTAATCAGATTAGGGGAGATATCTTGTACTGAAAGGGTTAATGAATACTGCATCTAACCCCTTCACAGCGAACGATTCTCCTAAGCTCAATAAAATCTCCCAGTGTTGGGAGGAAATATATAACCTCTCTCTCTCTCTCTCTCTCTCTCTCTCTCTCTCTCTCTCTCTCTCTCTGTCTTCTCCATCAAACAGATTCACAAGATAAGAAAAACATACCAATAAAAAGCCATATTAAACATTATGACAAAGAACAACAAATATTTTTTCCATCCTGCCCTTCGAGAAATACATAAGTATGGAGAGTCAATAGGAAAATCATGAACACACACACACACACACACACACACACACACACACACACACACACACACGCCACGCATCATCGATTGGGCCGCACAGCCACTAGCCATACGTAGCGGGACCATTTGAACCGTGTGACCTTAAACCATACATTTCCTTCAGTAAGCTCCCTAAAATCTTCCCAAAAATGCAAGGGTACATAAGAGAACATACGTATATACTTTATCCACGGTCGGACTCGTGTCATGGGAGGATAATGAAAGGTAGTGGTCGCGATGTCTGGAACCGTGAGGCCGAGCTATGCATCAGACGGACGACAAGAAAAGCGAAGAGAGAGAGAGAGAGAGAGAGAGAGGAGGGGAAATAAACCGAGCACACAACACTAAATATACCCAACACAATAAACAGACAGAAGTTTAGGGGAAAATCAACGAAACAGGCAACCCTAATTTAAAAAAAAAAAAAAAAATGATGTCTAGGAAATGCCGATAAAACATGCAACAATAAATAAGAAAAAGATAAATGACGTGTAAGGAAGAGCCAATGAAACAGACAACGCCATAATAATAATAATAATAATAATAATAATAATAATATGATGATGATGATGATGATGATGATGATGATGACGACTAGGGAACGGCAGATGAAACAGGCAACGCATTCCGATCGTTGACTGGACTGAACTGGGCGGGGGAAGAGCTATGGCGCTTGTGATTTATGGCGCTCTGTTCTCACTTCCCGCATCCCTGCTTTGTAATACTGACGGATGGAATGTGTGTGTGTGTGTGTGTGTGTGTGTGTGTGTGCTGACTTGCTACTCACCTCCGCACATCGAGTCCTTCACCATTTACCATCACTGACCAACCCCTCCCTCACCACCACTTCTCTCATCCACTAACCCTTATTTATAATCAATCACCACTAAAACCACCAATCACCACACCATCTGCACTTAACTACCTAACCTATCAACTCTTCATCATATCACCATAACCACCAATCCCACACAAACCTCTCATGCAACAACTCTTTAATTCTCAGCCAGTCACTACATCCATCAATCCCTTACCAAAACCACTAAGCTGACTCTAACCTCACACATCTGCCGCTCAACTCCTCACCACAACCATCAAACCCTACACTAACATTCAACCTCCAGCCCTTCATCACAACCTCAAACCAACGCCACATTAAAACTTCACTCACCAACCTCTCATTGCAAGAACCAACCCACAATAACCTCATTTACAGACCTTCAACAACTGTTCCTTCCCTCACATACCCACCACTCACCACAACCTTACCCCCATATATCCAGTACACGGTTAAAATGGGATGGGATTAATATGCTGCAGCATAATTTAAAAGCTGCATATATTACTGTTGGCCCTACCGTGTGACTAGCACCAGCTAAAATTAGCATGCCATCACTTTCATAACTTTTTTTTTACTGAATTAGGCGGAATTACACCTGAGGTTAGAAAGGGAGCAAATTTGTCAGATTACAGAGCACATTAAGTAAGAGAGAGGAGAGCAGGACAACGTAAGGTGTTTAAGGCTATTTTAAGTGAGGCTATTTTTTACACGCACACTACAAGCTGTTATTTTGTCTGGTTACTTTATATGACGGCAACTATGACGAACTAATGCTTTCGGATTTTTACAACGCAGACCGTGAGAAAAAACAAACGGCGGGATAACGTACTGCATATTACAAACAAAATACAAACTACTATTCTTTGTGGCAATTTTAAAATGGAAATGGCTAACTCTTACTGATACTTTTTAGATTTTATCACATTACTGAACTCTTTGAGTAAGAGGGAGAGAAAGGACATCAGAAAAAGTAAAGTATATTATGCTATATAAGTATTATACGCACGTACATATAAAGTAACACTAAAAACAGCTGTTCCCTTTGGCGACTTTAGACAGCTAACACGTATACCGTAAATGCTTCTTGAATTTTACCATACTTCAAGGCATATTAAGTGATGATGAAAACAGCCAAATAACGTACTGCATACTACACACACGACACATACTACTGTAATTTATGGTTAATTTAAACGACGATCAGTAACATTAACTGATACCCTTATGGTTTAATCAGGGGAGGCGGTGGCTGAATCGGTAGAGAGGCGGCCTGCAGTCCTGATGGACCCAGGTTCGAATTCCGGCTGGGGCAGGGAAGAGTTTAAGGATTTGAATTTCATAAAAGCAGACTTTCCTGATCTACCAGATAACCCGCCGACATGTCATAAAAGTACCCCCGCTAATACCAATACACCAGTCCTGTATGAGACAGCCCTAGCATGTATTCAATATGGACGGTGGGTGTTAGCGCCGAAGTGGTGACATGTAGAGAGGTGTATGGTATGTAGGAGGACTACTGGGCCTTGGGAGCAGGCTGTGAAGCCTATGCCCAGAAGTCGGACACATAAAAAAAAAAAAAAGGCTACCTAAGAGACTAAGTAAGCAAGACGACAGGAAAACAGCAACGGGCGTTTTAAGCAACTGTCTAAACAAAAACACACAAGCTACTATTCTTTTGGGATGCAATTTTAAAAGACGACAGCTAATGCTAAGTGATGCTCCAGAATTTTTTCCACATTACAAAGCAGACTAAGTAACGCAGCGGACACCGAGATAACGTAAGGTGTTGAAGGATATCTCTACATCCCTTTAGCTGCAGTGTCTCTGTAGACTGAAGCAAACTGTCTGCCGTAAGTTGAAAAGGATAAAATAAGTTCTCAGTTCTCGACCAAAACATTAATTGTGACACCTTTAACATTTCTGGTTCCGCAGGTTTCTTTTGTGCACAGCAAAATGGACGTTAGCTGAAGCAAAATGCAAGAGTGTGAGTCGCATTCAAACCACGAACATATTGCAAACTAATATTCTTTGTGCCTGTTTTAAACTGCAACAGCTACCACCTACTGATGGTTCTCGTCGACAGTAGTTTTTTTTTTTTTTTTTTACTCCGTCCATAAAAACTGAGAGAATGTGCTGACTGAATGATGTACTCAGATATGCTAAAAAAATATGAGCATGTTTGTAAAGAAGAGGCTAGCCTATCTTTCATACTCTCGTCCTTGACACTGTCGTTTGGTTCTCTCATTTCTAACCCCTTTAGTATGATGACACTTATTTTCTTCCTTCAACCAAACGATTTTATGCAGGTTAACGTAAAACATCTCGTAATGAGGAGTCTGTCTCTCCCCTGCAATTACATTCAGTACTAGCTCTACTACCAACGCTGTCCTGAACTTTTAACTAGCACCTGTAGTAGCAAACCGGCTGTGAATTACCTGCATTGCATTATTATTTTGGCTAACATCATACGAATTTGTTACGCTTAAGCGATGCATTAGATACCACAAAATTAAGACATCCTTGCATGGATTAAAGACTTTCGTGCTTACTTCCTGGTTGTTTATGGTGGTGTTGTGGCCCCAGGCTCATCTGAACGATGAATTCAGTGGAACAGAGGCTGAAGTTGCCCTTCTCCTGCAGTCCACTATCCTCCTTCCGGGGGATAGGGATGGAGGTGGACCGTTTTGATTAACGGGTAGCAGAGACTACCGGTTACATCAGTCCCACCAAGTGAAGGCGTCCCTCTACAGCACCTTTTATTTTTTCAGCTTAGGGCGGCTGTTTATAGTAAAATTATAGTAACTCGTCACAGTCAAGGGGTTAAACTTTCACTCCAGACCTCATCGCCTCCCACTACCAACTACGGTACACAAACTCACTCGCAGCCTCAATTCTCATCTACTTCGATTACTGCCCTATGATCGCCCACCATCTTTGGCTCGTAGCTCCATTAACTTAATTCAGTTACTTCACTTCTCATCCACATGCAGGAGGGGGAACTCGCCGTCCGCTCAATCAGTGTACTGAAACATTAAGGTGACTCTACGCTGAGAGAAAAGCCAAATGGTTTCTCGTAACACAGGGAACGATTTACTACTCTGGGAGATAATCATATAACCAAATGACCCTTGATGAGCTTGTGGATTAAGGCGCTCCGATCGGATAGGGTCCTGAAAAATTTACATATGAGGGATGGTTGGGGCCTATTGTTCACACAATGTCACTCAAGGGCAAGTGAGCTGGTCACCCTTGCTTTAAGTGTCGGGACTGAATAGCCTACCTACGGGTCTCTACGCTCCTGATGGAGAAAAAAAAAAATTGATGGATGGAAAGATGAATTTAGTTAAAACAGGCTTTACCAAACTTCCAAACGGCACAGCGCATATAAAAGCATCCCAGCGAATACTGTTACACCAGCCCAAACATCTATTCAGTATGGACCGTGAGTATTAGCACCGACGTAGTAACTGTTCAAGAGTGTGGCACGTAGGGACTGGTGGACCTTCGGGGGTGAACTATTACGTCTATGTCCAGAGTTGGGGAAAATAACAAATCTATACCATACTACCTAAATATACATTCACTTCTACTCGTACGTTGTTATCCACTCCCTTCAACTCCCAGCTACAATGCACAGTCACACCTGCAACTACAGCTGCAGCTCGAACACTCACGCCATCACCAGCCCTTAGCATATCACTTCATTCACACAGCTAACAAGCCAGCTACACAGTCTCACCCATAAATATCCAGGACTTAACAACGCAGAGGCCTCTAATTCCCAGGGTGCCATGAAGTTAACCTGGTGCTGGTGACTGTCCTTTGGTGTGGGAGGGTATCATCAGCTTTAGGAGTATATATATATATTTTTTTTTAAATAACAGAACGGAGGAAGGAAAAACAAATGGGTAAAAAAAATAATAATATATATGGTCCCATCCATTTCTCCCCATTCCCCCCTCCCCCATATATCCCAGTATAAATTTTGCTGTAATAAGAAACCAAATCCGCCCACTATATGGTGAATTTTAAGCTGGTAAGATCTTTAGTTCCAGGACATATAATCATGCCTTGGTGTAAATGCAAGGCTTCATCCATATCTAACCTACCCCCTACTCATGTGCCAGGACAGCAGCAAAGCTTTTTATAAAAGGGAGAGGCTTGGGAGTAAGCTTTTGACACGATTTACGTAGTGTAATAACTCTCACTGTCCAATTATGAACATGTTACTAATAAGTGCACTCATCCACTCACAAACACTGCCACTCCTACAAATTTTCCACATGCATTTCTCACCTATACTACAAAAGACTTCTACACCTATACCCATGTGTGAGGCACTCGGTAGGGACGGGTTACATCTCCAGTGACAAATAGTAGTGTTCCTTGGCTCATGGATTAATTGCCCTTCAGGACCATAAAACAGGGCTTAAACGTGTACCGGTATTTAAAGGATAATCTCCCATGTCAGGTGTGTGGGGAGCGGGCTGGTACAATACATACATACATACATACACGTGTGTGTGTGTGTGTGTGTGTGTGTGTGTGTGTGTGTGTGTGTGTGTGTGTGTGTGTGTGTGTGTGTGTGTGTGTGTGTGTGTGTGTGTGTGTGTGTGTGTGTACTATAAAACTCCCCGAAAATAAAAAAAGAAGACATGTCAAATCAAGTTAAGAGGTATGACAGGATAATATGACACTGCACATGCTAAGGGGAGACTTGACACTTAGAATCCCATTCCCGGTCCCTCCCTCCTTCCCCACCAGGTTACGCTGCTGTGGTGATTATTTTGCCGTAATAAAAACGTTCACGCACCTACACCGTCATCATTCCAAGCCTATCTGAAGCTTATCACCGATATGACAAAAGGGTTATTCCAGGCTGGGAAAAGCAAGAGGGGTATAGTGGAATCAAAGGATAGAGGAGAGATAGACCAAGATTAAGGCAGGCACGCTAGACACATAACGAGAGAGTGGGGGTTATTGGTGCACATTCCGGGCGACCAGTCTGCCATCATAGACGACGGATACCGTATAATATCAGCTGTTTCTCCCCTAAGTTAGTAGCCTTGGTTTTTGGAGAATACAGTATTTCTATTTCCTGTCGTTTTCATTGGAAGCAATGTTATTATATGCATATTAGCATTAAAACATATTAATATTTTCGGCAAATCACGAAAAGTATTGATGAACTGCGGGATATTATTATTATTATTATTATTTTTTTTTTTTTGGACTGCGTATGCAGGAAGGGAACTGAGTATCCACCAAATTTCACTGAAATCCGTGAAAACCTTTTTGAGATATTTTGTGAACAATCAAACAAACAGAGGTGAATACATACTCCTCCAACGTCGTTGCCGTAGGTAATAAATAAAATGTCACCAGACTAAAGAGCTTAAAACGATAATCGCAAACAGGGAACGCAAGTCCATCCTATGACGGACATTTATCGAACGCGTGTGGTTATTAGAATTCATTAGCCAGCAGCCCACATTACAACGCAGTAGCAACGACAAAGCAAGGACGGACATGCATTAGAAATATCACCAAGATTTTTGGTTCTTCCCTCGCCTTTGCGATTCAAGTATTAACCTTGTGAGAAAAAAAAAAAAAAAAAGTGTTGAGATGGTGTTGCCACGAAGGATCCTGGCCAGTGAGGGTAGACTTGGGGTTGGTGATTGTCAAGGGACGGAGCAGTGTCACTGCACTCTGTAGGTGTCGTCTGTCGTTAGGGTAGCTAGGAAGGGAGGGTTTAGTTAATCGTTGTTAGGAAATTTGTTAGGTTTCAAGTATTTGTGGTTAATATGAAGGTATTTATTCATGTACACATGTAAAGATAATAATACGTTAAAAAATTAACGTGTTGATTTATGGTATTATTATTATTATTATTATTATTATTACTATTATTATCATTATTATTATTATTATTATTATTATTATTACGTCCTACAGTCTAACTGGGTCTAATATATGCTAATGTATAAAAAAAAAAAAAAAACTGGAATTCCTCGCAAGAAATATCTTCCGTGAGGTAACTGTGACATGCTATAAAGAATCGGAAAACTAATGAACTATAGTTGGATCAGGCTAAGGTGGAAGAAAAAGAGATAGAACGGGCATGAAATTGAATCTGCACTTAGTTGGGACAATGTGGAAGAGAATTATACTGGAAGGCATTTGGAATAATGAGAAAAAAATAAGCAGCAAAGTCTGGATTAAGTAAGAGACTATTTTGCGTTAAGGCTGCTGAAAAGGAAATGAATACCTCCAGTCGAGAGAATTTTTACAATAAAATGGAATCGAATGAATGCAGGGGCCATATCTGAATCAAGAATGTTCATAGTTAATGTGATTTTTTAAGAATTAAGGCTAAATAAAGGATAACATAAGCCAGGACCGACTGCGTTTTAGTTTATTACTTGTCTAATCGTTGTTATTTAATTTCATTATGTTGTGGTCGCCCTGAGATATTTCTTGGGATACGGAGTCATTTTTCGCATAAACATGGCTTCGTCACAGTGTGGTATGAATTCGACATATTCCAATGCACGCTGTCAATCGTGTTCATCTGACTAATGGTTGGATGAACACGGTTTCACTGGCCACGTTCTGGACATTCCGTTATCCAATGCCAGACATGATACAAACGACAAGGAGCACTCAGAATGCAACACCCGCGACCCATAAACGGTCTACTGTAATGCTCGAATCTTTGATCTTGGTCTGTGACCTTGTACTTCGACCCACTGTTCTCAAAAACGAGTTTTCATCTTCGCCTGACCCTCAGCCCTTCCAAGTTTGGCCCAAACCGGAAGAAGAGTGTTTAAGCTGACTTTGCTCTGTGACCTGACCATTAACCTACTGTTGTCAATACATTCACTTCATCCTTTGTTGACCTTCAGGTCTGGTCGAAATCCTGTAAAACCGTAAAGGGTCAACCTTGGCCTTGTTCTGTGACCTTTATCATTAACCAAGTGTTTGCGAAATCGAATAACTTCATTCTTTCCTGACTCTCAACCCTCGCGCGTGATCTAAATCGAATGGAAATTGAGATGACCTTGTCCTGCGACCTTGACCCTTGACCTTTTCTCGCCCCAAACTGATCACTTGTTCTGATTGACCTCAGTCATTATTTAACATCTGGTGCAATTCCATCCATTATACTGCTATCAGACAAACAGACAGACACAGACAGGACAGATAAACAAACCAAGACAAACTCAGAACATCCTCTTGCTACTCGTGCAGGTGTCATGAGAAATGGAATGCCTTGAACACGACCCAATATAACAGGGTACTTTCCTTCCAACTTTTCCCGAGCCTACACGACTGTATAATTTGCATCAGAATATATCCGATTCAGACATCAGTATGACAAAGCCGCAATTCCCGGGACACGTCGTCATATCTCACATCAACAAATAGCGGTGTGTGGTGCGGCGAGGGAATGTGGCTCCTGCGTGAGTGTGTAGGGGCCCCAGAGCCACTTAGGATGTGGCAAGTGGTGCAAAGCTATGTAGTCAAGATGGTAACTGTGCCGGGTCACGTCATCCTGGCACTGGCGATAGAGGACTGCTGATGGTGTTCGCTGCGGCCATGCGATCCTGTGGTCACACTCGGATATTTATGGGCGCGGCAATGACAGAGGCGCCAGTGCTTGTTACAACGGCTCGTTCTGTACGTGAAGTGATAAAGAACCGTTTGGTCGTGGGCTTAGGAGAATTCATATAATTTCCTCAACGGTTTATTTTAAGCATTATACCTTAACCTTCGGGGACTAATGATATATTTTACGTTGTTAAATTCCATACAATTATCCTCGCCACTGGGAGACCATCCGAAGTTTGAGAGATAAGAAACTACCTATAAACCTCGGGGAATCACTCCGTTGCCTTACAGTACTCTGCCTAACGCCAGATGATTTTACCTGCCACTGAGAAACCTCCCACGGTATGAAACGGCTATTATCCTCTTGTACGCGACAGATGTAAACTATGGGTGTTGGGGACAAAATAATATTCAAGGGCAAAATAAGATAACATGCACAAAAATCACTACGGAACAAGGGCCATGAATTCTCCTGTGCCAACAAGAATAAGGTTCTAATAATAAACTAAAAGGCAGAAGGCAATCTGTGGCGGAGGACAAAGAAGAATAGGAACATCAACAACGACAAAGGCGTGACCCACATAGGACGTAAGGCAGTACCGGGGAGTCAGGGGAGGAAACTACTGACCTAGATTGGCCATGATTAACCTGCTGCGCTACTGGCTATATTGTGTAGCTAATGTGCAGGTTTATCAGAGGCTTAACTTTAATTCCTGGCAGAGTTTTTATCTACATTAGAGTTCCCGCCATCTTTTTATTTATGGACGGATAACGGAACTATAACCATAATTCCCTTCAGCCCGAGAACGTCGCTTGCACTTATTTTGCTGTAACCGGACGTTTCTAGTCAATTTAGGGAGATTTTTCGAACAAGAGTGGTAAGTTACAGCTTTCATTAACCCTTTCACTACCAGGTTTCTCTTCAAAGGTACTTGAAATAGGCAAGAGAAAATTAGTAGAGAATACACCAAGGAGGCAACCTTTGCAAGAAAAATGGATATTTCCCAAAATCTGTATCTATAAACAGATTCACCTTCTAGGATAAATACAAGATCCATTTCATTTGTTCATGTACAATAGTCCAGAGGGCATGCAGGAACAGAACTCGCCTCATATCGCAACAGTATCCGAATCCTAATAGAACACGTGCCTTTGTTGGGATGGTTGCTTTAAGATCTGACAGTTTTCTCTTCATGTTTTGACACTTCATTCAGGAACTATAAGATAATTTTAAAACACTTAAATCGAAAACCTGACAAAAGCGTCATGAGATACAAGGTTTGGACACATGCACAGTAACCTTCAGGCGAATCAGACCAGAAATAAAGTCGTGAAGCCGTTAAAGCAAGCACTGGGAAGGAGAACACCAACACCAAGATGTGGAAAGAAGAACACCAACACCAAGATGTGTAAAGAAGGAGATCACACCATTACCAAGATGAAACAGAGAAAACAATTACCGTTAAAGAAATGTAACTAAAGGGGTTAGTATCGCAATCACCATTCCCGTCCTGCGATTATTTACTGTTGCGTGTTTTTATGTCGTTATTGCGCTGCTGCAGAGATTATCGTATTATATTTTGGAGGGAGGGTATTTGTGTCCCCCTTTATAAGCTTCTCAATGCAATTCTGTCCATTATCATTTGCGTTAGGGTGAATCTTTAACCCCCAGTCATCGTGAGGCTTCCCAGTACCGGGGGAAATCGTCTCATGTTATAGAGTAAAATAGGTAAGTCATTCCCCTAAGTTTAGCTCATTCAATCCGCTGACGTAATCATTTATTTAATTATTTATTTACTTATTTGTCCATTATTTATTTATTTATTCATTTCTTTATTTCTTGCTGCCTTCAACCGATTTTATTCAGCTCTGGGTACGCTACTTAGTAAGAAGGGGTGAAAGAAGACCATATTTAACGTCAACAGTTAGAAAAGTCTCGTCAGAAAAGAATATAATTAGATTGCAAAATTAAAATTAAAATACAACAGATCACCGGAGTTAAGGGCTTAAAGGTTCAATTCTTCCCTGAACATTTCCTACTATGTCCGTACCAAAGACACGAGTTAATAATACTAGCCTGACTACTGGACAGCTTTGGGTGGATTTTTCATTTTGTACAAGCAGGGGCGCAAACTCTCTCTCTCTCTCTCTCTCTCTCTCTCTCTCAACGTTCACCCTTCTTCTCCCCCCCCCTCGTTTTTTCTTCACTTCATCTCCGCCACGTCCCCCCATCTTTTCGTATCACCTCACTTGTCCTTCGCAATATAAAACACAATTCTTTTCTGGTCATTCATACCTGAAGTAATACAAGTCAATATGAAACCTTTGTATCCTCACGCTATATATATATATATATATATATATATATATATATATATATATATATATATATATATATATATATATATATATATATATATGTCGTATATGATCAGCTTGAACATAAGTTAGTGAACCCCAACAGTCAGCCTCATAATTATGTTCTCCTAGGTAAGAATGCAAGAAACCCAAACTTATCGTTCCACGGTCTTACATTTTCACAGTGTCTGATAACGTAGTCAGGCCTCCATTTCTGATAATAAAATGACAGAGTAAAAGAGAAAGTAGCCAATTTCAATACCGGTATGTTTCCTTAGTTATGCAAAAGAAATTAGCTGACCTTGCTCAATTTTCTCATGAAGCAAACCTAGAGTAATCCAGTACAAATTTATCCTTTGAATCAAATGACAATTGATCCTTGCTGTTTCCGGACGATTTCATTAAACTTACGAAGGATCTGCATTAGTGAAGGGATTAGTGAAAGCCACGTCTAACGCCTCCAGTTTGAAGAGTCTCTCATAAGCTGAATCAAATCGTGCGGTAGCAGTAACAGTATTACACAAAAGACGTCTTGAAGTGGCTAACAGTCTGCCTTCATCGTATCTCAAGGCAGTTTGGAAAGTGTGAGCCAGTAAAAAAATACTGAAATTCTTGTACTTTGTTTTTCTGTGCTGCCTCCACACATTTGCGCAATACACCAGGAGACATGTCACACAATCCAGCGATGTGTCCGACCGGAAAGAAATAGTTACTGGTATGCACTCTCACACGGGGCGGTAGAAGAAACTGCGCAGTAGTTGACAATACCTTACACACACACACACACACCTTAACCTACCGTCTCCTGTTACACAGATAGTTTTCAGCACTATACTTTCTCCATCAAAGATAACAGATGTACTAAGTTTGACATTTTTTTTTTTTTTAGTACAAACAGCTACGTATACAGATCTAACCTACCGTACGGTAACTACTCACCATCCTCCGTTATCCCTAGCAACTTCTCAAGATGTACTAAACAAAGTAGCCAGTCTCGGAAACGGAACACAGTGCCTGACCACTTGAAAACAATGCATACAATGAAAACAATGCATTCTTTTGTTGACTCAGGCAGGTATGCAGTATAAATAAACACTACCACTCACCTTCTAATGTTTTCCAAGTTATTTCCCAAGACGGACCAACGCAGCCACAAAAACGCTGCACAAAATCCGACTAGATGAAAACATAATGCTTTCGTTTGTTTATCTAATCATGTATGCAGAAAAATTAAACATACAGGCCTTTTCTTACGTCTCTGTCAGGTACCGACGCAAAACGAAAGCAAATATTTAACCAGGTTCGGGAACACAACATCGTAACCGACTGGAACAAAAGACCGATGCACATTCTTACAATTTCATTGTCAGCGAAAACAATACAACTACACAACCCATTATATTACTTTATCTCATACAACTAATTATATACGTGAGACTCTTGTTTTATCCCCGACGGCTATCGTAATACAGTATATGATATTCAACTGTAGTTCTTTCACGCTACCCTGGTCTAAATTTGCGCACTTTTGTGGTTCATTTCACAGGGTTCAGTGGCAGAAGAAGACAGTGCTATGGCTCAATTTCCATTCCATAGCATTTCTTCGTGACTAGCATCATATTCTATTGTTAATCTATTGTTACAGAACAGCATTCAAGATGAGAGATGGCAGTTTTAGGCTAAGTTAGAGTTCCTGTTGTTGTTTTCTGGCCAGGCAAACCCATCAACCGCGGGCAAGTAACCGCCCCTGCAGGGCCATCCCGTGCAGTGAACCGATGTTCGTTTACGGCTGACAGAACCTCGCCACTGCAAGACGTCCGGAAGAGTAAGGCGGTTTCGTTCCTGGGTGGACACCGCATTTGCATCTCTCCACCCAGTTAACAGGGGCACCTTAGCAGGCTCCACTTCCCCCAGAATTTGGTTATATGGTTACCACCCAGCGTGTAAATGGTTTCCTGGGTTACAGGAAACTATTAGTCTTGCCACGCACTGTAGAGCCACCTGTGGAAAGTGCAATAAAAAGTGACAAGACGGAAATCGGGCATAAAGAAGGGAGGAGGGCAGACACAATGACAGAATGAGAAAATTGAAGGATGAATTAGGCAGTACTACATCAAGTGAGTGGATGATGGTCGCCACCACTACCACCTCCTAGTCTTAGTAAAAAGAGTATAGCAACCAATCTTAACGTTTTCTCAGGCGTCTCTGCAGCCAAAGTATCTGAAACCCGGCAGTGTTTAACCAGCTGAAACAATAAATGCATTTATAGTCTGGCAGTGTGTCCAGGCATCTCGAAATGAACGGATCTTGAATTTTGGCTCTCTGTTATCTTGATTTTTTTTTTTTTTTTTTTTCGGGAACAGAGTTGCGGGCTTTTGGCCTTTGGTTCCTTCTCCCTTGCATGAAAAAAAAAAAAGTATGACAGAAATATAACTAAACACTCCACTTTGCCATATTCTCCTTATTCTCCCTCGTACCTTCTTAGTGAGGACTAGAGTAACCCATTATTCAAAAAAAAAAAAAAAAAAGTATCTGCCGAAGAAAACATGATGCAGTTTGTCTTTTACTCGTGAAGGAAACAACAATAACAGCGACAACAACAGCAAAAACAACAACAAAAACAATAATAATAATAATAATAATAATAAACAATTATAATAACAACAACAATAACAACAAATCTAACCACCCACCTTCTCATGCTCCCCCATAGATACCACGGTAAGACGAAGCCAAGTAACCAGCCTCGGGACCCCAAGGAGATGTCGGACTGGAAAAAATCGTTCATCGAGGCGGAGCAGGAGAAGGGTGAGGTGCAGGGGCCAGAGCCAGTGCGCCTGCGGGTGGGTCTGTACGTCACGGTGTGCCTCTTCATCACTGGCACCATCCTCGTCATCTCAGCCGGCATTGGCATCTTTCTGCTGGTGAGAGAGCAATGAGGGTCTCTTCTGTGACTGAAATTATATACCGGTATGCAAAATTGGGGGTTGCTTCCATTTCTGGGGTTCATTCTGGGAGGGTTCTGCTCAGTGACTGGAATCCTCCCATATCTTTACCACATGCTTTACTGACGCTTAGTATTACGATGATCATAATGTCCAATAATGGGAATACCGTTAACTCTACAACACACTCTCAGCATGGATTATCAAAAAGAACGATCTGGTTATTCAGGATACCTCCAAATATGTACATAACTTTAACACTAATTCATTACACTTTGCAAACGAACATAGAAGTACCAATTAAATCAACAGCTAAAGAAAAAAAAGTGATAGTTAATGTACTCAGCACAGATATAATTTCACATAAAAAAAAGCATATTAATTCTCTCTCTCTCTCTCTCTCTCTCTCTCTCTCTCTCTCTCTCTCTCTCTCTCTCTCTCTCTCTCTCTCTCTCTCTCTCTCTCTCATCAGAAGGGTGGGTGGATGGTGGTGGGTGCGGGCGGGTGTGTGGGTGTGGAAGTCATCATCGCCGGCAGTGTGGTCACGTGGATGTCTCGTGGTCTGGCCAACACAGCCATAGTGCAAGGTAAGAAATGAAGAGAAAATAATTGGGGAGACAGTGGTCAAGTGGTCTGGGAAGTCCACCACTGCCTGAAGGGACGCGAGTTCAATACCAGGTTACGGCAGGGACAGTCTAAATATTCGGATTTTGTTAAACTAACTTTTATTATCTTTCCCTAGATTCACTGAAATGTCATAAAAACACCACTGCTAATACTATCACTTAGTCTAGAATGAGACAGCCCTGACCTATACTCAACATGGACGGTAAGATTTAACGCCAAAATGGTAAAAGTGTGTGGCTAAGGCGGCTGCTGGGTCATAGGGACCAGATTATCAAGAGTGTATGTCCAGAGTCGGACACACATAATCAATACTGATAAATAAATAAAAATACAATATAGCATATATGGTGAAATTCGCAGGTAAGGAAATAATACAGCGCAATATAGAAAATACAAATAACAACAGTGCATGGCAAGTGGTGGATAGGGAAATAATAGTGTAAGATATAGTAGGGCTGAGGCATACCCATAAATCAAATGACTTGTAACGAAATGATAATGCATAATACAGAAACAGATGATAACGAATGATGATGTATAAGACAGAGTTGTTGATAACGAAATAATGTTTAAGGTAAAAAAATAAGGTTGGTAAAAATAAAAGTGATACAGTGGTTCATAACGAAATAATAAGAAACGCATAACAAAGAATGCATAGGATATGGGCCGAAGAAGAAGTGACTGTTAACGACCAGATTGCAACACAAGGTGGAGATTGACAACGAGATACGGTACCAGTGTTCTAAGTTCGCTGTAGTCATCTGACAACGAGATGTTAGTCCCTTCACTACAAGAGGCATCACCAAACCGGAATAAATATGTTTGGCGGTAGCAGGTATGAGGAAAAGGCGTCGTTGTGCTGAATGGCTTAATTGATCCCACAAAAACACAAATGGCCACATCATACGAGAAACAGGTATTACTAGTCGTGATTGCACAGTCAGGGGTGAAACTTCGAATAATATTTCACCTCTTCTGCCTCATACCTTCTACTGCTGGCTAATATTCCTAAGCTAAGAAGGAGTTTGGCGTGTTTCCCTATCCATACATAAAGCTTTTCTCTAATATGACACGTCAGAGAGGAAAGTGACGGGCATGTACAAAGTGTGAAGTATAGACGCATGCAGTGGAAGAAAACTTTTGCCCCCCACCGTACCATGTCATTAACTCTGGCTGCCCTCCCTCACAGCCAGTCTAATAAGTACTGGTAACTGTATGCCTTCCCGCTCCCTGCAATTAATGTCTCGTTCATATTGTTTGACGACCGTTACAGTATTATTTGCATGCCATAAGGAAGGTCCCCATTGTTTAAAGGTCTGCCACTGTCAATATTATCGTGGCGGCAATGTGTTCTTTACTTTAAATCTCTACTAAAGGAAGGAAGAGGTTATGTATATTCACTTCAGGTTGTCTGTTTACTTGTCTGCAAGATGTTTTTAAATATTACGTCCGGAATGACAAAAACATCTGGTAACTTTCTTTTTCTTTTTTAGTTTTTTTCTGCCACTATTAATTCACCCCATCCTTATATAGGAAATGAAGAATATGATGATTATGATAAATATTCACTTACTGCATGATAACCTTGGTGATGATGACTTCACCCCCAATGCACACACACACACACACACACACACACACACGTACACCGAAAAAAAAAATATACACTTGAGGAAACTTAGTGGAACCTCACCAAACTCTGATGCCTGAGTAAAAGCAATCGGCACGATGCATGAATGTTCACACAAATACTCATTAAACTTACAGAGCGTAAAGTTTTCGCTCTTGATGAACCATTCTGTTTTCTGTTGTATTTTTTGCTGGAAAAGTACCGGTAGATTGTGAAGTCTACAGCACTAACACTTCCACACCGACCGCGCGGAGCCAGCACATTTTCTTGTTGTTGGTCAGTGATACAATTCACAGTTTGCAGTTTTTCCACATGAATATTCGCAGATACTCTTCACTAATGTCTGCAGCTGGCTCGAATTTTACTATTGATACTCCATTACATTTCGTTCACAGGTAGTTTACATCAAGGTATATATTGATCTGCATAATATTTCTTACTTCCGTGAATAAGTAATCCACCTTTACCAACATCATCATTACGGTGTGTCCTCAGCTGTATCCACAGAAAAATTCTAGTCTATCGATAATCGGCATTTCTGTCCCAATAGAGACCGCATTCGTGTCCGCAATTAGTCCACAATGGTGTACAAAGATAGACCGCAAGTGTCCGCAGATAGTCTGCAATAGTCCATACACAGTTCACAACAGTGGCCATGGGTAGTCTATAAAAGAGTCCGTGGATAGTCCGCAGTAGTTCGTATGTAGTAACAGTAAAAAAAATAAAATGAATAAAATAAAACGTGTACTAAAACGTTAACGAACAGTGTGTTTCTCCCGTCACTATGCGACGTCCTTCTAAGATTAATAAAATTGTCTGGTGATAAAGAAAAATAAAACAGTAATTGGACAGAATGCGGTAACCGTATGTATGGTCAGTTGTATGTGTGTCAGTATGTGTAGCCAATTGACAGAAAGAAGACCGAGATGTGCTGATGTACTTACGACCAATCCTGTGCTGTAAGTAAGAATTATTTTTCCAGGAAGAAGGAAGAAAAAAGGTAATACAAAAGCTTCCCATGTCTTTTGTTCTTCCTATAAAAAACAAATATGGCTCCCGCATGCTTTACCCCTGCACCCTGATGACGTATTATAATTTTATTGAAACGACCGTCAGACAATGTTATATAATTCTGGGAGTACCTCATGCTAAGGTGGGGAAAGTACAGACTATATCTAACCCCTCCGTTTCAAAAAGTCTCTCCAAAGCTGAATAAAATCATCTGGAATTAGCAAGAATAAGAAAAAAAGCCCCCCCCCCCCATATGACGATAATTCCTGAAGTACACGGTACAAATACAGGACATGTCTGCTCTCCGATGTCATTGCTAACTGCACTCTGTAATGAGGAATGCACACTTATCAAGCACTGCAACCACAGGCGTTCCATAAATAACTGCTAAAAACTAGTGGTTTGTTTTCCCCTTCATGATGTACGTTTGACGGTCATCACAAACACACAAACGATCAATTCCCTGTATTAACTATGATTTGTTATCAAGGAGTGTAAACAAAGGGGGAATGCAGAAACTTTCCATATTAGTTGGTCTTCATAAGAAAAAAATAATTACGAGATGCAACCGATCGTGTTTGTTTAAGCTGGAAGTGATGATCACGTGCAACAAAACTGAACTATCTGAAAGGATGCGAGATCGATCCCACGATGGGGCACAAAACAGTTTGGGAATTTATACTTCTTTAAAGGCTAACGATATATGATGAAAACACCTCCGCTACTGCAAATACACCAGCCCTGAGACAATCCTGGCATTCACCATCAACAGTGGGTATTAGTGCATAAGCGGTCATATGTTTACGTGTGTGACACGTAACGACTGCTTGGCCTCCGAAAATGGTCTACCTATTCTATGGCCGCACTCAGCAACATATAAAAGAAAAAAAAAAGTTGATATTGTACTGGGTGTGTCACAAGCACTACCAACCTTGAGGAGAATTTATTCCTTCAAGGTGATCAAGAGGCTGGCCCTGAAATTTGACATCCACGACTAGGAAGATGATATGGAATTGAATAGATTGAGGTGTGTTACGTGTTTTTTTTTTTTTTTCGTCACATTGTGGGTGGAACAGGTTAGTAGGCAACAAAACACCCTGTGGCACGCCGAGATAGTCCTTTGTTCTGCTGAGGAAGAATAGTACCTATGAAGTTCTGAAAAAAAAAAAAAATCCTTGAGTTGGATCTTCATTATCTCGTGTGTGTGTGTGTGTGTGTGTGTGTGTGTGTGTGTGTGTGTGTGTGTGTGTGTGTGTGTGTGTGTGTGTGTGTTTAATTATGGGAACAGGTTAGCAAGCCTCAAAGTACCCTGTTGTGCTGCGAGACATTCCTTTGTTCAGTGGGGTAGTAACACGAGCTAAAGATGAAAATAAAAACATTTCTCTAACCTCAACCATCACGACATAAAGTCCTATTAGATTTTGAGCTTTTACATGCGCTCGTTTCAGGCGAAGGTCATGGATATGAATAAGAATTAAACAAAATTCATGTAAAGCGAGTTTTGCATGTGAAATTTTCCGCTGCATGAGATGTCCTCTTATTTAATTTTAGTCCTGGACAGTAACAGGCTATACAACGCCGCCTGAATGCCGAGATACACGGAAGAGATGCAGAAAATCATCATTAAAATTATCATCATCATCATCATCATCATGGCTTTTTTTCCCACCAAGAATTGGGTTCAAAAATAGAAAAATGAAAAAAAAAAAAAAAAAAAAAGGACAGCATAACAAAAAACAGCTAAAAAACAAAATTCGTCACAGCTCAGAAGACAAAAGCGAAAAGAATGAAGGTGACACACACATACAAAAAAAAAAAAAAATCTGTTATGGCGTTGAATGACTCCCGCATCACGAACCATACCCCAGGTTTGAAAAGATGGCATTGAGTTCAAAGCCAAGACGCCACATCCGTAAACAAGAACATCCTGTCGCCGATTCTGCCTTTAAACCCATTAGTGCGATGACGTCTTTTGGTGTATTCTTGCTACCCAGTATCTCCAGACGATTATAATTAACCATAGAATAAATTTTTCAAATTGGATGGGTTACAAGTAGAGTTTATTAAACTCCTCAACCGTAAATTGTACCTAGTCGCCTAGGGGAAGAATGAAATCTAAATAAACGTTTTAATAAGAAGGTTAACGGGGAAACTGATTGTTTGGTTAGGTGAAACATCCAATATATGATTCAGATACATATAACTTACGATGATCCTCCTCTCGTTACTACATTTCATTCGCTCAGAACAAGAGACATGAGGACAAGGCCACTCACTTTCCTTGTCCTTCGGGCAAAAAAAAAAAAAAAAAAATCTGACTTATAACAGGGAATTGACCACAAATTTCTGTCGATCAACATCCAGATTCCCCCCGTGTACCAGAGCGTAGACACAATTGGGATAGTTTCTGCTCTGTACTCCGTCTGACATTTGTAGTATATATTGGTTGTGGATATACTTGGTTTGGCATTTGTTTTTGCTACATAGGTAAGGGGTTAACTACGCCTGGGAATTTCAGGTGCGAGACAAAAAAAAAAAAAAAAAGTGCTATGTAAGACGGTGGGACGGGGTGGATAATGGCGGGAGTTGCCTTGACCTTACACCGCCCGTCCCACCCTCTCACTCCTACTACCCTTTCACACGTAGCAGTATTCACCAGTCGCCTCACACTTCATCCCTTTCGCTTTCCATGGACGCACTACAGTATTTCAATCAGGCTACCACGCAACAGTTTTCTTCATCTGAGGCATATTCTACAAGGACTTAAACTTACCTCGATTAAGCCTTGGACTTCTACAAATTCCCTCGGCTGGATACAGTGGACTGGACTTGAACAAAATACCCTAGTGTGCCATGGCCAAGAAAGTGCTATATTAGTTTCCTAGAACTCATACTAGTTTGTCAAAAGTTAACAACAGCCGCATGCTAACTCGTACAAGTTACCTGGCAGTTTTATACCAGCTGCAACCGTCTAGCAACTCCTGTTAATTAGTTAGCAGTTAAATGCAGCAGACTATCAACTGGTACAAGTCAGTAGTTTAGACTATGTCACTAATCCCCCAAAACAACACCTACCAGTATACTATATACAACATAATTAAAGTTACCACGCGGTTCACAATAGTCACATGCAAACTCAAACCTGTCATCCAGCGGCTCATACCTGGGGACGTGGTATTCAGGTGGCAGAGGAATGAACCAAGCACTAATGAAACGGAACAGCCTGAGGATCTGAGTATCGTTGAGACACAGATCTAATGAATATTCCACAAGACCAACAAACGTCATAAAATCTCCCCTCTAATACCATCACACCAATCCTAAATAAGATACCTCTAGCATGTCTTATAGAGTTGTCTTGGTATTAGTAGCAAAAAGATGACGTGCAACAGTGCAATACCATCTACTGGCATGAAAAACTGTTGGGTTTCAAGGAACGGACTGTGTACTCGCATTAAAAGAAAAAAAAAATTAATAAGTTTCTATTAATCACGTAGCAGCTCATACCAGCCACCTAGCACTTCATACCATCCACCTAGCGACTCATTCCAGTCACCTGGCAGTTTACAGTGACAGTTAGCTAATTCCAAAGAACAAGTAAGCTTACACTTATTATTTTATCGTATTATTTTTTCCCATTAAATAATTTCTAATATTTGTTTCGTAGTTTAATTTAATTCTTCTCGTGGTCTTGAACATAACAGTAAAAGTAACTGCTTCCATTTTTGCTTAGATCTGTCTCAAAATTCTACACCATTGTCATCAAATTACCCGTCCTTTTAGTTTTCATTCTTCATTTTCCCTCATCCTTTCAATGTGTGTGTGTGTGTGTGTGTGTGTGTGTGTGTGTGTGTGTGTGTGTGTGTGTGTGTGTGTGTGTGTGTGTGTGTGTGTGTGTGTGTGTGTTTCTTGGTTGCAGTTCAATGACGTTCTATGAATGTTTGTGCTTCCGTTCAACCACATTTCCCCTTCTATCATAGCTTTCTCATCACTATAGTATTTGTTTTACATCCTGGATGGCCTTCAGCGAGATCGTACCTCAGAGTCATGGAGAGTAATTAAAGAATAATACAGTCTCATTACATTCACAAAGCTTTCTATAACCTCGTCTCACTTCCTCCTCTTTGCTTTTCCTCCTCTTAAATTCAGTTCCTTTCACTGCCACTTCCCACCAACTCTCTCCATCCACCTCTCTATCCAGTCCCTCTGAAATCAGTTATCTCTGTCTAACCCTGGCCGCTAGTTCTTCAACTACGACTCCTGTTTTCAGCTGAACATGAGTTTCTCTGTCTTCTTTTCCTTGCCTGTGCAATATAATCTCTTCCTCACACATTCTTTTTAAACTTCATCTCTACACTTGCTTCTCTCCTACGACTGGTTCATTGACTTTTTTTTTTTAAATTAATTCGTATATTTTTCTGCTCTCCTATTCTGCTAACATATTATATATATATATATATATATATATATATATATATATATATATATATATATATATATATATATATATATATGTGTGTGTGTGTGTGTAATATACACACACACACACACACACACCTGCCACCAGTGCTCATTGCCTTGTTTCAACTCAGCTTCTATTTATCAATATTCTGTTTTTTGTTTCCTTCTTATCTCTTTAACGTCTTACCCTTCTGGCTTTCCTCGTCTGTCATTCCACTTCACTCACCTACCTCCCCTCCACTACATCACTTTCCCCCACCCTTCCATCCCCGCAACAAAGCAACCTCTTCTCTCTCACACACACCGTTAAGGCCACACAGCGTTCCTGAGCATGGCCGTACGTGATAGAACGAGGTGGGGGAAGGAGAGAAAAAAAATTTAGAACTCAATATGTGGCGTCTCACGGTGTTCGAAATTGGTGCGTTCATAACCCAAACCAGGGAGTGATGTGAACAATGCTGAAGGTGTCTTTGTCTATTTGTCTTCCCATTCCTCCTCCCCCTCCTCTCTCTCCTTCCATCCTACCATCCACCCTCTCTTTCTTTCTCCTCTTTCCCCTCCCCCTCTTTGTTCTCACCTTTTTTCTTCCCTCCCACCTCCACTGTCTCATCTCTCTCTCCCTAGCTCTCCTTCCTCTCTTCCCTTCCTTCACCACTCCTTGGTTTCTTTCTTCTTCTGTCTCTTCCCTCTCTCTCCCACTCCCTCCTCCCTTTCTTTCTTCCCTCTTACTCCCCCTTCTCATTTTCCCTCTCTTTTGTCTTTTTCAAATACCATCCATAACTCGCTTCTCTCCTTCCTCTCCCATTCATTTCTTTCTCCTCTCTCCACATACCTGCTTCCCTAGATCTCTCTCTCTCTCTCTCTCTCTCTCTCTCTCTCTCTCTCTCACACACACACACACACACACACACACACACACACACACACACACACACACACCCACACACACACACACACACACACACACACACACACACACACACACACACACACACACACACACACACACACACACACACACACACACTTTTATCATCTGGTCACGTCCTAGGTACAAAACCACTATTACTATGCCTAATAAAAAGTAACCTCTTATTTCTGTCCGTGTAACCATAGCTTGTATTGTACGTGACCTTGGAGATTTCGCAGTGCCTCTTCGTTGGTGATTTATTTTGTATACTGCACTCTAACATTCTTTAGTATGGTATTTATGTCATTTTAATATCGACACACCTTGCATCAGTATCATAAAAAATACTACGAAGCCTCTTGTTTACAGTATATCGTGTTATGAGCAAAATAAATCATTAAGGAAGAGTTACCACGAAGCCTCCTATGACACCTAGAGTACAGTCCTAAGCCCAATGAATGCAATTTGTTATCTGCACTGGTCTATCCGAGCCATAGCAGCAGTAAATGTACATGTAACATATAATATAATCGCTCTCAAATATAGGGCATCCCAGACTAGTTTTTCCTTCTGGTTAAACACGCTCCTTCTCCCTCTCGACCCGTACTTCCTTCACATCCAGTTCGGCCTTTCAGCAGACCTGTGTACTTAACCCTTTCAATACGAGGACGTCATGAGACACTGGGGCCGTACTTATAAAAGATCTTAGTCAATTTCTACGACAAACATAGTTCCATAGCAGTTTCTTATCATCGAGAATCATGTTGTTTTGCTGTACTTTGCAATTTAGTACTTACTCTAGTTTGGTTATGAAGTGTCTGATAGTAGTGTAAGTGAGGACAAATCGTCACAGAACAAGCACAATTACACACAGCTTATGGCTAGGAGTTTGTATACGGCTCCAGATATATGAAAGTGATGGCTGCATATTATCATCGTGTACTTATTACGTTTGGTGAAAACTTAGAAGAAAAAAATCAGCAAACACTAAACAACCTAAAACACCCATCTTCACACGGTGTATTAACCCCGCCTGTCCCACCTCCATATCTGCCCGTCCCGCTCGCTCCCCTCCAACCACACTACCCTTTTCTACTCCTCCCACCTCCCCTCCAACATCGAAATTCAAGAGAAAAATTTGCGACGCGACTTACACCATCTCACTGACAACATCGCCTCTCATACTCGTACAACGTCCAATCCGGAGCGTATATACTTGGTCCATCCTGTTCATCCACTCACCATCGCCTCAGCCAACCTTCCACTTCTTTTTGTCCAACCCACCCAGTTTTGTCCTCCCACTAATGACTTACACCTTACCAGCCTATCCACATCATCCACATTCACAGGGTATATTTCCCCCCAACATACTCCAATACCCAACAGTATCTCATTCCATCCCTCTCACATCTCTCTACTCATCCCATCCACTTCAGCTCGGATATGGTGAATATAACATTATTGTTTCTGCTATTGGCCAATCCACAACAGCCATATTCCAGTGATATACCTACCTCACCGTACCTCCCCGCTCACCGACATCCCATCCCATCCCACCCACTCCTGTCTGATCACCCCACCTACTCTTGCAAAACCAGTATCAACTTTTAGAAATGCATAACATACCGGTATATTGTCCTAAACCCATTTACTTCGGACTGCATAAGACTGGACCGAAAAAGAATGACTAGAATGAACCCAAGTTAACCTGAATGGACTTGGCTGGATTTGAGGTTGCCAAATTGACCCCTGGACTAATTTATTTCCAATTAGGCCAAGCTGGGACATTCTAATCCATGATAACTTGTTTTCCGACATTTATGCCCGTTAACGGATATGTTGGGTGACGTTTATGCTAGCTTATGGTTATACTGACTGACAGTTTTTCAGCCCTACATGTGAAGGGTTGGTGAAGGGATGGAAGGCAGTTGACGATGTGGTGAAGAAAGGGAGGCAGAAAGAGTGGCGATTTATCATTATCGACAGGAGTGATAGGGAAAAGCAGGGATGTGGCTCTGGTGACGAGAGGATAGTTGGTGCTGAAAGGGTGCATTGCGAGGAGAAAGAGTGGTACATAAGAGTCGTGCTTATTGATGATGGCGTTTGAGAAGAGAAGAGGGAATGGGTGTGTGGTGGTGCGGTGGTGAAAAGAGTGATGGTGAGAAGATGGAGTGGTAAGATGACTGTTTGATGATGTTAAAAGAAATGGCGAGGTAGGGGGAATGTGGTGGTGAGGGCAGTGGTGTGCTGAGGAGTGCTCAGAGTTAGGTGGTACACGTAGTAAAGTAAGACAGAGGAGGTTATGAAGTGTTGAGAAGAATGCTAAGGAGGGAATACTTAGAATATTAAGTAGGGTTGTGAATAGTACTGTCGTAGTGAAAGTGATGTGGTTGTGAGAGTTGTGTGGTGGTAGTAAGGGTGGTGTAGTCGTGAAAGTGACGTAATGGTGTGGTTAGTGAGTGGTGTGGTTGTTTTTTGTGGTGCTGCATTGAGTGATGTGGTTGTGTGGTTGTATGTGGTGTGGTTGTGAGAGTGGTGTGGTGGTGAGGGCAGTAAGAGTTGTGTGATGGTGAGGAGAGTGGTGCTGATGTTGCGACATGGCACTGGTGGTGATGGTAGTAAGAGTGGCGTGGCTTGTTAGGTCATTACAAGCGGTCGGCCCTTCACCACAACCTTGGACCACTACCTCTTTTGCTGTCTCTAACCACCGCTATCCATTATAACTACACTACTTCCAATAGCCACAAAATTGCCACTCCAGTAGGCAGTCACGACAACTACCTAATCATCATCATCACCATAATCATCATTACTATCATCATCATTAACATCATAACCACATTTCCAATTCATTTATCTATAAGGTGTGGATCAGAAAAACGATGATTATAAGGCAAGAGAACTGTCATTAAGGCGTCAGACTAAAATGGCCTGCTCAATCATTCACTCATCCAGACTTGATTATTTTCTTGTATAATGCCTGACAAGATCTTCATAACAGCTGAAATTAGAGCAAGTGTCGTCAGTCAACTTAAAACGCTCGATAACTGACAGATTTAGCAAAATTTCTACATCGTTCACCACATCGCATTTTCTTCCCATATGAACGTTTTCCATTCTACTTGTCTCGCTCTAGGTCAAAGTCTTCTCACATCTCAGATCATCTCGCTCACACACACGTTCATCATCTCTCCCACCCCACCCTTTTATCTCTAACTACTCCATCTTTGCTCTCCAGTGCAGTCTCACAGTACTTATCTCTCGTCATTATTTCTCTGTTCTCTTTCTGTTCCTCTTCAGCTTTACTTTCCCCATTATCTCTTCAGCTCTGCTCTTCATATTAACTTTTTTTCTCACATTAGCTTTACTCTTCCTTTCTTCTTCTTTTTCTTCGTCTTCCTTGTTTTCTTTAACTTTTTTTTTTCCTGTTGTCTTCCCTATTCGCCTGTCTTGTAACCCTGTGGGACAGGGAACCACTCGGAAGCTAAATAAAATCGTGTGGAGTTACTTTGAAAAGTATAATTTCTTGCTTCCTGCGAGGGTTAACAATTAGCCAGTATGGTGTCCCTTTTGCATATCCATCTCTCCTGTTACCTCTCAGGGTTTACCACTTCTCTCCCCCCATCCTTTTTCAGTTTCGTTTCTCCTCTCTCTTTCTTACACATTTACTAATCTATTCTCACACCTTCTAACGTTCTCCATCCTTTATGTTTTCCTTCGTTTTCCTTCGTCCAGCAGTCACTGAGAGCTCCGCCTTCCACCTTTACAACTTCTCCAATCTCCCATCCCTCCTTCAACATTCTACCTCTCCCATTTCCTTCATTTTCTTCTCCTCCTTTTCATTTCTCCATGTCTCTTCCCTTTCTTCCACTCACCCTCTTCAAATATTCCCTCTCCCTCCATCTTCCCTCTTCCACCCACCGTCCTCAAACATTCCTCACTCTTCCATTCGCCATCTTCCCACCCTCCATCACGCACCTCTCCTCCCACACTCATCACACACACTTTCCCGGGCAGCTGAACAGACTCCTTTCATGCCTCCACCACCACGCTCTCTACACAAACAAAAGCAGCTCTTCTTTGGCGATTAGGGCGTGGCGGGGTTCTTCCATCCGTGGTTAGTGATACGTTTCGCTTACTTCTATGTGTCTTTAAACGCTGATGATACTGTTTGTGGGTCTGTTTGTACGAGTATTTGTTTCCATTTTCTTTATATTCACGTCTGTTTTAATACTGCTTTCTTTTGTTCAAAGACGACAGACTGATATTTAGATAGATATGGAAAGGCAGATATAGATATATTTAGTCTATTTTTCCTCTGCCTCTCGACATTCATCGATGTCTTCCCACGGTTTTCTTGCGCATATTACTTACTGTAATATCTCTTTCACTCTTCATGTTCACCCCAGCCAAATGACAGCAATTTTTGTCTGGGTATGAGGGTGTGGAGTGCTGTCATCCATCACAAGAAACTCAGTGGAGGATGAAAATACACGACACTCCATCGTACACGCCACTCACTGGTTTCTCCTGATACGGACATATTCTGAGGGTTCCGACTATGTTTTATCTGGGTTTGCATCTGTTTTCTTGCCGCTCTTTATAGTTTTTTATTTCGCCTGCAACAGAAGAATACTACCCAAGTATTTTTTTTATATGTCGTAAAAGGTAACAATAAGAGGAGAGCCCCTATTCTTTGTAGCTCGGGGTGGGGTTATGGCAACTCCACCACCCAGCACTTGTTATAAACACCATCGTACCATTTACCCCACAAGAAGTGGGTGAGACTGCACCTGCAGCGTACTTTTTCTCTGGCTCACGTCTCCACCGAAATAAAAAGCCCTTGGTCTGGGCCCGTACTTATAAACACTAAGACCGCGTCATAAGCCTTCAAATTATTGGAAATCAGTCCTAATTTCACAGGAGCGAGTCACAAGTGCTATGATTCGGCTTATCTTGAAACATAACTTAAAACTCCTCTTGAGTGGTTGTGGTGCTTAGGACGAGACGTATGGCACGATCACAAGAGTAAACATGGCCGCCACACAACAGCAATAATAAGTCCGTCACCGCCAACCAAGCACATTTCGCGACAGGAAAGATGTCCTCATGAACTAAGTGACACAGACTTACTGCGCAGATACCGCCTGGACTTTGCTGGCATAGTTTTTGTGACAAATTTAGCGCGGGAGACCTTAAAAAAAATAAAAATAAAATGACGTTCTCTAGATACAGCCTACCTGTACAAAGCAGAAAGATGATTCGGGGGTCCAATTTAGTTTCCTAAAACGCTTTTCAGTCGCCATGCTGCAGTTGAGGGTGACTGGCTTCTTCCTTGGTGTTTTGAAACTTCTTATTCTCATTGAGTTAAAGGGCGTTGTAGTTAGGGTGTTTTGAAACAGCTACCCAGTACATATCGGAAGCCCGTGCTCGTGTTTGTGTTTACAACGTGTGACAGAGGAAGCAACACACTGTCGTCCACAGAAACACAAAGTGGTAAATAAATAATTCCTATAAATGATGCTAATCTGCAGACTTTTCATTGAAAAACACTTGAAACAAATATCGAAGTAATTTTGGATTTGTTACAACGACACTTGCTGGCAATTTTTGACATTTTTTTTCTATTATCACAAAAAATGGTGCTACGTAATACCCCAAAGCTAACTCAGCAGCTTATTATTTCAACCAAACTCTCGACTTTGTTAAACTGACTTGGCCCTTAAGCCTTATCTCACTGTCTTATAAAATTATGATATATCAATATCAAAATGATAATGAAGAAATATTGATCGGTAGTTTCATTAAATATATAGAAAAGAAAGGCAAGTATAAGCGCACTGACAAAAGCAATTATGGAGACAGAAGAATGTGCTTTGTTGAGGCATGACCTTCATTTCTTGCTCAGTCTGAAAAAGCGTCCCCCTAACCCAATCATCCAAAACCTTACCAGTCCATCCTCACTCAGTCTCTGGTAACCTTCATTTTTTTTACTTCACACACACACACACACACACACACACACACACACACACACACACACACAAAAGGTTACGTGTCAGTAAAGTACATTTTTAAATTCTGGAAAATTTTGGCTATTTCTTTCTAGTTACACGTAGACGAGTTCAGTTAGACCAAGAGAGGTTTTTCGTCCTCCAAAGGTTACTGCTCTGTACAGTATTTTCTCCTATGTTCGTGACCATTTTCTCTCTACTTAACTCTAGTAGCTATTTACTTTTGTACACCATCCATTCATCCTACTTTTGTCTATTTACCTGGTATATGAATTTTCTTTATTTTTCGTTTTTTTTTTCCCTCCATCTCCCTCTTCGTGGTATAACACTGCACCTGCTTCGTCAATATTTATCACACTTCTTTCTACATTAATTATTGCGCTTATTTGCCCTATATTTACACTGCCTTATCTAGATCTTCCTCTGTTTCCTTTATATTCACGTCGACTTTTTCTCTACCAATGTTTTCTACAGATCTCCCTCTATTTTCTCTGGGATCTCGCTTGGAAAACCTGGGAGTCTTTATAATTTCTCCACGCTTTCTAGATTGTCCAAAGAGAGAGAGAAAGAGAGAGAGAGGAAAGGAGAGGAGGGTGCATGGAGAGTCGGGTGGAACGAGGCGAAGAAGAGAGACGGGATAGGAGCGAGCACCAGACATATAAAAAATAGAGTGTATGTGTGTGTGTGTGTGACCATGTGTACTGAAGGCGTGGCTGGGCAGTGAGGCGACACGGCACCTGCTGGAACACACACACACACACACACACACACACACACACACACACACACACACACACACACACACAGTGCGAGCTCTTCAAGACAATAATTGGTCAGTGTAGTGCCATACGTCCAATAATTCCACCAAACCAATAAGCTAAAGAAACATAGTGCAGCAGCTTACCTCCACCCCTTACCAGCCTCCCGTCTCCTCAGACCAGGTGAGAGAGAGAGAGAGAGAGAGAGAGAGAGAGAGTGTGTGTGTGTGTGTGTGTGTGTGTGTGTGTGTGGTTGTGTGCAGTGGCAGGATCGAGATGGGCAAGCAGTAGGTGGGATAGAAAAAGCATGAAGGTGGGAGGAGGGAAGGTATGTAAGATGGAGGACAGGAAGGCAAGCAGGTAAGGTGGGTGGGGTTAGATTGTCTGTACAGCTACGAACAATTCCATCACACTATTTTTAGCCTAACAGTGCCATGAAACGCTTACTTAAATTTCTAAAACGTCTGTTGGGCTCAAAAGATAGCATCAGCACTCAAAAATCATTGTTCAGTCTCGTTAATCGTCGTAAGGAAGTGAATCGATGTAAGTTTGCAATTGTACGTGGTTGGGAGAGGAGGGAAATAGGTTGGGTGAAGTTAGGCTACCCCTGGGATGTTGGAGAGAGAGGTGTCAAAGGCTGGGTGGTACGTGGGAGGATTTGACAGGTGGGGTTATGTGGACTGTACGTGAGAAAGAGAGAGAGAGGCAGGTGGGATCAGGTGGGCGACACATGTGAGAAGAAAAGGGGAGGCAGGTGGGATGAGTTGTACATGGTGGAAGGGAAGGTGGGTGGTGTTGTATGGGAGATGAAGAGTGGTGGGGTGGGATAGGCTGCAGGGGAGAGGGAGTGGGCCGAAGGTGGGGTTAAGTGAGAGAGGCAAGCAGGAAGTTAGGTGATGTTTTCTTTTCTGGGTAGAGGGAGGGAGGTGACAGATGAGGTAAGGTGAGCAGTACGTGACCGGAAAAAGTGAAGATACGTTGGCTGGGGTAGACGTTACGCGGGAGGGGGGAGGCAAGTAGGGTAGAACTGATGGTACGCAGGAGGAGTGCAGGAATGGGAGGTAAGTTGGGCGGTGGTACGTGGGAAGCGGCGAGAGGAGAGACAGGTAAGGTTAGGTTGCCGGCGATACGTGGAAGTAATTACCTGGCCACCCCCACTCCTTCGTGATCACCATCCATCTCACATAATCAAACAAGCAAAGCACAGTACACAGACTCAGGGCGATGTGCTTACCAGGAAGACGTAAGCGGATGAAACAGGAAAGGGAGAGTGATATGATGGTAGTGAGTGAAGTGGCGGCATAACAAGATGAAAAGGTAGACAAAAACGCGTAAATTAAGTATATATACCCAAACGAAACATTTCTTGGTACAGACTCAAACTCTTCTGAGAAGTTCTGGTATGAGATGAGTTTTCTTTCCCTGATATATAAACGTGACCACGCAAGCAAAACAGTACCGCACATAAGGCAACACGCTGAGTAAATTGCAAGCACCCGGTGTGACGTACGAGGTGTGCGCTGAAGACAATATATTTACCTCACTATCCCACCTGCAGCAGCTCAGTTAGTTACAGTAATCTCTTGAACATGGGGATGTAGTTTTTTGCTTTATTCATGCGATCTCCAAAACATTTTGTTCAGTTCAGGAAGCTCTTTTTTATTTCAACACGAGGACGTATTATGTATAATATTCTTGCTATCAACAGTCCATTTTATTTAGCTTAAGAATTGGTGTGGTTAGAAGTCAGCCTTCACCCCCCCCCCCCTCCACTACAAGGGTACTGTCCTGAAGGCTTAGTGGGGTAACATTTCTAGTATTCGTAAGAATATATTGTTCTTGTTGCTATCAAACATATAAAAAACATCTATGAAGACAGAAACAAAGGTGTGAAAAGCTTCGTTGGAAAGCTCGAAATGAACGGATCTTGAATTTTGTTATTACCTCCGTCAAGGAGGTTATGCTCTTGTTTTTGTTTTTTCTTGAAGGAAACAGTTTTGCAGGCTCCTGGCCTTTGGTTCCTTCTTTCTTGCATAAAAGAAAAATCTTAACAAAAAGCAGCGACAGTAGAAACAACCACAAACTGAATCTACAATGACCTACGAAGTATGTACTGATGAAAACATACTTTTCTAACTGTCTCACCTGCAATACCTCAGCCATTTAAAGGCCGGATACACGTCAAGAAACAACATTGCTCCCCGTTAAGTCTTTTATCTCACTCCCCACACACTATCGACTTCCTGTAACATGCCAGTCTCCACACTGCCATTACGAAGCGACTGGAGTGAGGTGGGAGAATCAACCAACCACTGCCACTTGTGTTATGAGTTACGATAAGCTGGTCGAGCTGCATATGTTGGCAGACTGTATTTCTCATCTTTTATAAACCTATACATATAAAAATCACATGGTTGGTTACTGAGATACAAAAACAGTGAAGAACATATATCATAAAAATTATACAACCATCCTTACAGCTTCATCTCTTCTTATTAATACACCGATTCTTACAACTCCTGCACGTTCACCAGTCAACAACAATAACAACTCCTCCACTCCCATTATTCCAGCGTTCCTTAATACTCCTTCCAAGGTTAGCCTACAGTTTACCTTACCTGACGTCCTCACAACTCCCGTCACTATATGCACAGCCTCATTCAACCCTTACGGTCCCCTTCATTCACATTCATAATTTTATCCGTCTTACTTCACACACACACACACACACACACACACACACACACACACACACACACACACACACACACACACACACACATGCTCTATTCTTTCTTTCGTTGTCATGTTTTCATTTGCCTCTCCCCCTTACCCCGAGACCCGTCACTACTTACAGCTCCGTCTATTGTCCCTCATACCTCCCTCCATCCACCATTACAGGTCCACCCTTCCTCATCTCTCCCACTACTTCGTCTCTCCTTCCAACATTTTCCATCTATTTTTATCGCCCCTACTTTTTCATATCTCCCTACAACTTTACCCATCGATCATTACAGCCCCCAATCACCTGTACTTTTCCCCGTTACCCTTTTACCTACCCTCGTACCTGCCTCATTCACTGTATTCCCAAACATCCCTCAGCACCATACCGACTGCACTGTATAACTATTCATCTACCCTTCTTTGTAACTATCCTGTACTCTTCCATCCGTTGTAACTCCCCCTCTCTACCCTTGGCCGTACTTATTCATTCACCATTATAGCTCACTCTTGCGCTCTTACTTTCACCCAAATCTACCACTTAAATACATCCACCAAACCTCTACCCCCACCACAAAGTCCACCTCCACCTTCATGATCTCTCCATACTTACTTCATCATCCCTTCCAAACACCATCCTTACACCACTCCATCTCTCGCCCTACACGAATTTCATCTCCATCAACCATCTCCCTCTTTCCACCCACTTCCTCCTTTACCACACACACACACACACACACACACACACACACACACACACACACACACACACACACACACACACACACACACACACACACACACACACGCACTACATACATTCCATCCACACCTTCAACCACTCCTTTTCATCCCTTCCACCCTCATCAGAGATTCCACCCTTACCATCTACTTCCACCATCACCATCCTAATCACTCACTCACTCACTCACTCACCTCCAGTCTCTCTCTCTCTCTCTCTCTCTCTCTCTCTCTCTGTGAGTGTGTGTGTGTGTGTGTGTGTGTGTGTGTGTGTGTGTGTGTGTGTGTGTGTGCCGCCCTCACCTTCACCTCACCCAGCGCACAACTCAGCCATGACCCGTTTGTTCCCTCTCTCTCTCTCTCTCTCTCTCTCTCTCTCTCTCTCTCTCTCTCTCTCTCTCTCTCTCTCTCTCTCTCTCTCTCTCTCTCTCTCTCTCTCTCTCTCTCTCTCTCTCCCGTATTTACTTCTTCTTTCTCCTCTCCGTCGTTATCTCTCACTCATTCCTTCATCAGTTTTTATTCTGCTTCGAGTCAACCTTCCAACTCCTAATTTCCATCTCTTCCCTCCGTCTCTCTTTTCCTGTTTCCCTTCTTCCCTGGCCTTCCTTCATTCCTTCCCCACCTCCTTCCTTCTGTTTCTCTGCTTCTTCTAGTCACTTATCTACATTCTCCTGCTTTCCATCATCTTTTGTCCGTCTCGTGTTGTTGTGTTCTTCCTCATGTCCTCCTATCTGTCTTCATATCTCATATATTTCGTTTCCTCCTTCCAATTCCTGTTTTTTTTTTTTTCCTGCCTGTGTCCTGTATTCTGTTTCCTGCTTCCCTTACCACCAGCCTCCATTACTCGTCTTCCCGTCTCTCCAGTCTCCAGCTAACCATCTCCATCTCGACTCCTCACTCTGTTCGCCGTTTACCTTGATTTAATGTATTGTTTCCTGCACTGTCTCTTGCTTCCTGTCTCTCAAGCTGATTGTATTTTCTTATCCCCTGCTCCCCACCCTTTTAACTTGTGTACTATTTATTCCAGTTTCGTATTTCCTATTCTCCTGCTACTTCTTACTGACCACTTTATGAAATGTTAGTACCATTTTAACGCACACACTTCAGCATTTTATTTTGATGAACGCTAGAGTATTTAATTCCGCTTAACACTTTCACTGCGATGACATATTATAAGTTTAGTATAATCCAGCTACCTCCAGACATTTCATTCAACTTAGGAAAAGCCTCTCGTATTCAAGGGGTTAGCAGAGACTGTATTTAACCCCGCCAAGCTGTTTTAAATATCTTTTCCAAACAAAATAAAATCATTTGTAACATATCAGGAAAAATATTGTCATCCTCCACCGGAAAAGGGTATGAAAACTTAAATTTTCTCCTATCCTTGGTACGTGGTGGGTCCTTTTGAGAGTGGGAAAGTGAGGGCCGAGTCGGGGTGAGGGGTGAGGTGAGGGGTGAGGGCGATGGAGTATGATGGTTGTGCCTTGACTCCCAGGCTAAGGGTGGCAGAGAGGGAGGCATCACTGGCAGTTTCGTTACCTCCAAAAATATTCATCTTAGGAAAGATATCTGGTAATGGAGTGGTTTGTGAAGGCCGTATCTAACTTCTCCAGTTCAGAAAAATACCAATCTAAATCAGACTGCCTGGGGATGGCAAGAATAAATAAAAATGACATCCTCGCACTGAAGAGGTGAACAGGGAGGTTATCAAAGCCGAGTCGCAGTGAGGTGATTGATGAAGGCGGTAAGGTATGATCACTGTGCCTTGACTTCCAGGGTAAGGGTGACAGGGAGGGAGCGAGGCAGCACAAGCAGTTTAGATGGCTGGAATGTCCGTCCGTGTTTATACAGACAACTGCATGTCTTATACACAGGTATCAGATCGCCGCAAGGAACTAGGATTTTTACGATTTTTTCCAGTCTCCCTTGACCACAATAAATGAATTTCTATGTTACTTTTCCCGAGTCTAATGTTAAAAACCGCAAGAAAAATAGGCACTGAAATATGTCTCACTAACACTAGATTTTCCAGTCCTACCCAACAAACCATACCTCCTATCTTGGTCTAACCTCAGTTGGATGTAAATAAGTTCTCCCCTCGGTAAACAATGAAGCCTGAGGTATAACAAGGGAATTATAGTGATGTAAAGAGGTAAGGCATAAAGAACTTTCTCAAAATGTTTTTTTAAGACCATGGGTAAAAGTAATAGATATCAGAGAATACACTGGATCTCACAACCAGAGCCACATTCCTTGGCCGGTCTCCCCCTCCCTCTGTGTGTGTGTGTGTGTGTGTGTGTGTGTGTGTGTGTGTGTGTGTGTATCATAGTACTGCTGGCCGCAACAAGCACACCTGTGAAGTACTGTGTTCGGGTGTTACTGTACAACTTGGGTGGTGGCGGTGAGGGCAGGTGTGTTACTGTTTACAAAGGAGGCTCTCAAAATGTTCAGGCAGACAGACGGACAGACAGACAGGTGCACCGCGCTCCCTCACGCTCTGCCAGTCACTCCCCAGGTGGCAACAGACCCCCCATCCCCCAAGGAAAGAAAAGTACTCGCCTCCCCTTCCCTTCCCTTCCCACACATTCAAACTCCTCTCCCATTTCATCTCTCTCCACGTTCACACCCCATCCCTTTATGCCCTTACAGTCCATATTCTCTCCTCCTCTATCATTCACACTCCTCTTCCTCCATCATATTTACATCCCTTCCTCTCTCTCACTCCCCACATCCACACTCCTCTCCTATTCCTTTCTGTTCCATGTTTACATTTCTCTCTCATATTCAGATTCATGTACACCAATCCCTTATATTCACGCTGCCTTCTCCTTCGTCCACTTTCAGACTATCTACACCTCTCCTCTGCACTCACTACCCTCCATCCGTCTCCCATATCTTGATATCTCAATCTTTCCCTACATTCAAGCTCCCCACTGTTCCAATCTATATAACATTATGACCTCTTCCTCCTCATACTTGTTCTCCTCTCTCTCTCTCTCTCTCTCTCTCTCTCTCTCTCTCTCTCTCTCTCTCTCTCTCTCTTTCTGTTTATCTGTGTGTGTGTGTGTGTGTGTGTGTGTGTGTGTGTGTGTGTGTGTGTGTGTGTGTGCTATTTTTATTCTTTTCATCCTGGATTGATAAGAATACAGGCTGCAGTTCTTTCTGCTCATTTTTCCCGTTCAGCAATTCCTGCCCCACATTCCCCTCCACTTAAAGTTCCTTCCCCCATTCCCGCCCTCTCCCTCCTCCTAGCCCGATCCCTTCCCCCTTTTCTCACTTTCCTGCAGTTCATTTCCCCCTGTCTCCCTCTTCCTAGTCTTATCCCTTCCCCCTTTTCTCCCCTTCCCCCTATCTTCATCCTCCTTCCAGTCCCTATCCCTCACTCCACAATCCCGTTCCCCGGCTCCCTATTCCTACAGTTCCTTTGCTCGTTATTCCCCTGCCTTCCCCTCTCCTCCCACCCCCACTCCATTCCCACTCGGCCGATGACAACACAACTTTGCGTGTTTAATGTTCTCTCATCTCGGGGGTCAAGGTGTCAAACTTTCTCAATGGAATTTCAATTATTTCGCGCGCATCACTCTCCATTTGGGCGCCGGAAGTCGACTTTCATCTCACTCTGCGCTGTCACCACTGTCATCAACATTTTATTTGAACCAAGCTTTCCCCTGGAGTGGTGGTTTAGTTCTTACTGACACTTCACAGAACAAGTGTGGCTGGATAAAATGACGGAAATTGAAAGGAATCACTCCAGTGATATGAATTTATCAACACAGTTTCCATGTTTTGTGCGAATATTGTTAAGCCATCGTTACCTAAAGCTTAGCAAGACCCTAATACTTAGTTCGCACACATGACTTTACAGGTATTTAGATAAGTACAGTTGAGTGCAAAATCTAGCTTAATAATTAATCTCTTCTGCTTTTCAGTGACATTTGCTGGGTAATATTCCTCAGCTGAGAGATGGCTGGTATGTTTCTCTGTCCACAGATAATGCTGTTTTGTATGATGCGTCAGGGAGCATAGTGATGGACATGCCCTAAGTGTGAAGTAGATGCAGTCGTGCAGTAGGCAACCCTTTGTCCTAGACTGTACCTTGCTCTATACGCGGATGGCTTATGGTCTTAGGAAGTAGAATCATTACAATTACTATTACATGACACTGACGGACCGAGAACAGAGAAGACAATAACAGAACTCCTTCGTTGATGAGAATAACACTAAAATAAATTTGTAAGTTATTCCGGCTATACGTAATTTTTTCATTATCGTGTAACTAATATGCATTTCGATCCGGCCGTCAAAGAAAGTTCAGAACCACACCTTATGATGCGAAGTGAACCTCGTTTAATATTTTTCTCCCTCGCCCGAAGTGCTAATAAATTTGTTAATCGGTACGATTGCTAATAACGAATACATCTGTGATCTGATAATATGGTCTATGTGATTTTGGTTTTCGTGTAATAGCTTAAGAAACAGGATAGCAATCATCATCATCATCATCATCATCATCATCATCATCATCATCATCATCATCATAAGTCTCCTTTCCACATGTGCATGGGGACGACGGATTCCAGAAACAAGAACAGGAAAGTGGAATTGCTGGAGAACTATCAGTTTATCTACTTTCATGTTTGTAATATTTAACGGACTCATAACTTCACGGCATTTCAAGTTAATTTGATCACTCTTGTATGAATAATGCGTTGAAAGTAAATAATGATATGATATAGAGACTTAATAAAGACCTATGATAATGCAATATGAACTGATGAAAGTTCCACTTGATATGAAATTAGCTTACCGTAACATATGCTGCATAATTACAAATGACATCTAACTAGTAAGTAATGTCGATATTAAGAATAGTTGTGATATCACATTACGTAAACCCTTTCGTGAAGTGTGAGGTCTTCCATTCAGCATTCCATCATCCAATCCTGTGGAATAAATATTATACCCACAAACAGATTCTGAGTTTCTTATAAAAATGCTACAATTTCGGCTCGATTTAGACACTCACACCCGAAGAAAGTTCAAGTCCAGCCCAAACTGCCGTATCTCCCAGTACATACAGTGCACGCAGTTCCACTAAGCGGGCATTGCTATTGCTTTCGAACGGTTCATGGCAGAGAAGTCAAAACACATCCATCCCTGTAATACCCCATCGGGAATTCAGGTACCCAGGGCTAGGCTATTTAGTCCACATATTAGAGGCGGGGATGAGCAGTCACTCTTTCTGCATTACATTATGTGAGCAATTAACTCCAGCCTTTCCTTGAAAATGAACCTTGATGGGCCACATCCGGGTGTAGCGCCTTAACCCACTAAACCATCAAGCACACATTTGTTGGCTATATGGTTACCACTTACTTAGCAAATGGTTTCCTGGATCAGAGAAAGTCTTGTCACTCAGCGTACAGTAGTCACTCGCAGGTAGTACTACATCTACTGTAGTGTGTGGACAATGAACGACCCCGTCTACCGCGTGAGAAATTTTGACTGTATTATCACTACACGATTTCATTCAGAGTAGGAGTGGCCTCTCGTCGTCCAAGGATTAACAATAGTCTGCAGTAACCCTTCCAGGTTGTGAGGAATCTTTACTCTATTATTTTCGTTATCATCAGATGCCTATATTCAGCTTAGGTGTAGCCTTTAATTCTTCTAGGCTTAAGACACTGAAAATATAATGATCAGTAAATATATCCACAACTAAGTGATCGAAATAATATGACAGCTAGTGCTGAATAACTGCAATTGCAAAAAGGCTGACTTCTTCACTATACCGCACATGAAAATAGTTTGTTCATACAGTTAACTGGCGTGTTTAAGATTTTACGTGATCGCAATAACGTGATGTTGGAAAATAACATCAATAACAAACTATTACTGAAGAAACACACACACACACACACACACACACACACACACACACACACACAGCCACTGGACAATCAAGGTCATTTTCTCGAAAATGAGATGCTTTGAAGTTCATACACCTCTGCGACTCATATTACTAGGCTTAGGTCACGGACGTATAGAGAGTTTTTATTGGAAGGTTTACTGATGATTTTTTTTTTTATTATTTCACTTCTACTTTACCTAAAATTACCATCCCTTTATCTTGAATGCTGAGCTGTAACAAGGGCTTGACATTAGAATATAGTGTTAGTCACGCAAAAGTGTATGGAGGGATGTAGACTAAGAGTCATAGCATTGTCTTTCTTCTACCATGGAGTTGCGGGAAATAAGCTGTAAAAGAACGAAAATCCCCAATAGATTTAGGCGTATGAGCTATAAAATGTCTATTGTTTGAGAATTTTTGCTTTACTATACCTCATACCAATTAATCTGGCCAGACATGTATGGCAACACTGTTCCTGCCGAGATTCTGATTGGCTGGAGGTATTTGTTAGGTTTCGTTGTTGCTAAAACTTATATTCTTTTTATTATCAGGTGTGATACTGAGTTTGTCGACAGTACAATCGTCAAAAGCAATAAGAAATCCGTCATATACTTATCAACAATGAAGTTTTCGTAGGAAGATAGAGATATTGAGTCAACAAAGTATTATAACAGTCCAAGTCAAGGTCAGCATTCGAACAATTCCTTTAAATCTCTGACACTCCGTAATATAACAGAAAATTAAGGAAACCTGATTAATCTAAGCGTTGGTATAACACATTTAAATTTTAAGATCAGTCCGTACTGTGATAATAGAGAATATATAATGAAATAATTTTCCTTTAGCCTACTTTGATTTTTTGCGATTTTTTCAAACCTCCCTACCCGCAGAACTCGTCTTTCCATTAGAATTTTTAATTATTCAGAGTTGTGGCACGATTTAAGGGTGCGAACTGATCTTAAAATTTAAATGTGTTTTTTTGCCAGTGCTTAGATTAATCAGGTTTCCTTAATTTTCTGTTATATTACGGAGTGTCAGAGATTTAAAGGAATTGTTCGAATGCTGACCTTGACTTGGACTGTTATAATACTTTGTTGACTCAATATCTCAATCTTCCTACGAAAATTTCATTGTTGATAAGTATATGACGGATTTCTTATTGCTTTTGACGATTGTATTTTAAACAAACTCAGCATCACATCTGATAATAAAAAGAGTATCAGTTTTAGCAACAACGAAATCGAACAAACACCTCCAGCCAATCAGAATCTCGGCAGGAACAGTGTTGCCATACATGCCTGGCCAGATTAATTGGTATGAGGTATAGATGGTCTACCGTTTGACAATTTTAGAACACCCAGGCTCAGTTTCGTCTTACTCTAATTACTGTGATAACCGGAAGAACATGTCTTATTCTGAATGCCGCTATACTTGTGAAGTGAGAAGGCTTTGAAGGAAGTAATAAATAATTTAGGGTATGTTTTACTTCACCCTATCTCAGTTACCTCTTGGGGATAACTGCCAAGTAAACAGATGCCTATGTAGTATCATCTCGCTTGTATTAACTTCCTGAAATTATGATTAGTTACGTTAATCAGATTATTAACTCCATTCAATCACATATATCATCTACAGAACGTCCATAATAAATTAATGTTATTTATATCACTCCTTAATTAGCTGGGCTTAGTGGCTGTAACAAAAAAGCCATATTCCCTTATATCGATTTTCATACCATTGCCTGATCTAATTACCGTGCGAAAATGATTTTTATTTTTTTTTCATGTTATCTTGAGACAAAAGAAGAGTCTATTTCTTCTAGGATGTGAAATTTGTATCTTCCTAAGTATCATAATGAATATAAACGCAGCTGCGTGAATATCTGAAATGTTGACCATATACTCAGCTACAGCACATGATTCCTAAAAAGCGCAACACCTGTCCTCTTAAAAACGTGTACTCATATGATGCAGACACAAATTTGTAAGTGTAGGTAGTACACGTGTAACTTGATATAATTACACTTACTAATACGTGTACAATACATATTACATATTTCACACACACACACACCACACACACACACACACACACACACACACACATACACACACACACACACACACATACGTCTGTTATTTAACTTAATCCTGACACACCACCTCATACCATCAAATACGATAACCATTCCAGACATTGTTTCAAAACTAGAACAGCTCCTACGAGCCCATCTATCCATTCACACAACACGCACACACACACACACACACACAAACTACTCTCACCTCGTCCCCCGGGGCAAGCCAACACGTCCTTTGGTCATGCCTGTGTCAGTCACGAGGCCCTCCAGCAGCCAGTCATGCAAAAGGCAGTGGCTGCAGGCTCTGGTGTAACCCCTGGAATAACACCACACAACCTCATGCCCTCTCACTCGTGATTTATCGTACACCTGAATTTGGCGTTTCCTGTCCTTCACTCACCGTACACTTTTTCGTTGATATTTTATTTTTCTTAACATTCTTTTCTCTTTAATATTTTTCACTTTTTCACTTGTGACTTTTTATAATCCCTTGAAACTTTTATTTCTTTCTTTTAAAAGTTTCACTGTTGTGGTCACTTAAAATACACACAATTCTTTTACTTAGCTATGAAGTGCATTTTATCGTTGTTACATTTTATCTTTCCTTGATTTTCGCTTACATTTTATCATTTCTCTTCTTTCACTTCTGCACTGTTGTATACTACTTCCTTTTTTTTCAAATTTCGGCTATACTGTGTTACTTTTTCACTTAAAATATACTGTATCCCTTCTTTTTGTTCACTTAACCCCTTACGGGATTAAGGCGTCTGGCAATAGACAGACAGATAGATAGTCTTTATTGTGTTAGTAATCGCTCATTGCATCACTTACATTTCTCGTCACATCTTGTCACTCACTCACATTTCTTATCATTTCCTTACCTATAAAACTTTCTGCTGCTCTGTTCGCCAATCTTTATCTGATCTGACCTGACCTAACCTTGAATAACCTAACCTAACTTAACGTACCCTAAGATAACATAGCCTGGCCTTCCTTGACTTGAATTAAACCTACCTAATCATTAATTAACTTAACCCATTTCCGTTCACGACGCTTTCACTGTTTTTTCACAATAATCAGACATTTGCCAGTCGTGGATGAGACAGCTCTAACATACACTGCCTCAGAAAGGTTGGTTCGGGAGTAGTGCCAAAATGGTGACACGTGAGGCTGTTTGACGTCATCTGTTGGTGCGTGGTGGGATTGGTGTTAGAATGAGAGAGAGAGAGAGAGAGAGAGAAAGAGAGAGAGAGAGAGAGAGAGAGAGAGAGAGAGAGAGAGAGAGACAGTTCAGTGAGGTCGATACGTAGAGAGAAAATACAAGACTAATCCATACATTTTCTCTTACAGGCTATCTAGTAGTGGGCGTCCTTTCCGTGGTATCCTGTATCCTACAAGCCTCCCTCCTAGCCATTCTCACCGCCCTAGCCCACGCCCACGCCCACACCCCGCCCTTCTCCTCGGACCACGAGGGGCTGAGGGCGTGGGTTCAGTTCCTGGGGGGTGCGCAAGGGGCCATGGCGGTGTTGGTGGGCGGGATGGTGGGGACTTCGATCGTAGTCACTTCTTGCTGCTGTCGGGCGCCCCAGGTACACCATATTTGTGGACACACCTACTCTTATTTATTTATTTATTTATTCATTTTTAGGACGAAGATGAGACACGGGAAAAATGACAATTTTTTCTGATAATTCACTTTCATGAATATACATTTTTCATAAATATGTGGATATAGTTAAAAAAAAAAAAAAACAAGACAAAAATAAGAATTTTTTGTGAAAATAATTCGCTTTCAACTCTCCTGGTCACGTCAACTGTATTTTTTCAATCAGGCTGCCCCCAAAAATTCACATTCACTTGAGGTGAGTTGTAAGAGCCTGAAAATTTTATTAATTGTTTATTGTGCAAAGCATGGCTCAAAATTCTGTATACTTCCATTCCCTTTCAGGACAATGTGGTTGGCGTGTACCATCCCAGGTGACACTCCACAGCCTCCCACCAGCATCCCCCACCCACACCGCCCGTTTTCGACACCCTCATAGCCGGCCACCTCAAGTACGCCGCCAGTGACAGCTCCGGAACCACTTGATGAGAGAAAGTGTGAAACAGACTTTTATCTTAGGTTCTCTGTTTCTTTTGTACACGCGGTTAAACAAGCTGGAATAAACCTGACCTTCCTTTTTTTTTTCCCTTTTCTATCCACTATTTTCCTTTCCCTTGTCACACATGCTAAATAATTTATTCTTTCTTTTTTCATATGTGGTAAAAGAAAAGAGGGATATGGTGTTGATTACTTTGTTCATTGTCTATCTTTTATACACTGATGAATGAAAGTGTGAAAGGAGCTTGACTTTTGTTCACTACTTTTTCTTCCTTTTTCATATGTAGTAAAATCAACTGTGGCGTAAATCTGAGTTCTGCTTCTTTCCTGATTTTTCACACATGATATACAACACTGACGAACTAAACCTTACTCTTTTTCTTTTTCCTTGACACGTAGAAAAGAATGTAAACAATAACATATTTCTTTTGCACACGTAGTAAACAAAACCGTGAATAAAACTGATTATCTTTCATCTTATTACAAAAAAAAAAAAGAAGGTTATAAAACTGAACTAAGCCTGATGTTGCCGTTCTTTATCGCTTTCCTATTTCTTGTCACACGTAGTACAAGAAAAGAGAGTGAAATAATTTTACTTTGACTTTTTTCCTGTTTCTTTCTTTTTGTTCTTCATCATTCGTGGTAAAATGAAACAAAGTAAATTAACCTTGCTCTTTGTTTTTCTTCTTGCTTTTTTTTTTTTTCAATTCTTTCCTGTATAATGTGATAAAATGGACGAACTTGACTTACTTTCTGTTTCTCTTTTACATTTTTCTTCTTTCTTGTCATGCATGTTACAGAAGAAGAATAAACTTGGGGATATGTGTGTGTATGTGTGTGTGTGTGTGTGTGTGTGTGTGTGTGTGTGTGTGTGTATGTGTGTGTGTGTATGTGTGTGTGTGTGTGTGTGTGCGTGTGTGCCTCACTAATGTTTCGCGTTTCATGATCGCTACCGTACCTCGCAGTCGTCTCGGGAACAAGCACTTCCGTTTCCTTGATTCTGCCTCTTCGTGCACCCTGACCTCATTAATCAGTCGTCATCTTCACTACTATGTTAACGATCATCACCACCATCACCACAGCCACCATCTACACCATCACCACCACTCTTACAGTTATCGCCACTATAACCACCAGTACAATCCACTATCATCACCACCACAATCGCCACCATCACCACCACCACCACAACCACCATTCTTGCCACCGTCACGACCACTACTACTATCATCACAACAACGACAAAGACTACCACAACAACGACCATCATAATCGTAACTGTCATCACTACCGTCCATTTCCATCACTACTATCACAACAGCCACCATCCCTTTTCTCACAATGAGTACTTTCATTTTCACCACAACAACCATCATTATCACCATCACTGTCACCACCTTCATTACTACCATCACTCAGAGAGGCAACGTTCTCCATCTAGCCTTCCTGTTTGCGGTTAAAGTTGAAGATGTGCCCCCCCCGCACACACACACACATCTATCTATCTATCTATCTATAGCCCGACGCCCTAATCCCGCAAAGGGTGGCCGCAGACAAAACACCTCCAAGTCGCTCTGTCACCCACCATCCGACTACCCTCCCCCCAACTCACCCCCCCCTCTCTCATATACCTCTCAACTCCATCCCTCCACCTCATCCTCGGTCTACCTCTCCCTCTCCCTCCCCCCACCTCACCCACATACACCCTCTTAGTCAGTCTTTCATTCTCCATTCTCTCCACATGTCCAAACCACCTCAGTGTATTTCTCCTAATCTTCTCAACCACATCCACATCCACCCCACAGCGTTCCTTCACTTCTTCATTCGTCAACCTGTCCCTCCACGTCACTCCACATGCTCCTCTCAAGTAACTCATTTCCACTGCTCTCACTCTTGACTTGTTCCCCTCTTGTAAGGTCCATGCCTCGCTTCCATACGTCAGGGTAGGGATCACAGTACTATCATGCAGTGACTTCTTAACTTCCATACTCACCTCCCTATTTCTCATCACTGCTCTCAGTGTACCAACAACCTTCCTTCCCTGCTGTACCCTTTCACGCACTTCATCCCCCACAGTTCCATCCTTACTCATCACACTACCCAAGTACTTGAATGCACTCACATTCTCCATATCCTCACCATCCAACCTCACTGCACACTCTGTGACTTCATTCCTCTCAAACACCATAACTTTACTTTTGTTTACATTAACTTTCAGATTCCTCCTCCTGCACACTGTCCCAAATTCATTCACCAAACCTTGCAACTCCCATTCACATGGTGCTCGTAAATGCGTGCACGAGCAAACGTACGCTAGGTGAATCATACATGTGGGTTTACCTTGACGACCATCTATGTGTGTGTGTGTGTGTGTGTGTGTGTGTGCGTAGAGGTGCGCTGACTAGTATAAAATCAATAAACGGTTTCCATAACACCTTTCATTTTGAACTGTAAAAATTCTTTCTCAATTTTTTTTCCCTGCATCTTTATCATGTCAGTAAAATCACCATTAGTATCTGTAGCATATTTTTATTTTCTTTCTTCTCTTTTTGTTTTTTGCCGCTATTACTAAAAAAGTGCAGTAAAAAAAAAAAAAAGCTTTCACTTTTCATCTGATAAATATATATATATATATATATATATATATATATATATATATATATATATATATGATAAATCTAGATTTAAAGTACGTGTTAAAAAAATGAGAGTGAGTGCAGGGCGGGTGTGTACAGCGGATATGAATGTTCAAGTCAAGAATAATAGTGAGTATGTAGCGTGAGTGTGCAGCGTGAGAATGAGAGTATGAGTGTGTAGGCTAATAGTGTGAGTGTGTTGCGTGAGTGTACTGTATAGACTAACTTTGAGTGTGCAGGGTGAGAATGAAGGTGTGAGCGTGAGCCTGTGTAAATCCATAGGTGAATGAGAATTACAGTAGTATGTATCGTATGATGCAGGGGACGAATGAAATCTAGAGTGGTCTGTGTGTGTGTGTGTGTGTGTGTGTGTGTGTGTGTGATGAGAGTGTGTAAGTACAGGCTACATTTGTGTGTATATGTGTGTCCAGATAGCGAAAACAATACCTCATTACTCTCTCACTCTAAGGGACCTGTTCTATTAACCCAGCAAATGAACTAGCTTTAAGGAGTGTTTGTTACCTTTTATATGAGGATCAAGCATTTAGGATCAAGTGATACCTCTCCCCTCCCAACTCCTTCAGTTCTGTGACGTTTGTTTAATTTTATTCCTGCTAACTCCGGACGGTATTATTCAGCTCAGGAGAGAGAATTTTCATTAATCCCCATAACCACAAGGTATGCTTAACTTAATAAAATCGTCTAGTGGCAACAAGAATAAAATTTAGAATGGCGTCCAGGGGCTGAAAAGAGTTAATACCTATCGCACGCTTGGTTAGTTCACATGTAAAGAATTTAAATGTATTATATCTTCCTATATGCAAATTATACCAGTTCTCCAGTGCCTTAGATTTTACATTTAATATCATCACTTGATTCTCCAAGTGATCAATGTAAACTATAATATTAATAAACATTAATAAACAACAAACTACTAGTACCACAGACCAGTTTCTTTCACTGATCCTTTTAATTAGAGTTATGCGTACTGTGAATCTGAACACAATGCTTTAAATTTCCAGCAAATGTTATAACTCAAGTCGATGACCTATTTTTCATTGGGTTAGGACATCATCAGACAATTTTATCTAACACAGGAAAGATCCTATACACTGAAGGGATTCATTAAAATTATATATAATCTCTCCAGTTCGAACAGTCTCCCAAGTGGAATTAAATCGTTTGAAGATTTTAACTATAATGTAAACAGAACGTCATCGCAGTGAGATGATTAATGTTTTCATACTGTCACTCTCCGGATGAGTAAAAAAGATAACCACAGTTAACAAGGGCCGTTCTACTTAAAAAATAAATAAATAATTATGGTGATACTAATAATAAAAGTAAAGATCGCTATGACATTGTGCCCAAGGGATTTGACTGCTCTCATCACAGGCTGTGGGGAAGGTGGTGGTGAGTTTGATTCTCGGGCTAATCAGATTCATCCAACAGTACAATGGGTCGTGTTCTAAAGGACGACTGGGAGTCAGCAAAAATTGATTGCCTGTGTTAATGACCCTCTTGCATTAACCTAAACCTTCTTCTGATGGCCGTCTCACCACCATAATGTCCGCCATCTTCCATTTCCATTGGTAATATAGTCTGCAGTCAGCTCCCCTCGGATCGGATCTCTGTCATACAAGTCTTTATTACTGTTACTGAGAATAAGAATGGCCAGTGTTAATACTGACTTAAGAATATGAGAACATCAGTAAAGCGGTTTAGTGCGGTAGGATGTTACAGTCGGTATATTCCAGACCTGCCTACAAGCCTGACAACACTGCAGTCGCTATTAATCTTCTGTTGGTTTACCAGACTTTACTTCGCCTCCTTCGTCACTCCTGTGCCACTCATCCCCCGATGCCACCACTAGTAACAAAATCTTCCCACAGCTAATCAAAGCCTCGTCCATGTTAACCACTCCAGTATCGCAACACTTTGCATGTTCTACTCTTGCTGCCACCAGACGATTTCATTCAGTTCAAGAAAGGCAGTTGTTTGTGAAAAGTCTTCCCACAGTTGAATGAAGGCGTCTACAGACGTGGCATGAATAACAAATATGAAAGTAAATGGTGCATGGGGATGAATTACATCCATATATGGAAAAGTTTATTGGAAATATACAATGTTTTTGCCCCACTTGGACTCATATCATGTACGAAGAAAGACGGAGCCTACTGTATGTGTAAATATATAGAGAGGTGAGGAGGAAACAGGAGAGGAGGTAGGAGTTCACCTCGCTATATATCTATTCATGCATTATGTTCCGTCCCTATTCACACTTGAAGAGGGTCCGTAAGGTTCATATCGAGTCGAAACTGCCTTATTGTCGGGTAAAACATTTCCATATGTGGGTTACATTCTTCCCCTTAAATAACTGACGGCGTTGTAATTTTAAGGCACAGTAACAGTGCCTATTCTGAGTTACCTGTGGTGGAGTCTCTTGCTTAGGTCGCTAATTTAATGCCAGTATAGTAGGTTAGGTTTAAAGTATTAGGGCAAATAGCCACAAGAGGCTTAGATCGTGAGAAAACAAGAGGAGAAAGCAAGGTTCTCTGACCTGTGCATCCCCCAGGGCATCAGCCAGTGTGTCTGTCATTGTAACATCTGCAGCAAGTCATCCTTATAGGTCGCAGTTTTTATGTTTCTTTTTATTTATTTATCTTTCCATCATGATGGCTGTTTTTCGCTTTACTCAGGCTACAACCAGACAGTTTAAGTTTTCTGACCTATACATCCCTCAAGGCAACACCTAATGTATCTGTAATTGCAAAGTCTATAACAATGATAGGCTATAGCATATTCATTGTCGTCTTTGTCTCCTTTTCTTTATATATATAAGAACAATAACAATAACAACAAAGTACCGACGAGCCACATAAATTGATAATGGGTTCTCATCGTACAAACAACTTTCTCGTGATCTTTACGTCTGCACTGTTTTATGTCGTTCGTCACATCAGCCACCGCGGTGATGGTGGCGCTGGTGCGGGAAGCTGGCGTGTTTACCTGCCTCTCCCAGCGCCATTATCCATCAGTCCATCATGCAATTGTACGGTACCGTCCCATGAGAAGCGTAAGGTCTCTCAGCTAGTTCATTAGTGACCAGTCGTTCTTCCTTACGTGACGTTATGTGAGCAATAAACTATAACCACTCCTAGGATTTAAACCCTCATGAACCACTTTCAGCTGGAGCTCCTTAAACCACTAGACCATAAGGTATCCATAAAATAGTTATATGATTACCTCTCGACGTAGTCAATTGTTTCCTGGAACACAGAAAACCACTTGGCTTGTTATTTAGTGTAGAGTTACCTAATGCCATCACTACACCGCGTGAATGAAAGGTGGGCACCCTCTTGATGCGAATGGGAACTCTGCAGCCCACACCAGCCGTCACATAGACCTCTTCTCACCGCCCACTCCTCCCGAGAATCTCACTTGTATCGGCCTCTGCACACCGTTTTCCCGTCATTATCACCGTTGTACACGTTACGACTCGCGCACCACCGACCGTCCCGTCGTTTAAGAAGCACATTTTGAGCACTGGAGCATGGCTTGTAAAGGCGGAAATCGTTACACACTTCATATAATCAGCCACTACTTCCGGTTGGATAAAGAAGGGGAACAAAAATAAAGGATGAGTCTAACATATCATAATAAAGAGCATGAACTCCACCTTTGTTGCAAAACGACGGAACTTCGCAAGTATCCAGTAGCAAAACTAAATGGGCATCATGAGTGTATTCATTATTATGTAAGGCACGTTAGGAAAGAAGCTTGGCGCTGACATCTTCCATCCAATGACATCTTTCTTAGGTTGGAGTTGCCAGACACAATGTGAAACGTCCTATATTTAAAAGGGGTTCCTATCCCGCTCTACAGGAATATTTCTTAAGATGAAAAAAATTTCCAGAGTTAGCCAAAATTAATCTTCTGGCGTTATCCAGAATTTTAAAAATCCTCGGACCGAAGGGTTAATAATATGTGAAGATGGTTAGGCCTGGGAGATGAAAACAGGATTCCGGGGACTTGAATGACATGTGGATGATTGTGTGACTCACTTCACTGGGCATACTGTTAACAGTCCTCCCAAACTGCATCTTTTCTTCTCTTGTTTCTGAATCGTACCTTACTCGATATGTTCTGTTACACTGGTAACCCGGTCATTCACGGTTACTGAATTCTGGTTCTCCTATCTACATTTACGATAACAATAACAAAATAGTCTATTATCATGAGGTCTACCATAAGACCAACTTTCATCTTGGAGGAAGAGTGGTATACATAATTAACCCCTTTCCCATGGTGGCGAAACACACACACACACACACACACACACACACACACACATACACACACACACACACACAGATATCCATAGTGAGGGCAGCGTAGGAGGAAGTGTTGTAGCGTAAACGTTTACGTGTGCCACAATCTTTCTCATTGGTTTGATCCAACAAGATGCAAACAAATGCTAGTATATGAAAGGAAATATTACCAGGTCCCACAGTAATGAACCTAGACACAAACATAACAAAATGAAAGCACTTTGTCCACGCACCACTATGACTTGCGTTAACTCTCAACCTCCTATATTCATCCTCAATTCTATTAAACCGTCTGTTGTAGCTAAAATAAAATACCTAAGTTGTCTCGACCACAAGTGGGTTAATGGTGGAAGAATTAGCACTATCATTCACTCAGCTAAATAAAACCGTCTGGCGTTAGCAGGAATGGGATATTAGAGTTGTTCTAACCATGAGGTGAATAATCGAGTGAAATCCATTAGGCTACGTATATTAAATGTTACTATCATTCTTTTTCCGCTCGATACTCCAAATGGCAAGGAAAAAGGCGAAAAACTCAAGGACTCCAGCAAGGGATGACACTGCAAAGTACACATCAGAGAGGAAGGAAAGTAGAAAAATTGCCACAGCGTGTCGAAGAAAAAGGCACTGACCCGGGAATTTGAATTTCTGAAAATCAACAAACTGAACATCATTAGAGATATTATTCCAGAACGAATCAGAAAATGTGATGCAACATCTTGAAAACAGATTGGTATTGTATGTGACAAAGGAAAATGCACAGCTATTATGAGCCTCTGTCGATTGTGTGGTGTGGTGTGGCTTTAGTAAAGGCGCACACATCCGCGGGATTGACGCGCCTCGTTAAAAAAAAAAAAAAAAAAAGTTAGTGAGGTAGACGGACAGAGCCGCTTCTAGAGATGCTCCCTCATCTAAAGATAGGATGAATGCGGAGATTCGAAAGTTCACTTTTCCTAATAGTTATTCACTTGTCTTTTCCAGTTACTTAATATAATTCCCCACAATTTATACCAAGCCAAGGTAGGCAGTAATTTCTGAGTGGTCATACTTGAAACAGAGCAAATCAGGATCTCTCCTGGGGAAGCGACAGTTGAAATTAGGGGAACACCATCTACATAAGCAACGTGTATGTTACCTGTAGGCCATTCCATATATCTTGAATACATATAGAAGTAACAACAGATCTAAATTATGGGTACCGGCATCTCCAGCATGTGTCATTATTCATGTGGCTTGACGGACAGGGGCCTAAAAGAGTTTGCTGGAGAGTCGTATTCGTTCTGCGGTCCGTATTCAGTTTGCGGTCCATACTAGGCTTGCGGGTCGCTTATCTGGTGCCCTTGATCTAAACCAAAGTGCTCAAACCCCTAATCGTAAGACCGCCCACCGTTAGGATGAGCCACTTGGCAGGGTGGGCAGGGGAGCGTGAGAGGAGAATAGCTGAGGCTGGAAAGGTGGCTGGGCTCAGTGGGCTGGTGGAGGTAGTGTGAGGAGGGAGACGGTGAGGTGAAGACGTGGTTCAGACGCTCCCACCTTTGTGTCATAGTGCGTGACATATACTTCCTGTGCACTAGCTCGACATACCAGTTTTACCACTGAAAAACTGAAATACGGAAACAATATTATACGCGAGTTCCTGTTCATGAACGAAATTCTAAATATTGTGTGTCTATGGAATGGCAAGAGACATAACAGGAAAAGAATGTACTGTACTCCCCCGTCTCTGTTTGGTGGACTTGATAATACTGTGTTTGTCATTGACCATCTTCATCCATTATCCCCAAATCCGAGAAAGATAAGTGTGTTGTGACCCAAAGACTGTGACAGCCTCGTCAAGTATTCTCCTTCAATAATACACGAATAACGTGTTTATACGATCTTTGTAGTAGGCAATATTCATTTGTATTCTTATTTCAAATGTTATATTTCTCAACAACTATCTGGTAAGATCAAATAATCTCATTAACACTAACCTCCTCCGAAAAAAATTATTCGTCACTAACACTACCTTAGTATTTCATGTACTAGTATTTGCTCTAGTATACCGGTATCATTCCACCCAAGTTCCATTTTCTCTTCCATCTATCATTCAGTTCCAGTCCTTTATTGCCCCATCAGGAGCTCCGGGATATGATACTCAGTCCAGACATTTAAGGCGAAAGCGATCATTTGCTCGACACTGGGTGGCATTAATGTGAGCAACAGACCCCAATCATTTCTCAAATTTAAATTCTCTAAGCCATATCCAGGGGGAGGTGTTTAACCCACTAGACCACCATGCATACACCTGTACCATCTTTTCCCACAAAAACCGTCTTGCCAGGCTCCGGGAAAGGCATTGGTGGGTGGGGGGGAGGGCTTACGATGCTCTTTAACATCTCCTTAACCCTTTCACTAAGGCTATTTTTTAATTTTACTTATGTCACCTCTAAAAGATTCTATTCAAATTAAGAAGGACCTGCTAACAGTGAAGGGGTCAATAAAGGCTGTATTTAACCTCCTCCTATCATAAAAGTTTTTCCTAAAGTATATAAACTAATCTAATGGCAGCAAGAGTACACTAAAAATAGATTGTAGTAGTGGAGGAGCAACATTTGATTGATTTCTGTATATGAACGTCAGGACTCTCTTATATAGCATCTGAAATACAAAGACAATATTGACAAAATGTAAATAATAAAGTATACAGTACGGGAGAATATTAGTTTCTTCAGGCACAGGACGCCATTTTTCATATATTATTGGCTCTTCCTGACGATTTTATTTAGCTCGGAATAGACTTTTCTAATTGGAGGGGTTAGAGATAGCCATCATTAACCCTTTCACGATAAGAGGTCGCTCTTACTCTGAATAAATTCTTCTTAGAGCAGCAAGAATAAAATAAGAATGACGTGCTTGGGATGAAGGGATAATACGAAAAATAAATCGCTTAAGGAAAAGATGTCAGGGAGTCTCCAAAGCCCACGAGACTAAGACCCTATTGATGTTGTGTGAGGCATAAGGGCTCCGGTATTCCACCCCCTACCCAGGCTCCTTCTCTTTCCCTGCTCACCTTCACCAGCCCTCTCGACTCGATTTTTTTTTTCCGTCACGTATATGTAACTGGCTTATGCAAACGTTAACACATATCGAGACTTGATAGTTCAGAGCTCGATTCCCGGCACAGTACAGGTGGCACTACTGGTTTCTTTGATGGCTAAGACTATATTTCGTTCTCGTGAAGTATAAGTAGCTAAACTTGCGGCATAAAGTTATACACTTTTCTATGGTAAAACTGCAAGCGCACAATTTCTTCGTGATTATGCTTAAAGCAATAAAGATTTTGATAGTGTTTAGTTCAATGTTGTGGTACCGTGTCCATCCCTGAGACTTGATTCCTCCTCCCAGGACTCCTCTATGTCTCCCAGCTGCACCTCCTCAGGAAATAATATACCCCTTTTGTCTCAGTAATTCAACCTGCTCCCAGAACCTGGGGCAAACGGTACTTGTGCTTACCTTCCATTCACATCTGCATCCAGTATGTCGCCCATCTACATCTTGCTTCCAGTATAGGTGTCAGTATCATCCTGCTCTCACTATTTCTTAGCATCTCACGGAAACACCCTACTCCCAGTATAATTCTGATAATACCTCAGTACAATCGGCCATACACAGCACTTTCCGAATGGTAACAAATGTGTGACGGGAGATATGGTGATTATACTTGCAATTAATTCGTATACAGCATACCACATGTATAATATATTACGCCAGCGTCATTGGCGTTGGTGCAAGTGTCCATGACCTTCAATGCCCGTGTTCAAATATATACTAAAATACGGCTTTTTCAGCTCCAAGAGCAGGGTGAGAGAAAGAAATATCCTCCCCTTCCCCTTCGTAATGGAGCCCCACATGCATAAGTCTCCTGCTTCTTAACGCACCTCCATCTCCCACTTGCAGAAAAAACTCTGCCAGTGCGTAAGAACTTGATGCAAAAACACAATACTTCATCAGAAATACCATATGTTAAATGGATTTCTACTAACAACACAGCGCTCTGTACAACAACATCTTATATTTTATATGATACCACTTACCAGTACAACTACCACTGACAACATCCAGTTACCACTAGTACACAAATAGCACCAACAACACTGCTGACATCATCACTCACTTACCATCAACACAACCACCGTAACACATAACTATCATTATCACTAACTACCACCAACAGAGTTACCTTCAGCACAACTACAAACATGAAACTATACCATCAACTAACAAACCTACCATCAACATAACTAACCTACCATCAAAATAACAAAGCGACCATCAACATAACTACCACTTGTAGTATCACTCACCAAAGATTAAGGTATCTGCAGCTCCTGCAGCAGCACTCAAATGCCTGTGGAAAAAAGGAAAGGAAAAAGTATTAACCTCTTCCCAGTAACGAATATTACATTATCGACCACACCCAACTACCGGCAAGAATTTTGATCTCCACCAACAATGTATGACTCTATATATATATATATATATATATATATATATATATATATATATATATATATATATATATATATATATATGTATATATATATATATATATATATATATATATATATATATATATATATATATATATATATATATATATATAAGACCACGATATATTAACTACAACATCCAGCTTTGGACCACACCCATCATCACCACCAGCACAATAACTACCACATTCCGGTCAAAGCAACACCATCAATAGCACTTTATCCAGTCATCAATTAATCTCTCTCTCTCTCTCTCTCTCTCTCTCTCTCTCTCTCTCTCTCTCTCTCCTGGCCGCCAGGCCTGAAGTGTTTGCGCGGACGTGTGTGAAACCAGAATTATTGCGGTGAGTGTTGCCGGCTCATTACCCACTCTGTGACCGCTCTGACGCAACGACACAATATCTCCATCTTTACCACAATCACCTCACCGAATAATGCTCTATTTTGCGGTAGAATCGTAGCGCACCCTGACATGACGAAGGGAAATTGCTTGGCTGGGAGAAGTGTGTTTGTTTGCTTGTTTGGGTTTGGTTTGGTCAAGTGAGTTTGGAGATTTCGTTACTCCTCTCCCCTTACAATTTACTCTGCACATCACATCTTAACATACTCTTGCATGTCGTTGATAAAAACTATGTCATTATTAAAACGCTATGAATAATGGCCAAGCATTGTTATGAAGCTACGAGACATCCCGTAACTACTTACAATACGACCATAAGTTGCGTTAGGATTGGTTGCTTTGAGTTGCTGATGTTACGATTACCCTGACTAGCGATGACAAAAGGGTATTATTTGATTAGGCGAGATGTTTGTTTGTCTGGCTTGGTTTAGATAGGACAAGCAACTCTGAATTTCTAAAGTTACTGTTAGACTTGTTATTTAAGTCCAGCTAGATTACCAAGATAAGTGTGCATTTGGAAAGGCTGTTATGAAGTTAATTCCTTTAGCCCGACAACGTCATACTATATTGCATTCCAAATTGCTACCATTTGATTTTATTCAGTTTTGGAGAGGACCCAATACTATTTTTATTCTAACTTGGCCTAGAACCGTCATCTCTCCATCTTGACTAATAAGCTGCAACAATAGATTAACAGTGGAATATGATACTAGTCAAGAGAAATTGTCAGGGAAAGGATACAAAGTCATGGCACTGCATTTTTTCTGCCACTGGACCACATGAAACAAGCTGGACAAGGAAAATCCAGGGTAGGCTAAGTGAAAAAGCTATAATAGCGAAGGGATAAATGAAGGCTTTATCCAAACCTCTACTTCAGTCCCTCCTGAGCTGAAGAAAATCGTCTGAAAGTAGCAAGAGTTATTTAGAAGGATGTCATCAATGTAAAGTTATTAAGTTATATTTCGTGGTTAACTGTAGATAGGCCATATGAGGTTAAGTTTGGTTAGTGTAGTTTATAGACATAACGGAATGATAAGTTAACCTTTGTCAGTCGTGCAAAGGTCGTATTCCACGGTAGGTGACACAGTAGGCTTCGCAGCACTTTTTTCCTCGGCGATTTATTTTGCATTCTGCATCTTAACATCTTTTGTATTTTATTCAAACGTTTTAATATCGGCTTACTTTGCATCAATGGAGCATAAAAAAGGGGCAGTGAAGTTAAATACACTGATAAGACAGACGTGCTACGAAATCTCCAAAGCCAACTAGAGCACGACTGAATGAATCGTAAAACAGGATCATGCTGTGTGATGGGAGGGCACTTTCCATCCGATTGTCCGACGGCAGGATAGAGGCCATGCAAGATTCTGGACACGGTAAAGCTATTTTTCCGACTCAAGGTTATGGTGGTAACGGGTATTCGGACGTGAGTGGGTGGGTCGGGTGGACTGCTGGACCTCTACACTGTATCCAGTTAAAGTCGCAAGTGCTCTGAGCTGTAAGCATGAGATTTAAAATAAAATGCAGAGCTTTTCACGACAGTATTATGGAAAAGATGTAGAGTCGTTCCACTGTCTTGTTTTGCCCTTAAGCTGCGGGAAATAAGCTGCAGAATGATGAAATTTTCTGCCAGAGTGGAAGAACTATGCTGCTACCTAACTTCCTCCGGCCATGTCATTCCCAAGCAAATGAGGTGCGCGTTACACAATTATCATGTAGACTGGTGCATGAAAATTTCCTTAAAATCCGTTGCTGCCGGCAATGTGAGCTGTTCTTGATCTGTATTTGCCTTCATAATCCAGGCGATAATAGAGCCATCGGCGCAACATACACACAAATTACAACCCGAATTTACCTTTCAGACATCCATTGTCAGTTTGTTTTCTCCTGCCGAAACTGGGCCCCTCCCGCATCTTGAATACTAAGTCGGAGTTGCATTAATAGTATGTGTCTTAGTTCTGAGGAAGGAAAGACTCTCCTTAGTTACTAGTGAAATCGACCCTCCAATCTAAGTAGGCTATACTTATCCATCAGCTGAGCTGAGACGGGTTAAGGATCTTTGTCAGGTTAGAACAGTCTTGCTACAGTGGCAGGTCGCCTCCAGCCTTTTCGCTCTCAGGCAGTTGAAGAGCACGTTACACAACTGTTACATACATTGGTGCATGAAATTTGCCTAGATGGGAAAATCGCTGTTGCTAGTAAATGAGGTTACTTGTGATGTACATCAGCCTCCATATTCCTGGTGAAAATATACTGTAACCATCAGACTGTTATACCCATAGAAAGTACAGGCATTCCTTTCTTAATGCCGGACGTAAACAAATCTAACCTCTGACACTGTTGTACTGGTAACTTAGGTATAAATCCATCCAAATAACACGCACATACAGAGTACAGACATTATTTAACTTCTGAATATCATACTTTAATTATGACACTTTGGTCTTTGCTGTTAAAAGCTAAAGGCGACATAGAACGAGCTTGTTTTTGACATACTTTTGGCCAGGCATGAATTCAGACAAAATGACAGCAAAATCTAGCACCTCCCGCTTAGTCACGTCTTGTAAATATAACCTGGCGTGTAATTATTTCTTGCAATGGAAACTGCTACTTGTATTTCCAAACACAAAACATTTCTGGAAGTGAAAGTCCGGCTATCACACTACTGTACTGTAGTTCGGCACAGATTACTATGGTGGCGATCTTTCTTCAGGCAAGGTCCAAATTCACGAGTGAACTTGTGATTATTATACTTTTTCGTAACTACGATTTATATTTGGCGGCGACGTTTCCAGGCAGGGTCGACATTCACAAACACTCTTCAGATAGCGGTCTCCTGTAACTTGGATCTGTTTTTTGGCGGCGGTGTAAGGCAGGAGCGAGGCTCGCAAACCTACTTTCATTTTTACTCGGTAACTCGGATCTGTGTTTGGAGGTTGTGTTTCCAAGCAAGGCCTGAATTCACACACACACACACACACACACACACACACACACACACACACACACACACACACACACACACACACACAATTGTAATAACTCCTTGTAGTAACTTCAAGCTTGGTTGTACAGGATGAACAACAGGCACAGGAAGAATCTACAAAGCATTCCCCTTTCCTTGTCCTACCTATAAGAGAAAACGTACTTATGCAATAGTTTTCCTTATTTCAAGGATCTGTTTTGCAACCAGGACAAGAATGGAGTACGCAGAAACTTTCCATGTCTCCTGTTTTTTCCACAAACGAAAATCTGAGTTACAATGGGAAATTTATTGCAAGTCTGTTTGTGAATCCTGGGTTGGTGACTCCCACTCGCCCTCGCCCTCACCTCGCCTGGGGCCCACTCACCCACTCACTCTCACTTTCCTACCGACGTCGCCGCCTGGGGTTTATTGTGGCCACAGTGTTGAGGGCTGTGTCAATGGAGACGCTGGTTTCACTTTCACAAATACATAGTGATGAAATGATACGAGTAGTGACGTACAGATAGTAAAACAAGATAGACACAGGTTCTTCATTAGTCCAGTCTACTTGCATTAAAAGCGTTTGTGACATCTGTTTATCTTTGGCTGTATTGGAGTAGGTTCCAACGTTCATGGCTTCACCCAAACAACCAACTCTACGGCATATAAAACCTACTCCATAGCACGTCTTCCTTAGTGATTTATTTTGCATGTTTTACCTTCCAGTCGTCTTGTGTGTTATTCATACCCTTCTAAAATACCAACAGTGCTTTCATAACTAACATACAATATTAAATGAAGTAAAATGCAAAGTAAATCGCAAGGGAAGAAATCCTACAAAGTCTTCTAAGCCATCCAGAATAAACTCAAAAATTTTTTCGGCGAGTAGTCGGATGTGTTTTGTCCCCTTCACGCCTCTATTCAGTATCAGAGTAGTTACATGTATTTTCTACTTTATATCTAAACTCAAGGTTGTACCTAGTCATCACACTAGCATAACCTATAATTTCACACAGAGAGTACAGAGAGTCTTCATTATTATTCAAGGATGCGTCCCAAAATATTAAAACTTTTTCCATGCAACAGGGACTGCAAACTAGGGGGAACTGACATATATGCTTTAAAGCAGTGGACAAGTTCACTGTTTCCTGTTGACTAAATACCATAAAAATGGGTCAAAACAGACTTATGTCAGTATGATCTTCAACTTGGGAAGTTTTCTAGCAGCCCTTCCGTGACGACATATTCTGCAAATTATACCTGTCCTCTGTGTATGTTACTGTGAATATTGAGTTGTCTTGAGTTGGTGTCTGGACAGGCCCTCTCCTATCGCTCGCCCTCGTCCTCACCTCGCCCCAAACCCGCTCACTCTCACTTTCTTACCGATATTATTGCAAAAAATTAAATAAATAAATAAATAAAAATAAGATAATGTTGCTCTGTAATATGCGACATCAAGTACCATGAAGCATTAACCGAAAATTTCGCAACGTCTCTTCTAGCAATTTATTCTGCACATACCTTTTTATTCTCTTATTTTGTTTTTTGGTGCAAACTATGTCGATAATGTTAACACCATAACAACGGCGTACAGAAGATTATTAAAGTGCAATAATATGCAAAATAAACTGCTGAGGAACAGGTGCTACGATGCCTTCATTACGGTTTAAAATACGTTCGCAGAAAGATGATTTACTCTACTGACTGTTCGGTGTCTGTGTATGGGCTGGGATAGGGGTTGGGATGGGTACGGAGGAGGGGCGGCAGGTAATTCTTACGTGGATGGAATAACTCTAGCATTGTATTTCAGCTAGCGCTAGGTTATTTAATTCAGCAGAGGGAGTCATAGGAACCCGCATGTGTTAATACTGTTACCATTAATACTCAAGTTCGGAACAGCTTTCGTATTCCATTCCAGCTGACGCCAGACGACTTTATTCAGCTGTGAATGAGTCATAGGAGCCTGACTATGTTAGTACTATCATCATTAACCCTCTCATGGTCGCGATAATTCTAGTATTCTGTTCCAGCAAACGCCATGCGGTTTCAACTGAGAGACAATTATCGGAACCTGAATATTAAAAAAGTATGTGAAAACGGTGCATCTGGCTGCTCTGGAGTAGGCTCGGACGTTCATCCCCTCAATCCTAGTTCATGTCGCATTTTTATTTCTAGGGCAACCAAAAAAGTCCTTGGTGGAGAAGCCAGATGTGTGTGTGTGTGTGTGTGTGTGTGTGTTTCTTCTATACACAAATACTCACTAAAGTTCTGGGTGCTATCTACTTTATGCGTAAACTCAAGGTTCAGCTCAGTTATCACAGCTGTATATAAATTAGCAAGTGAAAACCGGTTGCTTGGTGTTTTTACGTGTTGGCTGGGATGGGTACGGCGGTAGTGAGGATGGTGGTGGTGGTGGTGGTGGTGGTTGCGTCACTCCACCGCTGCAGGTATGTGCATCACCTGACCGGCCTTGACAACACCTGCTTACATATATTCACCTAATTTCCCTAAGTAGTTATTCAAGTGCTGCAGTTTTGGAGAGTCGCTACATCTGCATTCTTTTTTTTTTTTTTTTTTTTTTTTTTTTACCTTCTTATCTAGGTTCGGAATACAGCAAACAGTCATAAACATGTTATAAATGAATGACTTTTAACCCTTCACTCGCGTAGGGATTCTCTCGCTAGCGCAAAACCGCCTGGCCTTAATGGGACAAAAATCCAAATTTATACCCCTGGCATTTGGCTGCCCTCCTTCCATCTCACCCCTCTCTCATTTATATCTTCACTCCACCCTTCTATCTCATTCTTGGCCTCCCTCTCTCTCTCCCACTTCACCTCACTCACATATACTCTCCTAGTCAGTCTCGTATGGTCCACATTCTTTCCACATTGCCGAACTATTTCAAAGTCTTTCTCTTAACATTTTCAATCACATGCACATCAGTACCACAACGCCCCTTCACTTCCTCATTTGTATGTCTATTTCTTCTTGCAAATCCGCATACTCCTCCCAGATAACTCATTTCCACTGCTTTCACTCTTTACTTGTGTCCTTCCAACAGGATCCAAGTTTCCCTTCCTTATGTGAGAGTGGCAATCAAATTATTGTCATGTAGCAACCATTTTACTTCCATGCTCACTTCCCTGTTCTAAGTATTCCTAAAACACATAAATTTGTCACCAAAGGAAGATTATCAGGACACAAGGTCCTAATACCTGGTGAAACGGGAACTCCAACTCTTCCGGCAACCAGCTTTCCATCCACATCGGGATTGCCGTCCTAATCGACTGGTATTTACATTTTTCCCCTCCTATATCCGTCGTCATCAACAACATCATCATCATCATCATCATCATCATCATCATCATCATCATCATCACCATCATCATCATCATCATCATTTTGATTTTTTTTTTTTTTCCACCTAAGCATGGAGAGAAGAACAGGGTCCACAAGATAAAGAAATAGAAAATACGAAAGAGGGAGAGCTATCAACAGCCTGGACAATAAAATGGGCCAGACACTCATTCACAAACATTCAAGTCCCCAGAATCGTGACTCGGCCTCACATGTCTAACCATCTGCATACAAACAAAACAATGCCTAAAAACATTGGCTAAAGCTCTAGGCAGCCTTTTTACCCCTTGAATGGGATGACGTGTTGATTAGCGTATTCTCGTCTATCGCTTTATTGCATTCAGTTTAAATGTTCCCTATAGTATAAAAGTGTTCAATGGGGTAATACAGTATACGGGCATAGCTTCTCTGGTTAGAAAAGACTGCAAGAAGGTGAATAAAATCGTCTGGATATAGAATAAGTATTTCAGAAAATAATTTTGACTGAAAGGGTTATGATGGTGAACACCACAAACACATTGCACTGAAAGTTGTAGTACTGCAAACGCGCGCGCGCGCACACACACACGCACACGCACGCACACACACACACACACACACACACACACACAATGAAGAAAGTTCGGCATTTCGCCCCAGATACGTCAGCGTTATGGGGGTAACAAAAGCTCTCGGATTCCCTGACCGAATGAGACTGGAAACCGTCGCCGTAATAACAATAACAATAATAATAATAATAATAATAATAATAATAATAATGATAATAATTAAAAAAAAAACGTAGATTCACCAAACTTTTACCTGATGGTGGGAATTTTATTGGCGTTACATTTGTTGTTGTCTTATGTTTATCTTACATTTCCGTATATATATATATATATATATATATATATATATATATATATATATATATATATATATATATATATATATATATATTAGTAGTAGTAGTTTACATGTCACATTTTACTGGTTAATTTTTTTTTTTCTAGCTAGAAAGGGATATGGTTGCTCAGCTGTATCTCACTTTTCTACATCTACGTAAACAATTTACGTTCAAGACCATGGGTTGGTCCACAAGGTTTAATTCGTGTGGTAAAATAGAGGGGGAAATCTTACACACACACACACACACACACACACACACACACACACACACACACACTACATACCAGTTTATAAAAAGGCTGCTCTGTAATAGAGAACTACATACTGTAGTGATATATAAAAATACTGCTCTGTAACAGAGAAATCATGATTCAGTCCAGTTGCTGCTGCATAGTATAGACCGACTGGTTTGTCTCAAAATTTGTTAACTGAGGTAAGTCCTGTGACTTGTGTGGGAAAACTGAGTGGATGAATGGTAGTAATATATAAAACTGTTATGGCCATTGCTTACGAAAGCATTGTGGCAGATTGCAAAATTGGGAGTAAGCGTAGCGGTGAGGGAGCGGAGACGCCGGGAGCAGGGCTGCAGGCAACTAATTTTCACTCTCGCAATAGTGCACATAATTTTTCATATGACTACGTAAGTGATCCTCTTGTTACTTTAAACATTCATGATAGTTTTGTTATTTTCATATCCGGTTTTGTCATAACCATCATCCAAAAATATTTTCCTATGTTATTGGTCAACCAAGGCTTGAACGTGTATAGCATTGCGACTGTCCCTGTCAGGCACGTGAAAGCCGGCCGCCAAAATACGTACGCATTACGCATACAAAACACGTGAGCTTTTGGCCATTAATCAAGACAGAGGAGGTCGTTAGGTATAAGGTATTCCTCTTGTGCCACAGGGAGTATGATGCTACTTGAACCACCGGTGCTGGGCTGTGTGCTTTTTACATCGCTGTGCAAATTAAAAAAGAAATGTGGGGAGGGGTTTGAGTCCCACCCCCACCTACAGCCATTTTAATCGTATTTTACGACATGCAGGGAATACGTGAGTAATACTTTCCCCTGCCCACAAGGAAGAATATCAGACTTTGATGGTTCATCAGCTGTCCGTCCAGAAATATTATGGTATTATTCAATTCTTTTCTAATCCCTCACAAAGGAAAGAGGACATCCACAGGATTACTATGGATTTTGTAGCGCTCTGAAAATACATTTAATGGCTATAGTCTGTTCTTGGAATCTCGACTTCAGGTCAATAGTGACGCTATCTGAAACAAATTCCTTCCACTTGTATGCTTTAGAATTTCCTGTCCTGCCTACTTCAGCAAGTGAACGACTTGTAGTTTAAGTACGATATTTTCTGCGGTCGCTGCTCAGTCATGTTTCAGCTTTATAACATATTCATTACGAAGTAATTGTAATTACTGTAGTTATTCACCCTCATCTTAAATCATTCTCATCTTAAATGTCAGGACCAACTTGCTTAGCCCCGGGCTTCTACGCTCCTTGTGGGGCAACGTAGGATTGGATGATGGATGGATATCAGAGGTAGTTTCTTCTACACACTCACTGTGGTAGAATATCGCAGCCACCTCTCCGCGGAACTTCTGTGCCGTTGCTGTTGTGGCCCCAGGCACATTTGCACGTGAATTTGAGAACGGCAGACTGAATCTGCCCTTCTGCAATCCACCATCCTCCTTTAGGAGGATCGTGTAGGAGCTGAGAGCTTTCTGTATAACCGAGCAGTGGAATCGAATGGTTATATCGGTGCCAACGCGTGAAGGTATCCCTTTCCAACACCCTTTTATGATGTGTCAGTAGTGCTGGGTTACAGATCCATCGCTTTTCGAATTAAGCGCTGTGTCCACGAACCTCCTAAGCGAGCAAAGATAATTATGCCACACACACCTTCTCCAACAGACTTTATCTAAACCGTTATAATCTGTGTCGGGAGTTATGTTTCCATGGATCACATTTCAGTGCTTGTGACCTGTTTGTCACTTCTATATTGCACTGATAGGCTGCGTGTTGTGAACATGTCAAAGCCATAGAATAGCTTTATGTGTAGAGCTGTTAACATTTTAGAGGTCCAAAGAGAGGTCATTAATATGCAAGCTCCAGTGGCTCAGTTTCATAAAAACATAACGATTTGGAGTTAGCTAGCATGGCGTACTAGTTATCCCGACCACAAGAGGGTTAGTAGTACCAGTACTAACACCCAGGATCTTGCGACATACTTTCCGATAAATAAATATCGTCTGGCGTGAGCTGGTATTGAATACAAAAATTATCTGGATCTTTAGAGGGATGACGCACTGTAACACTGCAAAAATCTGACTGTGATCTGAGGTTCCACTTTAAAACTCTGCCCGCCCGCTTTGTAATCGGTAACAGACAATCCCAAATTAGCCAAAAGTGCAATGAGGGCTGAAGCAGAGCTACCATAGCTTAGGACATTTAATGGCAGGAGATTGACTTACGCCCCTGGCAATATTTCACATGACAAAAGGACGTCCGGCCATCTCCGGGAGAATCAAGCTGTTCTTCTGAAGCCATGATCGTCACTTCGACTTGAGAACTCGTACCACCAACTTGTGCCACGGTAACGGCGAGTGTAGGGCTTCTTGTACGGTAGGGTAAAGAGAACTGAAAAGCTTTGATCTTTTATTTTCATGTACCGGTATCATAGACAACAGAAATGAATGAATCTTGATCTGGGCTTTCCTTTTTGTTAGGCGCTCAGCCTCCGGGCCTTTCTTTAATTCATTAAAAAAAAAAAAAAAAAAATACATGTAGCCAGAGTGATGAGGCATGATATACACCTTCCTAGTGAAAAGATCCGTGTTTTTTCTACGTTGGAACAGTCTCCGGCTGACAACAGCTGCACTTATAAGATCCTTTATCATATAAGGGACATAACGCCCAGCGAGTAATGATATCCCCGCAATAATAATACTGGCTGGAGGGAGAACTGGTGGTGATGGTGGTGGCCTTGACGCACCCTACCCACCACAGACAGGATATTACATCGTAAACTTGCCATGTTATATATTCATATGCCCCGAGAACATCACCAATAAAAGCAGACGAACAGAGCGCGGAGGAAGAGCAAGGTGTACTGTAGAATGACTCAGGACTGATAGTTTTATTAACCCTTCACAAGGAAGGATCTATTCTAAACTGAATAAATTATCTGGTGGTAGAATGTAAAATAAATAAATAAATAAATAAAAAGGCGTTGGTTTTAAGGGGTAAGAGGAAAGGCGGTATGTTAATGATGGGCCAATCCTACACTAAGTGATATTATCTGCTGACTCCTTCTCTCACCTCACCCGAATCCATGGCCCCCGATCATACTTGCGGCTATGTGTGTGTGTGTGTGTGTGTGTGTGTGTGTGTTTATATCACTATATTACCAGCAAATTATATTATCAAGTTTAGGAGAGCCCTCTCTTAGTGAATGGGTTAACGAAGACTGTCTAACCCCTCCGGCTGGAAACGTTTGTGCTAAATTGAATTTAAACGTCCGGAGACAGCAAGGATATAACATGAAAGAGGTCATGGTAATGGAGGTGGCCAACTGGTTTAATAAGCGGTCTGTTGTCCGGAAGGCTGCTAGGTCTGTCTTAGGCTGGGGCAGGGAACAGTATGGTGATTCGAATGTCGATGCAGCAAACTTCACTAATCCTCGACAAAACACAATGAAATGTCATGCAAACATCACCGCTATTAATCACAACGCAAGTCCTGCTTGAGACATCCCTCGCATATATTCAGTATGGACGGTGCAAATGAGCACTAATGTGGCGACAAGAGGTGTTTGGCATGTTGGAAGACTGCTAACTCGGACATACAAAAAATGATACTGTTGGCACCGGTGTATCCATCAGTATAATAAAAGCACATTGCATATTATTTGCCTTTAGTCGCCCAGTTCTCAACAGTTCTTAAATTCATTTCAATCATCATCACCCTTCAGCACCTCTCTATAAATTAGTATTCTGTTGCTAAGCTCAAGTGCTTATCACATATTACGCTCAGAAGCTTACTTTTTCTAACTCTGCACTGTTCATTTTATTGCATAAACTGCAATAAGTGGGGGGAAAAAATCCAGCTAAAGGGCATAATTTTAATAATATTTTCCTGCTGCCATCAGATAATTCTATTTCAGGTTAGGAAAGCACATCTGGAACTGAGGGGGGGTCGAGGCTGAAGGGATTGAGCACGGAAAGTTAACCCTGCCCACACTGAAATCACAACGACGTTATCTCAGTGACAGTATACACTATGGTTCATGTACTGCGCAACCCTGTTCTTGTGTTGTGGGGACAGCGCAATCAGCGTCACCAATATGTAGCCTACCTTGCATCATTCTCTGCTTCTTCCGCAACCATTTTCATGGATTATAATACAGTACAGTATATGCTTCTTAACGTCTGTTGATTACATGGCTGATAGTACGTCTCTGAAACAACCAAAATGTTTGCGCTCGTCACACCAGCCAACTGAGCCGTCCCGCAACACAAATTGGAGAGCGCAGTCTACTGACCAGTCTCTATAAATCGTCGTCCATAACAACGCCACGGCCGCTAAAAGGACAGTAAATTCTCAAGGTGTTATTGGTGAACGTCCAATTATTATTTCAGTGCTTTGCAAGGCCGGAACGAGTTCTTAGAAATGTGCTTAACCTCTAGAGACAAATATAGAGATTGAGGTCGGTGGTTTTCCCGATTTTCAGTGCGAGGGAAAACCAAGAGTGTTTAACGGAGCTTCAAGAGGTTCTCCCACAACAGAAAAGAATTAACTTTTGCTCTCGGCATAGTCTAACTGAACAGTAAGAAGCCTCGGCAATATGGTTTCGACAACCTACGCTGTATGGAAAGTCGAACCGAACTAAGCTCGAGTGGAACCAGAAACATTTAGCAGCCTGTGAGAAAAGCGAGAACAGGTATACTTACGCCTGTTGTGGTTTAAAGTGAGGCCTCTTGAACTGTCTCTCGCGTGTGTTAACCCTTTCAGTCAGACGACGTTTTTTTCAATTAGCATATATTACTGCAAGCGGCAGACGTTTTATTTAACTTGGGGGAGCAACACAGGGAAAATGCTTAATGTAGACTATAGCTAACCTTTTAAGCTCGAAGTTTCCTTAGTTCAATAAAACTTTCTGGGGATGGCATGAATAAAGGGAAAAAAAAATAGTTATCTGGTTACCGATAATTCTACAGGGAAGGGGAAGAAAAATGTTGTAACCGGAGAGAATATTGTTTTGATTTCTTTCTTTTTTTTTTTTTTTTTTTTGAAGTTAACGAAATGTTATGCAGATTTAAGATGTAACTGACACTTTTGACAGGTATAAAAAAGTTTCTTATTCCTAAATTTTACCCGACCAAAACTGATTATACAGTATATCACACACACACACACACACACACACACACACACACACACACACACACACACACACACCTTTGCTTTTTGGGAGAAAATTCTTAAAATATGGCTGCATAGACTGCAGAATTTTGACTGCTATAATACACAATACATTAATATAATAATCCTCTCAGGCTTCTGTAGCTCACTCTTAGCTAAAAAAAAAAAAAAAAAAAAAAAAATCTAGTGTCATTACCTGGAATTAAAAATTTGAGAAATCACGATCATAAGACTTATGATCTATTCCCAGTAGTAACTATGGTTTGTTTTTGCTGGAAAAACAAGGAAAAGATACTTCAGTCTTAATGTTCCTCCTAAAAAAACAAATGCTGGCTCCGAGGAAAATCGTGTTACATTTTATTTTCAGGAGAAATAACAAGAAAAGGTGGACACATAATCTTGAAACAAATGCAGATCTAAGTTACGGCATGGATTTGATCGTAAATATGTCTGTGAATCTCTTCCCACATAATGTAACAACCACGCTCCGACATTATCCTTCTTGGTTTTTCTAGGGTGGGGTTAAAGAATCAAGGTTAGGTCAGCACACCTCCTGACACTTGGAATATTTGTGCGAATACTTTATCTGCCTTAAAATTTGAGGCTAAAGATACACAGGAGAGTCTTTTTACCTTGATTTTACGGTGAAAGTATGTGGTTGAATAAAATATACTTCTTTCCATTGAATTCTTACGCTAAAAAGACGTGACAAGTAGTAATGGTGCATCATTATTTTATTTTTTCATCGGGTAACTGATCCAAGTCTTTTTTTTTTTTTTTTTAATCTGCAATATGCCAAACAGTATTAACCTCGACCTTAATTAAACCAATGACGAGTTACTGAAGAAGTAGTCAAGTGGTAAAGAGTACACTGCTGACCGATGGGACATATTGTATCCCCAGCTAGAAGAGTATATAGTTTTGAGAAGTAGTTCACTAAAACAGCCTGAACTGAATTTCCACATGACTCACCCACATGTTATATCCCCCTCCCCCCCGCTTATACTATCACTACTACTTGGTGACAACCGTAGGTGTGCAAGACTACTGTTGCGCGTTGAGCTTGTGGAACTCAGAATACGTCATTTAGAATGAAAACAGTGCATTCCTTTTCACATTCATCCCTTCCATGAGGCATAGGACTTCGAGACATGTTTTGCTATTTAATATCAAAGCATTTTCCCGTTTTTATGCATTCGTAAAAATCCGGACTCATAATGTTGACGATTCATAAACAGAGAACAATATTTCATTCAACTGCTACCAAGTATATTGAACAAACTGGATCAGTCATCACTCAGGCTTTGCACCAAAATGGCCACCCATTCCAGAACAGTTATTGACCGATGACTAACAAAATTCGGAAGTCTTGGTCAATAGGCCAAGCTGAACAGTCAATAGCGGACAAGAAAAAAAATATAAGTGCTAGTGGTTCAACGAAGCACCGCCGGTCACGTCCCGGGTGCAGTGGGAGAAACACATCAAGTGCACCGGAGTCTCACACCGACGCTGAACTTTCTCGCGCCAACATCCTCGCCCTCCATTCATTTACGCCACACCTCCTTCTTGAAAGGGAGGGGCTTGGTGAGGTCTGGGGGGCTTTGTTCTGGAATTTGATGAGAGAGAGAGAGAGAGAGAGGGGAGGGGGAGGTTGTGAATGATGTGTTCAAATAAATATTTTGTCTGGAACCAATTTGCTGGAGTATGTTTTAGCGTGGTTTTAGTGCTGTTAATCAAGCTCATTTCTGTGTGCTGGGTAACTGTGACTGCGTGTTACTTAAGGTGGTGACTGGGGAAAGTAGATCTTAATCTACCAGCCTTGCTAGTGATGTGTACATTTATTACACGTGCTTTCCTACTTATTATTGATCAAAATCACAATGCCAGAACCTAACAAAATGGGCCATTTCCTTAAACTATTTAGCTCAACATTGCGAGACAATCTACGTAACAAAATGGTCTGGATCATTATTAGGAGTCTTGGAAATTAGTAAAACGATATTTGGGCTTTCAACTAGTGCTGTGTTTTTGGATGATTGAAAAAAGTTAAAGCTCCTGCCAAGTACAATTATATACCATATATATATATATATATATATATATATATATATATATATATATATATATATATATATATATTGCATTCTCGTTATTATTTGTTAACTTCCAGCCTCAGAAGGGAAGTCTGATGCAGACTTAAGCCTGCCTTATTAGCATCCAGTCGCCATAATGAGAATCAGCCTCAGTCCAGACCCTGTAGGACGAACAGGCCGCTAAACATGGTGGTGAGCGGTGTCATCTTGGCCACAGATGTACGTGTTTTAGGATGACGTCCTTGCATCGCCGGTGATTATTGTTTTATGCAAATTGAAGAGAGACCAAGGACAGCGAGCACTTTGCCCTTGGCTCGTCCTCCTGGCTCATTATGATGTTGGCAAAGAAAGTGAAAATATGACAGTGGCTTCTGTTAGCTTGTCTTCCTTGTCCTGCGTAGATCTCTCGTTATCTGATGCCAGTGAAATCCTGTCCAACTTTACGATAGTAGTCTCGCTATCACCAGACGATTTTATTTAGCTGCTGGGAAAGCTCAAGATGCATTCTTGTGGTATATCAAGCATTTCGGCCAGTTATACTTGGGATGCTTTAGGTATGGCATGGTAGAATGTACTCGTATGCAAGCCCCGCCCTAGTCTGCCCCCCTTGACCTTGGCCGGAGGTACCGGAGTGTGTGCGGGCAGGCGCGGTGGAGGCTGAGCGGCGTCGCAGTTGTCGTACACCTGCACACCGGAAGTTCCTTATGCGTCTCATGCCACTGTGGTTTGGCAGCATCCTACATATTTTTCAGGACACATCATTACGCTTACATAAATTTTCCTCGTTGGCATAGGATATTACTAAGTCCTTCATGTATTATCACTTCCATAAATAATAATAAATTAAGGAAAACAGAGAGAGAGAAAAAAAATGAGTAGTGTTTCACGCAACTGACGGCAACACATCACCTCCACCACAGCGTGTTCCGGGACACTTTGAAATACCCGTCAGTGGACTTGAGTTTCAGGAGAGTGTGCGGTGTTTTTTGTTAGTCTGCGTTATTAACAAGTAATACGGGTCATGTTGAAATATCGGCCTGTCGAAAAAGAAGAAAAAAAAAAAGCTTCCAATTTACTACTTATTATAATATTATAATTATTCTTTACGTTATTAATGTCGTGGTGATTATTATCAGACAGGGACAAGCGAAGACGAACATTTAACCCTTGTGAGGCTGGATAGCTTTTTAAAGCAATACTACTACTATTACTACTACTATTACCACTATTAATAATAATAATAATAATAATATAGTTACTGCAATAATAATAATAATAATAATAATTATTATTATTATTATTATTATTATTGTTATTATTATTATTATTATTATTATTATTATAAAAGAAAAAGAAGAAGAATAGTAGTAGTAGTAATACTCTTTGGTGGTAGTAGTAGTAGTAGTAGTACCGTAGTTGTAGTAGTAGTAGTAGTAGTGGTGGTGGTAGTAATAATAATAATTATAATAATAATAATAATAATAATAATAATAATACATCTTTATTACCATATATTCTTTTAATGCCTATCAGAAGCGTAAGAGCCTTGGGTTAGGCTGTTTAGTCTGGACATTTAAGGCGAGTGACCAGTTGCTCTTCCCAAGCGGTATGATGTGACCAACAAGCCCAGACCATCCTTAGACGTAAAGACTTATAGTCCACATCAGGCTTGAGCGCCTTAACCCACTAGATCACCGGGTGTCCATCGGGCTATATGGTTACCAACCAGCGTAGTAAATGGTTTCTTGGGCTGTAGGTAACCATCTGCTTATGACTCCCAGTCTCCTGAAGGTACTTTACCGTACATACTGCACTGTGAGTGAATGGTGGGCGCCCCACATAACATATAATAATAATGATCTGTTTATCTATTACCAGAAGTCTCAATCCCGCAAGAGGTGGCCACAAACAAATCTCCTCCACGCTCTGTCTGTCCCCCGCCATTTTTCACTGCCCTGCTCCCAGCTCACACCCCCATCTCTCATATACCTCTCCACTCCATCCCCCCATCTCATCATCATCATCATCATAGTAGTAGTAGTAGCAGTAGTAGTAGTAGTAGTAGTAATAATAATAATAATAATAATAATAATCTCACGGTAGCAAAACTAACATGTGAAAATTTGCCTCCCAGGGTTAAGTCGGAGGTACACCAATGTTTATACCGGCAGGGGGAATGCATTGCTGCAAAAGTCACCTTATCAGGTTTGTCGTCGCATATTCCAGGGCGGCAACCAGCCTGTCCTAACCACTTGTAACAACCTAAAGATCACAGTCCCCAACTAGCCCTTAAATGCCAAAGATGAACGCTCTCTGACACGAGGAAATATAAACTCCGAGGAGGCTTAACGGTCGCTTGTCAGTTTCCCCCACCCGCTGTCCCTGGCCTGCGGGTCGCGAGGGGAGATGGGGGGTGGGGGGAGTGTTCCAGCATCATCCCGGGTTGCCGCATGTTCCGCCTTACTTTCTGTTTCATACACATATCATACACCTTAGAAATTCAGGAGAGGAAATTTCTGTAGCCAATGATCTGCTTAGTCATCTGAGAGGATAAAGCTGATGCTAAGTATAGAAAGTAGTGTCACTGACAGGGAAAGCACCCAATAAGCATATCGTAGATTAACATGCAACTGTTGCTTTACAAATCCAGGTCCCTATTTCAGTTCTAGGTACAAACAGACTGATCTATAGAGATCCTACCCAAACGTCTCGGGTTCGGCGAGTTGTGTAATCTCCTATGTTTTATAGTATTGACGAGAAAACGAGGAAGATATCATCGTCGTTTTCTAGCTTAATATTTATCCCTACGATCTCGGAACCCATTCTGGATTTTCACCACAGAGCGCCCTAGGGTACATTTTACACAGAGACCACCACACCCACACCAGCAGCATGGGTAAGGGTATGCCAGAACGCAGGTCTTTATGGCTGTGTGTGTGTGTGTGTGGGGGGGGGGCGCAAATTGGACAAGACAGAAGAGACGCCAAAAGGAAGAGGAAAAGGAATGAGTGGGATTTGAAGGGGGGAGAGGTGAGTGAGTTATAGTATAGTGATTGTCGCTTAGTTGATTGCGCGCGCGCGCGCGCGCGCGCGCGTGTGTGTGTGTGTGTGTGTGTGTGTGTGTGTGTGTGTGTGTGTGTGTGTGTGTGTGTGTGTGTGTGTGTGTGTGTGTGTGTTTAGCTTGCAATCCCTGCAATATTAAAGGAAACATGATGCGTATAGTTTGTGATCTTTTCCCTATCCGAGAAATCAAGATAATGACATTGTTTCTTGAGCCCAGTATAGATGCTCTTCTTTGGGTTAGGCTACGGTCTTTTTAGTAGCGAGAAAATTTTGAATTGACGTATCTTATGAGCTCTTGCCGCCCCCGCCGCATTCCACTGGGGTAGTTATGAAGCCACAACCTTCGGGATGTGGGTACGGCTAAAGGTCATGTACAGGAAGAGCGCATTCCTTTCAGGGTGTAGACTCTATGGCGTAGTTATTGCCTCCTAAATCTTTGCAAAACTAGCACCCTTCTAGTTCTCAATATTGATGATCCAAATCATTTCTTTCAGGAAGAAAATACAGTGCAAATATTATGGTCTTAAATTTTAAGCAACTGATGCAAAGTATAAACGAACCATCTCTGGGTGATGAACTGACACATTTTGAACGATGGTTGACAATATGAGTAAAAGAAACGTTGTGCAACTGAAGAACTGACACGAGCCAAATGTTGGGCGAAAATATGAAGTAAAAGAACCTTCTTTAGGTGAAGAACTGAAGCATTTCAAGTGACGGATGGAAATAAACTGTAAAAGAAGGTTGTGTGTGTATGGGAGGAAGTGAGTTGCCACAGACCAAGCTGGATGTGAACTAAGGCGGTGCTGGCAGGAGCAGCAGCCAACACTAAAGCAAGCATCATCAAAGTGTGACCTGCAGTGACCCCCGACACCTCTCCCATAACACCCGTTGTACTCCTCCCCCCGACCTTCCACACTTGATTCCCTCCCCTCCCCTAATTTCCACTTCCCTCCCTTTACCTCCTCCTCTGCTCCTACGTCCCTTCTCCCTCCCTCATCATCATCACTCTTTCCCTCCCGTATCCTACTCCTCTCTTACCGAATCCTACCGTCTTCAACACTGCTTCCATCCCTCCTTTACCACCTCCTTCCTGACTTAACTTTCCCACCCATCTCCGTCACTCCATTCACTTCCCTTATCCCCCACCTCCTAAGCTGACCCCCCATCCCCATTCCCCCACTTGATTTCTTCCCCTCCGCCTTTCTTTCCTCTCGTGAACCGTCATCATTCCACCTTTCTACTGCTATTCCTTCCGTATCTTAATTCCATAACTGTCTCACCTTTCCAAACTTGCCCCCCCCCATCTTTTTTTCTCCAGTTCCTCTACACCTCTCTCTTTCTGTCTTGCTTCTCCATCCTCAGTTCCTCGCTCACCGTTGTTTCCCTCACTTTCCCAAATCCCCCCCCTCCCCTTACATTCACCTCTCATATCTATTTCCCCTCACTCCCGCCTCTGCCTTTCCAACCCTCTATGTTACTTTACCCTTTCCCATTCCTCAGCAATCTACTCTTAATTCATCATACTTTGACATCATCCACGCCCTATATTGTACACTAAGCTTACTATGCATACTTAGTCTTATATCTCCGTTTGAATTATATCTTTTATGCACCTTTTTATTGTAACTATATGTCTGCGAGGAGCCAGTGACCCTGAAACTCATAACTGGTAATAACGGTACTTAAGTGGCACTCCCACCACCCAACTCTGATATCCCCATGTGAGACGATTTCATCCAAGCTCTTCATTTTTTTTTTTTTTTTTACCTGCGAAACGTCAGTAACTCTGAAGTCTAAAATTACCGTAACACCCATAACATCTTCAGAAATCCACATCTGATATCTTCTACAGTGACTATACACTATTAAATCCCCACCCCTCTCTATTCTTTTTTCTTTTTTCCTCCTTGCACCTAAATCCGCGAAGTGCCGGCAACCTTGAAATCGGTAATTACCGTAACGACATAGCACCCAGTAGCGCACCCTGCCCCTACTACTAGTACCTTCATTTGTGACATATTTTATCTTATTCCCACCCGCTTTTTTTTTTTTTTCTCTCTAGTAACTAAATACTGTGTCTACAAGGGGCCAGTCACCCTAAACCTTTGAATTATCGCACCTCAGAACTCTAATACAACACTTACTCTCAGTTATCTTTTAAAATTTTAACATCCCCATTTTTTCTGGTAGCTAAATATCTGTAAAACACCAGTCACCTTCAAACCTGGAATCGCCGTATTGTAGGAGCATCCAATAATCCATCTGGCCACCCATCTCTAGTATCTCCATCTGTGACGATTTATCTATGCTCCCACACCCCCAGCATACAAACACAACTTATTTTTCTCTTGCAACGAAGTATCACCACACCCAGTCACTTTCATGTCTAAAATTACTTCGCTTAAGTAGTACCCTAACACTCCTCCACCATCACACTCTCCGGAGACGCCTTGGGTGAGAGGCTGCACAGTTGTTGCTTCTCACGACCTTTGTCAGAACTTCAGCTAAAGGGCTGTCGCTGCCTCACTCTCTACCATCATCGAGGTTCCTTTGCTCACATTCATCCTCTTTTTGGTCTCTTGTAATTTAGTATATTCAGGTATTGCTCGAAAACCTTGCAGATATGATACTAGTTAGCTCCTGCTCCTCTTTGTACCGTCAGCGAGGTTCCTTTCCTCACATTCATTCTCCTTGAAAAAGCTACGCATATTCAGGTGTCGCTTGAAAATCTTGCATACAACAATAACTAGCTCCTGCATCAAATCCCAGTTGCTTCTGACTAAACTTTTGGTGATTCTGTGACAAATTAGATGCCACAGTAACATTTCTGAAACATCCGGCCCAATCTGGGATTATATGATGAACTAACTCCATAAAACAAGTCATAAGAAATCCTTGCTCTCCTTCATTTTACCTCTTCTCTCTCTCTCTCTCTCTCTCTCTCTCTCCTGCCCTCTTAATTGTTAACCTACCCTACCTCTCTTTTTACACTGTCACACCCTTTGTCTTTCCTGATCCTATACTAATCTCTACCCTTACCTCTCACATCCCAAGCCTACCCCTTCTGCTCTTCTCACATCCTCCCCTAACCCTTCCCCTACGCCTTTCACATCCTCCCAGTATTTACTGTAGACCTTCTCTTCTCTCTTTATTTTCCCCAACCCATCCCATCCTTCCCCAGCCCTATCATCTGTCCCTTCACCAGCCTCCCTCCCCACTCCACATCTTCCTTAATCCTCCGACTCACATATCCCTCACGCCTCACCTCCCGTACTTCGTCTCCTCTCCACCTGTTATCTTCCTCCCCCCCCCCTCCTACGTCTTCCCACTCCGCCATGATGCAGCACAACCAGGTTTTCGTGATTCAGGTGTCTAGCGGCAGTAAACCTCAACTGGCCCTCCCCGCCCCCCCTGAAGCCCTCCTACCCTCAGAGGTGAAGTACTCAGCCTCCCTGGTCAGAGGCCTCGGCTTCACACACCTCGTCCTCGCCGCTGTCCTCTTTGCTCTGGGAATTCTAGGTGAGTATCGTATTCCCATTTCGCACATCACGAGCATAGGGGACTGGGGCAAGACTAGTCAGTCCGAACACTTAATATGTGTGACCGGTCACACTTCCCTGAGCATCATCATCACCAAACTAGCTCCCTATTAACTCCATGCATGAGTGCTCATACATGAACATAATTATGCTTAACAGATCTTTCCATTTACCCTCTTAACTTCATCTTATATTCATATTATACCAGCATCAGGTCACACCTTCCTTGCTGGAATATTTCTGTTCCCTTACATTCTTCATTCAAACCTCTAACATTTCACAAAACCACAAGCCTGTCTGTCTCTCAGTCCTGGGCAGGTACAGCATTCAGATAAAAAAAAACATTTGTAACCTTTAGGGGATACCTATTTAGAAGGCAGAGGTGGTCCCAAGCCAGGTCAGACCATCCCCTCCCTTTTAGTCGCCTCTTATGACACGCAGGGAATAGCCTACGAGGGTAGTACTCTACTTTACCAGAAACAAGGGGATCCCCCTACCGCAAGGGGGAGTTGAAAATTGAAGAACATAGGGAGTTACATTACAGAATATTAACATCATCTACATGTTTCCATATGAAACACATGATATCCATACAAGTGGGGAGATCTGGAGCAAGGCTCTTATATCTCTTAGGGAACATGAGCTTGTGAAGAAAGGAAAACTCAGATATCCCTTCCCCCTTCATTGTTGTAAACAGAACAAAACCGTCTACACGCATCACAACTGAGGGACAACAATCACCACATTTTAACAACATCACAATACTCTGAACGAAGCCTCCATCCCCTCACTCTTAATCCTTGTAGTCACCTTTAATGACACACAGGAAAAATACGTCGGTAATACGTAAAAAAATGTGGGTAATACGTAAAAATATGTGGGTAATGCATAAATATGTGGGTAAAACGTACAGAAATGATAATGATCAGGTAGATGTGCAGTGCGTCCCTAAGTGCAAGGCCTGAGGGGGTTAGGTTTACGATGGAAGAGTTGAGAAGTAGGTTGGGACTGGAGTGTATTGGTGTTGTGATAAGGAGAGGTAGATTGAGATGGTTTGGGCATGTGGGGAGGATGAGGGATGATAACTGAGTGCAGAAAGTGAGAAGCTTTAATGTTAGGGGTGGGGTTGCGAAAGGTAGACCAAAGCAGACCTGGGAGGAGATCATTAAGTGTGACCTCAGGGTTAAGAGACTGAAGAGGGAGGCTGCCAGAGATCGAGCAGCATGGGGAGCCACCATTAGATGACCACGGCCGACGCATCCAAGCAAGTTGGAGCCTTCAAAAACGAACAAAAAAAAAAAAAATTGTTTCTCCCCCACCAAAACACAATATAGCTTAATTCGTACTCATGCTTTGTGCTAATGACAATAAAAAGGTGTTGTATTTGTATCTAGTAAATTACGGTACAGTATATCCATTTCATACATTAAGGTGATGGAGAATACACGCTGTAAGTTGTCTACATGCAATATAAGGACTATTCTATTACAAATGTGGTGCGGCATTAACATATGGTGAATTGGTATGTGCATAAACTCCAGGATGCAAAGTATCATACATTAAAAAGGAATAAAAACTATGTTCTTATACAGTGCCACACCCGTAGGCTCTCAGTATGAAGTTCATATGAGATCCACTCCATGACTGGACCTCTTCTGGGCTAATGTATGGCCCGGCCTCCACTATAGGTGGAGGAAATCTTAAAACGAACGAACTGGACCTCCTCTTGATGATATCCAGAATTAACCCTTCCTCATTCTGGTTACATACAGTTCAGTAAGGAGTATCTGTCATGAGAGTAATGAATGTGCATTTTGTGTGTTAAATTCATGGAAGTTTGTGACTAAGTCTACACAAGACATAGGTATGGGCTGACAGGATTCAAACATATGCCAGCATATGAAAGAACATGGTACTGCATCAGCACTTGTTTCAAATGTCCACCATGGCTGAGTTCAAACCCAGGCTTAGGGCACTGCAGATCAGGAAGTGAGCATGATATCCGTTGACCTACTATAGTTTCTTTATAGAGTGAATGAGGTGGTAAAACTTCATGTAACAACTAGGAGAAAAGTTGTTACTGAATATATAGATACTGTTAATGATTGCAATACTAAAGCCAGTCAATTGAAACTGGTGATACAAAAGACCAGAATTGGTCTACCTCAACTTGGCAGAGATTTTTGTTGATTTGAAGCCTATTTCGTGTAGCTCTGTTGCAGAATATGACAAAACTATGGCTCTACATACATTCCATAACACTTCCTGACCAGCATCATATTCTGGTGTTAGTATCTTGCTAAGAGCTAAGCAATCAGGTTGGAGATGCTAGTTTCGTTGGTCAGAGTATAGGGTACAGCACTTATAGTAATAATTTGTATGCATATACCGACAGGGTCATGGGTAGAGCCTGAGACATGCTGGTCTGGTGCTGGAGTGTGGGCAGGGCTCACAACCAGCTTCTGTGGATTCTCTGGCCTTCTCGCTCATCGCCTCTGGTACAAGAACTTCACCATCAAGACTTTCCTGGTGTCCTCTGTGGCAAGCGTTATTATAAATGTTCTGGCTCTCATCCTCATCATTTATGCCATCATCAACAGATACAAGCACTTCCTTATTTTACTGGAACAACTGGACCAATATCCTTGGTATGTTGTTGTTCAGTGAATCTTGACAAAGTACTGTAGTAAACTTATCTGTCTTGTAAGTAATCACCATCAATCTGTTGAAATTTCAGTAGCCTATATTGTGGTTCAGAAGTACTAGCCTTTACATAATGCAGAATATTTTCAGTACTGATTCTGTTGTTGTGATACTTCACCTGTTCTTTGAAACAATATTGTTCCAAAAAATTTGCTCTAAATAAAAGCACATGTACAAAATGGCACACTATGAGATAGTTATCATGATACATCTGATGTCAGGTTCCAGCCATATGACATGAACCGTGAGCATCGACTGACCTTGAGTGTGAGTGCCAACCTGGTGGTGGGATTCATCCTGGAGGTTCTGGTGGGTATGTGGTCAGTTAAGGTTGGATGGCGAGGTGTTCATGCTCCAGATTTTACTGCTAACGCACAGAGTGAAGATATTGAGGAGCAGCAAAGTGTTACATCCCTTCCCCGTCATGGTCAACAAGTACCACTAGCTGCACTCTATCAGTTACTGCAGGTCAGTCTGGAGAATTCAATAAGATTATCTGCACCTGATGCTGGAGTTTTTGCTGAGTAATTAGTTTAATGTGGTTGTGGTTGTTGTTGTTGTTGCTTAACCCTGGTCAGTCTGGCCAAGCAGACCCACTGGCCACAGATAAGCAATTGTTTCTCAAGGACTGTTGGGTACATTATAGTTGTTGTTGTTGTGCTACCCTAGTCTGTCTGACAGAGCATACCCATCAAGCACAGCAGCACATCATTCAACCTTGCCTCAGCACACTGCACGAATGGTTCATCACAAACAGGCTCAAAATAGCCCCAGCCAAATCTGCAGTGACTCTTCTCACAGACTGGACAGCGGGGCGCAGTCGCATCCCACACCTCACCATGAACAGCACTCCCCTGCCACACGCACACACACCCAGAATCCTTGGTGTAACATGCAATACATCAATGTCATTTAAACAACACCTCACAAACATTAAAAATAAAATAACACCAAGACTCAATGCTTTGAGGCCACTTGCCCATACAACATTCGGACACAACAGGGAAACCACCACCACAGTATACAGTGCATACCTTCAGTTATGAATTGTGCAAGCTCTGCCTGGGCTTCTGCCCTCACTAAAGCACACTACAGCACTCAACAGACCATACAGAACGGGGCCCTAAAAATAGTCACAGGCTGCACAGCTGCCACACCCACGGGCCACCTGCATCAAGAAACCAAAGTCCTCAAAGTCAAGGATCACCTGGACATGCGAGGCACCCAGTTTCTTGCTGCAGCCTCCGCAAACCCACAACATCCACTACAGTACATGGCAGCACATCCACCCACACCAAGGAACATCAAAACAACACCCAGCACACGATACCATACACAAATACTGTCATCTCTCCCCCCCCTCGCCCACCTCAGATCAGCGTCCGGAAACATATCCACACTCAGATCACTCGTGGCTCCATTCAGTCACTTAAAGACAACACACAGCTGCATGCACGGCCCCCTGACATCCACCCTTCTGAATCCTATCTTCCTCGTGAGGACAGGTCCACCTGGCCAGGCTGAGATGTGGGCACCAACCAGCCCTCTTATGCTACGAAGAGGCTGGATGACTCAGTCCCTGATGCCTGTCCAGTATGCAACACAGCACCCCATACTATTAAGCACATTATGGAAGACTGCATTGCACACAATCACCTACGCCAACACAACATACTCTTTGAGAGCTCTGTGGGAAAGCCCGGTCTCGGCCATGGCCTTCCTAAGGGACTCGGGGCTGTTCGGCAAGACTGCCTAGGGAACAACTACTACTACTACTACCACAGGCATGTAACCTCCCCTACAGAGCTGTCCCATGCAGTGAGCTAATGTTCCCATGTGGTGGCTAACAGTCCCTCGCACAACAAGGCACAAAGATTAGTGTGGAGTGGTATTTACATCACATGGCAAGATGCAGAGAAACATCAGGAGGTTTGGCCTCCAGCTGGATGTTGTAGCTGCTCCACCCATGATGCATAGTTCTGTCACATGTAGGCTCCACTTCAGTGCCAATTTAATGTGGTAAAAAATATGTGCTGTACAGCATTTCTGTATGCATTAACCCCTATACTACAAGTCTATCTATCTATATACCTAGGCTGATTCCCCCAAGGAAAGGGAGGTAGCCGAGACAGTACTACACACTCCCCATTTACTCATCCATTCAAACACATTCATTTGCATCTTAGCCCCAGAGGGGAGAAGGGACAGATCCTCACCGCACAAGGGTCAACTGCGCAGTGCAATCAGTGATCCGCAGCAGGGCCCGACAGCAGAGCTGGTTTACCCCTGCCACATCATAACAGACCCATCCCCATACCTGCACCTGACCTGACTAGCTGATCAAACCAAATGCAACAGAACATCCCCTCAGGGCTGCGTCATCATTTATTCATTCACAATTTATCTCCATTTATTTCTGTCACGCACAGCCACTCTTCCGTGCTCAACAGACATCCCCCTCACATCCGGCCCTCTCATCACACTGTCCATCCATTCTATTCGTGGTCTCCCTCTCAGCCTTACAACTCTCACATCAGATTTAGTTATCTGCTTCACCAATTGCTCATTATTCATTCTCTCCATATGCCCAAACCATCGCAACACCCTCTGCTCAACTCTATCAGCCATCTCCCAAACAACTCCAGTTCTCCTTCACACTTCATCATTTCGCACTCAATCCATACACGTCACTCCACACATACTCCTCAGACACCTCATTTCCATTACATTCAAACTCTTCCTCTCTGCTACACCCATATTCCATGTTTCAGCCCCATATAATGCAGTCGGTACTACAACACCCTCATACAGCCTTCTCTTTACATCTATTCTAAGCGAACGACATCTAAACACCTTTTTCATTCCTCCCAGCACCTTTCCTACTTCATTCATTCTAAACTTCACTTCTGCATCCATTCTTCCATCCAGAACAACATGTGACCTTAAATATTTAAAACACTCTACCTTCTCAAGCAACTCACCATTCAAAACTATATTCATCCCCCTACCATCTACCAATTTCGTACACTTCATCACTTTACTCTTATTCTCATAATATCCAAGTACATCATATACATTTTATCAATGATAACGAATAATTTTATTCAACTTATAAGAATGGCTAAGTTGTGAAAGGGCTAATGAAAGCTAAACCAATACTTCAAGTTTGTAAAGTCTATCCTAAGCTGAAAAAAAAATCTGGAAATACACTAAAATACAAATAAGACATACAGGTGAAGGGCTAGGATGAATATGGTTGATATTGTGTAAGGATGAATCATGAAGTGATGAAGTGTGTAAAGAATGGCAGTAGGAGGTTTGGGTGGTAAGGCTTGGAATAAAATAACATTGTCATAAAACCAGTGTGCAATGGCTGGGGATCGAGGTACTGAAAACTAATAGCATATAGAAGTAATAAAGACCAGTTAGGCTTACGAGGTGATGCGCAATGAGCAAAGTAAGGATGGAATGTGAGAGGAAAAGAAGTTCTTGCAATGAACAAGAGTAATTCAAACAATGACTGTTACATTTCAAATTCTGAGCAACATCACACACTCTTCTCACACAGAAGCATGCACAATAAAAATATATAAATAAATAAATATACTGTATGTATATATATATATATATATATATATATATATATATATATCTCCACACAGATTGGTATGCATTTTGTCAAGGCACAAGATATGTCTGTCTATCTATCTATCTATTGCCAGATGCCTCAATCCCGTACGGGGTGGCCACAAACAAATCGTCTCCACGTTGCCCTGTCCCCTGCCATTTGACTGCCCAGCTCCCAACTCACACCCCCCTCTCTCATATACCTCTCCACTTCACCCCTCCATCTCATCTTCGGTCTCCCCCTCTGTCCACCTTACTCACATACACTCTCCTCATCAGTCTCTCACCCTCCATCCTCTCCACATGGCCAAACCATCTCAGTGTGTTCCTCCTAATGCTTCCTATCACATCCACATTCACACCACAATTCTCCTTTATATCCTCATTTGTCAGCCTGTCTCTCCATGTGACTTCACAGGCTCCTCTTAAATAACTCATTTCCACTGCTCTCACTCTTGTTTCCTTCGAACAACATCCAAGCTTCACTTCCATACATTAGAGATGGTATCTTACACAATACTGTCATGTAGTAACTTTTTCACTTTCATGCTCACTTCCCTGTTTCTTATCACTGCTTTCAAGAACCAGCAACCTTTCTTCCTTGTTGTACCCTTTCAAGCACTTTACCCTCCAAACTTCCATCCTTACTCATCACACTACCCAAGTACTGTACTCACATTTTCCATTTCCTCACCACCCAACCTCACTGTACATTCACTGACTTCACCTCTCTCAAAGACCATCACTTTACTTTTCCCTACATTCACCTTTAAATTCCGTTTCTTACACACTCTCCCAAACTCATCCACCAAGCCTTGCAGCTCCCCTTCATCTTCACTCAACAACACAGTATCATCTGCAGACAACAGTACAGGGAGTTTCCAAACACTACCCTCTCTCACCAACCATGGAGACATGACACGTCCCTGTTTCAACCCAACCTTTAAAGAGAAAAATTCACTCCGTCTTCTCTTCACCCCACACACCACATCACATGCTGCATATATTTCTTCTGTGAATATCCTGCACACACCTTCCACATTCCCCATCTGCTCCAATTCATATTTACCCAATTGTTCCTCCACTTTTCTCTTATATTCTGCCTTTTACTCATCCTCATGTAACCTTTCCACTCTCCTTGCAACTACTCCTTCCTCCCGTCCTTCCCTTCTTCTATTTCTCCATTTTAATTGGATCTTGATTCTGGCCACCACCAAGTAGTGGTCAGAAAATCCACTCCCCCAACCTCTATAAGCTCTTGCATCCATTACACATATTTGCATCCTTTCATCCACACACACATAATCAATCATTGCCTTCCTTTCATTTAGTTCACCACCCACCCTTCTCATCACTCGCCATGTATACCAATGGATCATTTTGTGCCTGAAGAGGGTATTGGGTATCACAAACCCTCTCCCAGCACAAATGTCCACTAACGCACTGCAATTCTTATCTATCTCAGCAGGCACACCCTACTCACCAACTATTCCATCCACCTTCACATTTCCTACTTTACCATTCATATCACCGATCAAAAACACTCTCTCATTCCTCCCAAACTTTTCCATGCACACTTCCACATTTGTCCAGAACTCTACTCTCACTCTGCTTGCACGATCTTGCGTTGGCGCATACACGCACACAATCGTCCACATTAGTATTCCAACTTTCAATCTTACCCACACAATCCTTGACCCTACTGATCCATACTCTCTTATGTTCTTCTTCCATCTTTTACTCACAACAGTACACACTCCCTCTTTTGCCCTCTTATTCTCACCTACTCCTGCACATATACCCCATCTACTGTATACTCCCATTCTCTCATTCTCTCTCCTCTCCATTTAGTTTCAGTTACTCCACATACATCCACTTCTGCACCCTCAGGCACCTGGACAATCTCTCTCACCTCATCATTTGCACCCCTTACATTCCATGTTGCAATCCGTACAGTTGATTAAAAAAAATGCACATGGAGCACAATGATATCTGAAAAGAATCATTTTATCTTGTGAAGTCCCAGGAAGATTAATCTGTTTTCATCTGAAAACTGTATGGATATAATAACAATACCAATTAGAAAATAACATAAGCATGTGATACACAGCATATTTAAGAAAGCAGGTTTCCCAACATTAAGAAACATCACTGGGCATTTCCCATTAGCAATCATCAGTAGTCACAGAATGTTTTGCACCAAGTGTGCATCAATCTTTTTTTTTTTTTTTAACTATATCTGTATCTCCGCATTGGCTCAATATCATAAACCAGTGGAACAATGGCACTCTCCTAACTGTTACTATACAAATTACCTATATTGTATTCCTATGAACATGGCTAACCACTTCTAGGGTTGAGCATTAGAAGGGTTAATATAAGAAATTACAGGATATAGCTCTGCATTCTTATGATAAGCATAGCACTGAGCTACAAATCATGTGCTATATCAGTGCAACAGAGACCAGTGTCATCAAACCATAAGGTTTAATGCAATGAGACAGAGATGAGAAATGGTAGGCAAGAAGGGCCAGTGTTAACAGTGGCCTTTTCATTGCAGCCTACAAACCTTCGGACAGGGAAAAAAAAAAAAAAATATTACAAAGAAAAATGAAGTAAAGTAGTGCTCAGAAATTACTGTACAGGTACTCTGATCTGATACAAAAACACTAGATTGAAATGGGGCGTTTTAACTCTACATGCAAAAAGGGCCCACATCAAACAGCCAATTCTGTTTTGAGTTGTCTGAAAGTCTAAACAGGTAACATATGAAGGTTAAGCACATAATCTACTGAATTTATGAAAATACCTGCAGCTGCAAGTCAGATTTTAATTTTTACACTGGCTCTTTTAGTTTAGCCACAGATTATGGGTAATATTTTGGGTAACTTGTTAATATACAATACAGATCTTAAATTATTATATATTTATTTTATTTTACTTTTTTCCGGCAGACTCATCCAGAGCTACTGGGGTCCAAGAATGTGATGGGTGGCATGGGGACACCATGGGAGGAGCACCCCTCTCACCGTTCCATGGATTATCACGAGAGGGTCAACCGCTTCCTTTCCCATGCGATCCAAGACCAAAGCCATTCCTTCCCTCGCTCCCTCTCCACAGTTCCTACTGAGCCCTCCCCTGAAGGCAGCTCAAGTGGTGGGAGAGGCAGCCCAGCAGATACCCTCCCCATACTGCCAGACCATACCAAAACTCCTAAGCAGTCAAGTCATCTAATCCCTGTTCATAATACTCAGAGTGAAAGTAAAAAGAGACAGAGTAACAGTGAACTGTTAAGGCTCATACGGAATGAGAATAAAGCCAAGGCTCCAGCTCCAAAACTTGGTGATAAAACTAAAGCTGACACAAATTCAAATACTGCTGACATAAAAAATAAAAATGAGGCTAAAACAAAAACTGATGTGAAGAGAGATAGTATTACAGAACCAAAAATTAATTCTGAAAGCAAAACAAAAGCTGAGGAAAGCAACAAGAGAGATCAACATAAATCTCCTTCCTGTGAAAACAGACAGATTGCAATGAATGCCAGTGAGAATGAGCAAAAACCACAGGCTCTCAAGAATAACAAAGATTCTTCAAATAAAGAAACTGTGTGCAAGGAAAATGATGGTGATGCTCAAACTTCAAAGTTAAATGACAGAAATAAAGAGTCAATTAACTCTGTTAAAAATGACCTAATCAGTGTAACTCCAGAGGCAGATAAGGCCATTACAAACACAGAAAGAAAACTAGATTCTCCAAGTGGAGACAAACAAATGCCAGACAGAAAACCAGATGCCCCAAGCAAAAGCAAACATATATCAGAAGGAAAATCAGATACCCCTAGTGAAAACAAACAAATATCAGAAAGAAAACCAGATGACCCAAGTGAAAAACAAACACCAAAAAGAAAACCTGATGCCCCAAGTGAAAACAAACCTATTCCAGAAAGAAAGCCACATGCCCCAAGTGAAAACAAACCTATTCCTAACAGAAAGCCAGAAGCCCTAAGTAAAAACAAACCTATGTCAGAAATAAAGCCAGAAGCCCTAAGTGAAAACAAACCTATGTCAGAAATAAAGCCAGAAGCCCTAAGTGAATACACAGTAATGCCAAACCCACACAAAAATGATAATACAGAATCAACAGTGAGTCTTGACCAGCTGGTGTTGTTGACTGATATTCAGCCTCCATGTGAATTCCAGGATACATGATTCATCTAAAATGCATTTTATCTAACTTGCTGAAGATCCTTAACCCCTGTTAACTTAGCTGATGGCAAAATGTCATCAGACTGGAGGGTCAGTTTGGCTAGTAACCAAGGAAACTCATTCCTACCTCATAATGAAGACTCACTGAATATCACAAAACCACAATTTAGTATTTACATTGTGGAGGTGGCCCAGTTCCATCAGGTGAAAACAAACTGCCTATTATATTAACTGGTGTTGCAGTCTGTCCATTACAAACTGCAAATATGTCAAAAGGGGATCTTGAGCACTTTGTTATCCCAGTTTAAATGTTAAAAAATATACCTCTAAAAGCTAGAAGCATATCTCTAAAAGCTAGCATGTGACTATTGTAATATTCTTGATTCATACAGCTTTCATGGCTGATTCCTTCTCTGGAACCCACCTACTTAGATACTGCACTGTGGTTAATGCCAAACTATTTTATTTGGCTTAATTCCCCAAGAGTTACAGGGTCGAAGTTCAACTGTCCACAGAGAAATAACAGGAATTCAGTGAAGGAATGAACAATCACAAATTTAACACCGTTCTCAATATACTGTGCTGGAAACTTTATAAATACCGTTATACTACAATATAAAGATATTAACTACATAGGCCTACATAAACGGTACATGACATATGCATGCAACTGATTTATTATGTACTAAGATGCTTACAAATAATTTAACATGAATTATCATTAGTAGTGTATCTGCAGTATCTAATTTAAGAATATCAGGTATGGTACTTATGGTATCAATGTAAAGTATTATGCTTTTATTACTCATGATTAATAAAACAATTCAGTACAGCAATTAAAACTGTCCCTAATGGGCTGGTACGAAGGTAAGTTTAGTACTGTAACAGAATAGCCTGACCTGCAGTAAGACATTCTGATGACCACCCACAGCTACTTTTTTGCTTTTCTCATGCACCTTTATCTCATCCTCAACACATGCACTTTCATGTCATATTTTTAGTTTAAAATTCAGGCCTGTCAGTACTAAAAAAAGAAGAAAAAAAAAAAACTCCAAAGTCTATGATACAATTTTGGAATATGACATTCCATTAACATTGTACCTCAATCTCTTAGTTCACATGGATCTGTGGATCCTTGCGTGCATGAACTATGATTCTGTTTGCAACACATATGCTGGGCAGTGGGGTGGGTTTCTAGATCACCACTCCCATCCCTTTTAGTAACTTCTTAGCAAGACTGAATATGTTAATGGTACTTTACCTTATGACAGGATTATAAAAATACAGATTAAACAGAAAGCTAGAGCAGAAGTTGTCACAAATATAAAGGTCTAGCTTTAAGTACAAGTGGTCAAGATGAAATATAATAGTTAATATCATATAGGACTGAATATCACATAGTGTGACTGGGATATTAAAATCCAATGACAATGTTTTATACTTCACATTCTAATTTTGCATGAAGTTTCATTAATGTACATATTACATTCATTTAGCACAATCTCACATTTTAATTCATTTTATACAGTACCACAAATTAAAACAAAAGCTAAACACAGCATGTTTCTAATGTAATATAGGATGTATATAGTTTATATACAGTTGTATATTCTGAAAGCATTACCTGGCAATGTTAATAATGATTTATCTTGCAGTGCACAAATCACACTTCTAACAGTGATTACCTTTACCAATGCACTGAATTTTGTGTACTGGAATATATAATTCAATACCTCCCACAACAGGTTTTTCATTTAATCAAAAGTAACCCACAGTATCAAAAGTAAATTAGAGGGAAATAAGTATGGAGATATATATCATAATAGAAATTCTAATAATTCTTATGAAGTATAGCTTTGTAAATCATTTGAAAAATACTGTACAATGGACAAATTCCACCACACTCTGCTACTGTCTGATGTACTTTAATATCAATACAATGTACAGTCATATACTGTTAAGTAGCAGCTCAATATTAAAGAGGTTGTAAGGCAAGACATAGTATACATTACTGATACAAGACAGTGACTGGTCACAAGCACTGTAGCTGCCTATTTTGCCTTTAAGTAGCCCACATTTTATTGGTATTCAAGATGTACCTCCAATGAATAGGTATATCATAAACAAGTTTCCAACACAAGCAAGATACAACATTTTAACAACTGTATCATAAAAGTGAACTGGCAATAAATGAAAGATATAATTTCATACGGCATCAAATCTGACACTGTAGTCCAGTAAATATTACATACACCAACCGAGATATACCTCACTACTGTGCAGTCAGACCATTTCATGATTCTGGCCTTACAACCTCGCTACGACTTTAAAAGCACTTAAGCAAAGTGCTGTTGGGCCTCTTCAGTAATCCTTACAGCTAAAATAGATAAAACAGGAACATCAACACTGTACAGCACTTAAACCCTGCCATTCCAGTTCTACGACAGTGTGCTGATCTACTTCTGCAGACACGTGAAAAAGGTATTTTATTGGTGCTCTATATGGCAGTTACCTTGTCAATCCTTGTTAAACAGTTGAAACTTTTGCACTTTACATGTATACATAACTATTCTGATACACATAAAGAGGCACAGGCCACTCCCAGGCATCATAAATTACTGAAAACTGCCTTTTAACATATAATGGAGAATACTGATGAGAAGAGAAATTTCTCAGCTTTAGGCAAGACAAAATACATACTATTACATGTAATAAATAATTAACTACAATAATGAAATGAAAAACAGAGAAATAGACACCTAACTGATACCACAGCCTCCAGGCAACATAATTTTTCCAATACAAGATGTTACTGATGACACAGACATTCTCAGGCTGTGAAACATCACGGGCAGATTATACTGATTCAGTCAAATTATAGTTCTTATTAAAACCTTATAATTTTAGGTACACAGTATCAATTCAACTTACTAATTGCTGTGTCTTCTTGGTACATCTTAAAAATTACATGACAAGATTAACTTCATTTTCAGGAGTTTCTCTAAACAGGATACTACCAGCAATGCAAAATTAACTCACCACTGCATAGCATAGCAATACGCCTTGTTGCCCAACACTGGTCAGCAACTTGCCAACATCTCTAAACTGATCTAACTACTCAGATGCTCTGTACATCACAGACCTAAAAACTTAAACAGACCATCACATTCTGACTTATTGCCTAAATATCACGGAAATCTCCATGAAAATTCCAATACAGGTAGTACCAATACAGTATACACAAAGCTCACACAAATGGTATTTTACTTCCATACTTCAGGAATATTATTAAATTACAAATGACTTGCCACTGTACCTGCAAAAATTTATACCTGTAAGACTATCACCAAAATACGAGATAATCAAGAACACAGGAAAGTATTTCGCATCTTTTCTCATAACAATAATGACAGAAACATCATTGAACATACATACATATATATATATATATATATATATATATATATACCTGTATACACACACACACACACGCACACACACACACATATATATATATATATATATATATATATATATATATATATATATATATACATATACACATAACTGAAAGGAAATATTCTATAATTGTAAGTAATCTCTCGTATAACCTTACAATTCAGTATTACCCATTTTCTACACAGGATATATTTTATGGAAGCCCTCCAGAATACCATTAGAATCCTGGATCTATGAAAAGAAAAACACATTATAGAATATGAAAGGCATACATACATGTAAATGTATATGCCAACCTGATGAGAGCAACTTGGGCAAAAAGTTTTGTATGGGGCACTTTATCATACAGTAACTGAAAAGGCTATACATTTAGCAATGTAACTTTCACAGTGTATATAATACACACCTGTACTTAATGTTGTTTCATCATCATCATCATCATCATCATCATCAACAAAAATAGACTATGGTACAATCCAGAAACAAGCAAAACAATGAGTCTTTTGCAGTATGCAATATTATAAGTTTAAAATTCAAATTTCTGACTACCCACGTGTTATACCAGTATAAGCAATATTCCAACAATTAAACATGCACGTACACCTCAAGCATTCACTTTAGTCAAGCAGGTTAAAATACCTGGAAAAAGAAAAGAAGGAATATGGGAGCAAGAGTACTGTATAATTACTGTACTTATTTTTATGCAATAATTTAACAATGCAAACTAAACACACACTGTCAAATTTATTTCTATTCACTGATACTGTAATATCTATAAAGAATCAACAGAGAGTAAAGTACTGTACTGTATAATTATACTTCTTTTATGCAAACTACATAATAAGTAAGAGATGCTACCTGGTAATGTATGTAAAATTACACTGTACATTCTGAAACATATTATACACGAAATATGAATAATTAATATGAAACAACAGATAAAGAGGAAAAAATAATTCTTTATCTAGCCAAGTTCCTATATTCAGTCAGGTGGGTGGTGGGGGGACTTCATTATATATATAATGGGCCAGGATAATGGTCTGTCGGTCATGTCATTTTGTGCAATATCTGACCCCTTCAATCAAAGAACATTTTTTCTATTGTATTCTTGCTGGTTCATGATGATTCTAGAGACGTTAGGAAAGACTTTTCAAACTAAATGGGTTGGATATATACTGTAATTCCCTCACTAAAACTAACTGGTAGTAAAAAGAATAAAATCTAAAATACAACACCATATTAAAGAGGTTACATAGACATTCATTACATACTGCAGTGAGTTTTCATTATTTCCTCTGATTCCCAACTAGTCTAACCACAACAGCATTACATGAAATACAGTACACAAGAAGGCTCAACATATGACATTTTGATTTTTGTGCAAACACAAAAAAGCATGAAAATGAATACTATGACAGTAAAAAAAAAAAACATTCACAATTAATTTCAGTTATGTTCCGTATTTAAAACATAAAAAACTTTCTAACGAGATCTTTTGTGGATCTTATCAAGGAAGTTGAAGAAAACATTGTGGTTCAAGCCTCTGGATATTTGCTGGATATGGATGCGGATCATGGAGGCAGTGGAGTCCTCATATGCACGGTAGGTGGCAGGCAACCCTAGCTCCTGCATGAGGGGTCATGATGTTAGTACTGAAAATTATTTCTATATGCAAATATAGTACTGTAATATAATGCAGTACAGTATAGTAATTAGCCTTTTAATCCCTTCACTTGGAGGACATGTTTTTCACATTATTCCTGCTACCTCCACACTTTCGTTTAATTTAAGAAAGATCTCTCGTACTGAATGGATTACTGAATACTATATCTAATGCCTCCAGTTTTCAAAGTTCCCAACCAAATGGAATAAATTTATCTGAAGGTGGCAAGAATTAAAAGAAAATACATCACCGGCAGAAGTGGCTAAATTATATCTAACCTCTACCATTCAACAAAAAATGTTCCATATGGTAAAGAAATGTGATACCAGTAATAATAATAATAATAATAATAATAATAATAATAATAATCTGGCCTTTTGTTTCTCAAAAGCGCCAGTTCTTCCTTTTGGGAATTCACTAGCGCTCGACACACATACATTATTTTTACAATTACAAGAACTGTGACATTTCTTGTATATAACACAAGCTACATGATATATACATGAATGTGGCAATAATTAAACCCTATAATCATCCGTCATAGTACCTCTCTCCAGGTCATAGCATTTTGAAAAAAGAAAGGCTTTCAGCTGTCTCTTAAAGGATTCAACAGTACTGAGTTGTCTTATGGACAATGGCAATTTGTTATATAATCTAGGGGCTCTATATGCAAAAGAACGATCAGAGAAAGATGACTGGTGAATGGCTCCTGGCTCATCAAGACGCAAGGAATCATCTTCACTGCGTAACATCACACCTGGGCGTGTCGATGGGAGTTTTAACAATTCAGCAAGATACTTCGGTTCACCAAACTTAAGAACCTTGAATGTAATAAGACACAGTTTAAATTCAATTCTAGCCTTTACTGGTAACCAATGCAACTCAATCAGAAACGGGGTAGTTGAGGTTCTCGGGGGGAGACCAAAGATAAGCCGTGCCGCCCTGTTCAACGCAGACTGAACTTTTGTTAGTATATTATTTGGAAGACCAACCCACTGTGAATTACAATAATCAACACAAGACAAGACCACTGCATGGACCAGTGTTAAGAGGCACCATCTATTCAGGAATCTTCTCACAGAGTACAGATTTCTGATATGCAAGTTACACCCTCTTACAACCTGATTAAAATGTTCTTTGTAATTTAACGTAGAATTAAAATAAATACCCAGATTTCGAACAGAACTGACTGGATGCAGCTGTGACACGCCACTGTTCAAAGCCAGGGCATTGCCAGTGTCATCACCCCTTCTGTTTCCTCTGATGATGATGATCTCAGTTTTACCATCATTCAGCTTAAGTTTCCTCTTAGCCATTCAAATCTTAATATCAGACATTAGAGATTCAAACTTTGTCTTAGTATCGTTGATATCTGACATCTTAACATAGAGCTGGGTGTCATCAGCATAAAAATGACAGGACACATCATGAGCATCAAGTAGAGGCGATAAACTACTTGTGTAGATAGTAAATAGAATTGGACCCAAAACTGATCCTTGAGGGACTCCAAATAGAAGAGGAGCAGAATCAGAGCTAGCGTAATCAACAACCACTCTCTGAGATCTGTCCGACAGATACGACTTAAGGAGCAAAAGGGCACTATCACAAACACCATAAAAATACAGATCATCCAACAATAGTTTATGATCTACTGTATCAAAAGCTGCAGACAAATCCCAAAGAACTAGGAGAGAGGACATCCCACTACAAGTGTTTGCCACCAAGTCACTCTGAATCCTTGTTAGTACAGTTTCAGTTGAATAGTATTTTCTGTATGCTGATTGAACAACAGGAACAACTCTGTTGTGTTCCAGTAGTGGTAAGAGTTGATCGAGTATGGCCCGCTCAATAATCTTGGATAAAAAAGACAGGTTAGAGACAGGACGATAATTTGTCATGCTCTCGACATCAAGGCCAGGTTTCTTAATTAGAGGCCTAAGCAAAGCACGTTTCTCAGACTGCACAAAATTACTTTCTAAGAAGCATCTATTTATTATGTTGCAGATAAAGTCTGCAGCATGCTCATACATATCAGGCAGTTGTGACATGTTACATGGATCGAGTGAGCAAAATGTTTTATTAAGTTCTCTGATGTAACATTTGACTTTGTTTACATCCAGCGGATGAAATGTTGAAAGCAAATGATCCCCGGTGCACCGTGGCTGGAAGTCAACTGAGTATGCTTCACTAGGAGAACTGCTGTCTAAATCACTTCTTATGCGAGATATCTTACTTGTAAAAAATGAAGCAAAATCAGAAGCCAATTGGCCATCAGATAAAGAAGTTGGTTTAACAATTACATTCCTCCGACCAACCAAATTGTTCACAACTGCAGACAGTTTTTTTTTATCACAACCACATGAATCAACTTTATTTTGATAATACCAAGCCTTTTGGGCTTTTACAGTGTGAACGACTGCTCTTCTTGCAAAAACATAACGCAAACGAGTTACTTCGGTCCGCTGCAAGCACCACTCACGTTCTGCCCTTCTACGTTGTCTACACAAAGAATTAATGGATGGGCCATACCACGGAGAATTATCACGTACAGTGATTGTCTTTACTACCTCGGGACAATAATGGTCAAAAATTGACCTGAGCTCGTTGTTGTAAATATCAACCAATTCACCAGAAGAAAGACTTGAAGAATCGATGGAGTTTAAACGTTGATCAATTTCAAAACACATCAACTGGCGGTCAACATTGTTGTAATTTCTGAACCTGATGACCTTTTTATATGAAGGGGATTTCGGGACATCAAAACTAAGAGTGATTAGAGCATGATCATAGATGAGGGGGTCAAATGAGTCAACCTCCACATCTGATACACACCTGCAACCAACAGGGGACAAGATCAAGTCAAGGACATGTCCTGAGACATGAGTTGGATTACTCACATGATAGAAAAAATTGTTCTGGGTGATCAACCCAAGGAATTCTGAAGAAAATGGTTTTGACTCTGGACTGTCGACCCAATAATTGAAATCACCACAAACAAGAAGTCCTCCAGGTTTAAGAGAAAACCCTTCAAGAAACTGCCCAAACTTCTCCATAAAACCTCGATCTCTGCCCGGATGACCTGGTCAATAGACAATTGCAATTCTAATGGTATTCTGATGGAAATTTATTAATACTTCCATAAATTCAAATGATGATGGGGTCAGGTCTGAGTCAATGAGAGAAACGTTTGCAAGTGCTGCCGAGTAGATGAGTGCTACGCCTCCTCCTGGATAGTCAGCAGCAGGCCTGGGAATACTAATAATAGAATGTGTCTTAGGCAAAGCATTACGAATAATATCGATATCAGACTCATACAACCAGGTTTCAGTCAAGCACAATATGTCAAGCTCGTGCTGATTTAGGGTTTCATTAATACAGTATAGTCTATCTTATTACGGATGGAACGAATATTTAAAAGACCCATCCTTAACTGGTTCAAGAGGGATGTAGTCAGTTTTTTGAATGGTCAAAATTGGTGTTTTCAATCAATCTATTCCTATGAGAAATCATAATTGGACATTCTCTACTTGAAGCAAAATGGGCAACCACCTGTGACTTTGAATTAGGATCTTGATGTCTTAAAGAGGAGCAGTTGATGCATTTGGGAGAATTTCTGTTACTACAGTCCTTAGATTTATGGGCTCCAGCACAAAAGACACATTTAGGTTCATCACTTTTCCTAGAACATCTCTCAAATGTATGACCAAAGCCTTGACAGTGCTGACACTGTGTAACCCAGAATCTATCAAAAGCGCGGCATCTTGTAAGATCCACATAGATGTAATTGCCCTGTTCTACAATGGAGGATCTCACCTCTGGCAACATCTTCAAGACAGCAGTTTTGGTGTCATTCCTTGTCCTTGTGAAGAGAAGGTTGAGGGTACAACCTCGATCAACGAGCATCTTAATTTTATTGTTTTTTCTCAGAATATTTGGGATGATGTCAGAGTCATCCAAGGAAGAGGAAAGGCCTGTCACGGTCATTTTAGGCAACATTTTCTTTGGCTCTGATATGCAAAAAGTGCCCTCAGGGCCAAAATGATCAGTCAGCACCCCAGCTGCTTCACCCTTGGCCTCAGCTGACGGAAACTTCATTACCAGCCCACCAGCCTTGGTCTTAAGGCAGCTGTCAACCGGTACCGAGTTAAGTACGCCTCTGATGTCTTCTGGTCCCATCTGATTTGTCAGGGCACTAGCGCCACTCTCTGGTTTCACAATCAGTACATGCTGACTATGAATGGCTTTTTTCTGGCTATGAGCACTGATCTCAATCACGCCCCCAAGCAGATCCTTCCCTCCCCCCACGAGAGACCCACGAACAGCATCCGCAAATGACTTGGCCTGACCTTGTGCGACCGCCGTGGGTGATGAGACCTTGGTCTCTAGTGCCTCCAGTCTATTTGATACGTCTCTGATTGCTTGAAAGATTGGCCCAATAACTTTATCTTCATACTCCTTCTTGGTACTACTTCCTCCACCAGCCAAGACCTCGTCTGCTGGTGCAACACACTGGCTACACAGCCAGCGAAAGCCCAGCTGGTGGCTCCTCTTCATGAATGGATAGTTGCCTGCATCCAAATTTTCACAAGCTATATGAATCCACTCGCTGCAGTAGGCGCACTTCAGTGCTTGTGCACTTTTTGCTACAGACCTACTGCAGCGAGGGCACTGGTGTTGTTTACTCATGATAAGGGAGAGCAAAAAACAAAACAAAATGACAACAACAGCAAAACGTATATACAATACTTCCCGGGAAAAACCCGGGTAGCGCCGTCCCCATTTGTGTCACCCTAATTTAGGAGAAAAAAAGAAAACCGAAAGAAAAAAAGCACTAAAAACAGAAATGGAAAAAAAAACAAAAAAAACAGGGTGTCTGTGAGGTCACCACAAGCAGGTGGGGTACGACTTGACTACCCTTCTAGGAAAGGTAACCCAAACATTTGTTGCTGTTGTGACTCTTGGCTCAACTGGATATGAACCTGATGAAATGGGGGAGCCAGTGATGTAATGGTTAGCACATCCAGTCCACAACAAGAAAAACTTGAGTTTAATTACTGTGCTGGTCAGACTCCTCAACACATTTTATTTTCTCTATGTCCCCACTCACCAACCAATGTAACTGGGGACTTGGACATAAATTTAACTGCTGTGTGTCATACTCTCAGGGAACACTATGGCTTGGTAAAAACTGTCTACTTTAATGATGCTCATGAAGTCAATAAACATTAATCCTAAGCCTTTTTCTTCTGATGGAGTGCAGAAATCCAACTACTTCAATCAGTCACTCCTTGAATGCATGACAGTTATACTTAAAGTCTGTCTTATCACAGGAATGAGGTGCATAACTATGTGCACTATGGAGTGAGGAGTGGCATTACAGTGATGGAACAGTGAATTTTTTGTCACCATAATCATACCAACCTCTTTTTCCCACCTACAGATAGGGTGAGGTAGGGTTCGGGGAAACTCAACGAAGTAAGACGATTGAAAGCACACACAGTGAAACAGACTACACACTCACTCACAATTCAAACCCCAAATTCCTGACCCCACCAAACAGGAGTATGTATTATGACTACATATTTTTTATTTTTATGTATTCTTCACTCTACATGTCATCAAGAATCAATGTGTCAAACTTTGTCATGTGCTCCTCCTTACCTAATTTATCCAGCCAACTTGAGCCCATTTCAGTTGTTAGTATCATAAACTTCCATTCTTCGCTTTCTCAAACACTCATTTACCCTCTCTCTCCACGTTTCTGTTGGTCTACCATGTTCCTCACACCTTCAAACTCACTCACATAAAACATTTTCATCACTATTTACATCCATTCTATCTATCCATAATATCTAAGCACATTCTCTTCAACCCAAATGTTAACAGATGTTCTTAATCCACATCTGCATAAATCCATTATAATATCTCCATACCATAATGTGGAGATCTACTGTATTGCTTAGTTTCTATCATCTTCCTTTCTTAAAAACACTTACCAGTTTGGTGCAATTCCTTTATTTCTTCACAAATTTGTTTCAAACTTGGTACAACTGTTCCTTGGGCAAATGACCTCAACCATTTTCTTTTCATGGGATTTCTGAGGTCAAAATAAATCTAAATAAACACAAAAAGTCGGGGATCCTATGTTCTTGCACTTCAATTCATCACCATGAAAATCTGCATACAAGTATGTCAGTGTACCATACTTTAGCTGCATGGGGATCATTCTGCATTGTCTCCTCTTTTACTAAACTGAATATCAACAAGAATTAAAAAGACAGGGAAGGTCTGGGGCAAGCAGATCCAATGTCTGGCCCTTCACCTTAGACTGGTGCTGCTACTGTGAGCAGAGCAATAGGCAGGATGCAGGGGAAAGCAGTAGGTGTGTCTGGGTTGAATGCTGAAATGTTTAAGGCCTTAGGAGATATAGGAGTGGGGTTAGTCAAGGACTTGATTAATACGATTACCGGTGTATATGAGTGTGTTGTCCCAGATGATTGGCTGAAGAATGTAATTGTAAATGTGTACAAGGGGAAGGATGATGCACTGGAAACAAGAAGTCATAGAGGCATAGGTGTGCCTGGGTTGAATGCTGAAATGTTGAAGGCCTTAGGAGATGGAGTGGGGTTAGTCAATGACTTGATTAATACGATTACCGGTACATATGAGTGTGCTGTCCCAGATGACTGGCTGTAGAATGTAATTGTACATGTGTACAAGGGGAAAAAGAAGTCATAGAGACATAAGGTTTTTGGACCAGACAAATGATGGTAATGGATAGAGTTCTAGAAGGTATGATTAGAAAAAGAGTGAAAATTGATGAGATACAGTTTGGGTTTATGCCAGGCAAAAGGGACCACTGATCATTGTTCGACAGCTTCAGGAAAATACACAGGAAAGAAAAGGGAACTGTACTTTGTTTTTGCTGACTTGGAAAAGGCCTTTGACAGAGTCCCTAGAGAGGTGGTGAAGTGAGCAATGAGAAAGCCTGAGATCGAGGAATGGCTGGTTAGGGTGGTTATGGTCGTGTATGTGGATGCCAGCAACCGGGTAAGGGTGAATGGAGATTTGAGCGATGACTTTTCTGTGAATGTTGATGTGCATCAGGGGTCGGTCTTGGGCCCCCTATTGTTTATCATGGTACACAAAGCCCTCTCATGTGACTTCAGAAATGGACTCCTGTGGGAGATGTTGTATGCTGATGATTTGGTGTTGATTGCAGGGAAAGAAAAGCTAGCAGAGGAAAGATTTAGGAGGTGAAGAGATGGTATGGGGCACAAAGGCTTAACAATTAATGCAGATAAAACAAAAGTGATGGTATCTAGGGCTGGTGGCAGTACTATCATAGAAGAGGGACAGTGGCCTGGTGCGATTTTCCACAAGGGCGTGGGAAGTAATTCCATCCTGTGCTGTGTTAGCAGGCCCCTAAGAGATGTAGTGGTATTAGAGGTAGACTGTGAGATTATGCTAACTTCATGTGAGTGGTGTATTGGGGAGAGCATGTGGAGACTGTCAGGCATGAAAGGATTGGACTTGCTGGTGAGCCTCTTGAGCATGTGGAAGAGTTCTGTTATTTGGGAGACATGTTATGTGCTGCAGGTGAGCCTGGAGCTAGTTCTGTGGCTGGAGTGAGTGGCTGGAAAAGTTCAGGGAGCCGTTGCCTCTCCTGACACTAAGAGAACTCTCCCTCGTGGTAAGGGATCTTTGTATGTGGCATGTGTTAGAAGTGTAATGCTGTATGATAGTGAGACCTGGGCAGTAAAGGAAAAGGATATTTGCAGGCTCAAAATTACAGAAATGGCAATGATTAGAGTGGAAGTGCAGTGCATCACTGAATGCAAGGCCTGGGGGAGCTAGGTTTATGATGGAAGCATTTAGAGGTAGGATGGGACTGGAGTGTTTTGGTGTTGTGATGAGGAGAGGTACACTGAGATGGTCTGGGCATGTGCAGAGGATGGGAGATGATAATTAACTGGGTGCAGAAAGTGAGAAGTGTTAACGTTAGGGGTAGGGTAGTGAGAGATAGACCGAAAAAGACATGGGATAAGGTCATTGAGTGTGACCTCAGGGTTAAGGGACTAAATAGGGAAGCTGCCAGAGATCGAGCAGCATGGAGAGCCACCATTAGGTGACCAAGGCTGACACATGCAAGTATGCTGGAGCCTTTGAAAATGAAACTGGTTCAGTGTCTGGATGAACAAGGGGTACACCAAGACATAATGTAACAAGGTGAAGGGATGAGGTTGTAGAAGCTACAGTTAAGGAGAAATGAATACTTTCCTGGGAATGAAAAAGGGATGGTAATGAGAGAGGTATACGTACATAGCTGAAAAGTGTACAGCTAGAAAGGAGATATACACAGGCAAAATATGAGTTTCAGGGATTTTCACTGGATAGCCTTAATGGTGTCATATGGAAGGATGTGGTATTTATGGTGCCAAAACAGATGAAGAGTGAAAACGGGGATATCATTGGTGAGAAGTGTGAGAAAAATGACGAAAGAAAGGTAATGGTGAACAGTGAGGATATTACAGTAATGATACTTGAGGAGAGCAGTATAACTGGCAGCTGAATGAGGAGCTTGGGATGGAAGGATTGGAAGGTTTTCCTTCAGTCTTGCTAATGCTTACGTACATAAACTGTCACCATGCTCCCTGTTAGGAATGCCCACACCAGGGTTGGGCATGGCAGAGATGATTTTATTCAACTTAAGAGAAAGCCAGTGGAGTGAAAAGGTTAAAATTTAAGAACCCACCTTGTACAGCTCCCTGATGATGTCAATACTGTGCTGCTCATTACGACCATAGTGTTCCTCCATAACTTTGCGCTGGGCTGGTGAAGCACGCTGCAGTGCCACCACTGACAACCATGAGCATTTACCCTCAGCAATATCAGTAGCACCTTTTTTGCCAGTCACAGATGGGTCACCAAAGCAGTCAAGATAGTCATCCTGTACCTGTAGGTGTAATGCAGTACAGTGCGATGTTCTACAGGGGACACCATCATCCTTATTCAGTAAAACTCCAGAATTCATACACAGTTCGTTCCTGAAGGTTGTACAAGTTGTGAACTGTTCGAAAACTGAATCTTTTGTTTCCATAAGAAACAATGTATTCTGCATTAATCTGTTCTTTAGTATGGATGAAACAGTAGATTTCATCATACCGTTATTAATGGCAAGATCGGAGACACAGGTTCCACTTTCAAACTTTGCAGTGATCTCTTTTCTCAGCTCAACTGTTGTTCTCACTGCTTTTCTTTTAGCTCCAGCTGATTCACTAATCTTCTTAGGGCCCGTGATTATGTACAATTTTCTAAAGAAAATACGTAATTTATCACAAAGTTTAATGGAGCCTGTGTGACTGATGTATAGCTGGCAGAAGACAAAGTGGGACTGGCAACGACATGGCACCTACGACGCTGCGTCTCTTAGTGTTAATAGCAGGTCACTGTATGAAAACTGGAGAGACTTTTGGACGAAAAAGCTGTATGAAAACTGAGCTGTACGAGTAGAAAGGCGTACAAATTCTGGGGTTCCACTGTATACACATTGCAGATCCTGGTGTTTGGTGCTAATTCTACTACGGAGCCACCATGAGTGCCCCACAGGACATTATCAGCTATACTTACGTATTACAAAAGGCTGAAGTGGTAGGTGGTGGCAACCATCATTCACTCACTTGATATAGTGCTGGCTACTTTTTCCTATGATGACTGTACTATGAATGATGGGCCTACTGGCTTCCTGCAACCCAGGAAACCATTTATAATGATGGGTGGTAACCATATACTGTACAGTAACCAAATAACAGGGTGATGTGGAGTCTTCTATGGTACCCCTGTTAACTAGGTGGGAAGATGCAAATGCAGCATCCATCCAAGAACCAAACCTCCATACTCTTCTCCATGCCTCACTGTGGCAAGGCACTGTCCACCACAAGGGAACATCAGTTCAGTGCACAGGTATGACCCTCCATGGGCGATTGCTTGCCAGCATCGAGACAGATGAGTTATTATACTACACCTACTACTACTACTACAGAAGGCTGATTTGGGAGTTAAATCTACTGTGACTGTGATAAGAATACCTCATGGAACTGCCTGACGGTGACTAAAGAGATATCTAGGATCATAAAGCAAGATGCAACACACGTCTTAAAGACAGATCAAACAGTAACACAAGATGTACATGAGCTGTCTACATAGGCCTGGCATTCAACTGTCTTTTAATTGCAGAGTCCTTTCCCAGCATATCACAATAATATATCAATCTAAATAATCATGTATTTTGTACAATACAATTTGTGCTACACAAGAAATTATATAAATTCTAAACCACCACCATCATCAGCCATTGCAAGTCCACTGCTGAACAGAGGCCTCCCCCAACCTTTCCCATAAATTCTTTGACTGAGCCAAACCTTGTGAAGTTCTGCCTGCAAACTTCTCTATCGCATTTCCATCCCCTGTCTGGCCATTTTCTGCTACGTTTACAGTTTCTTGGAGTCCAGTCAGTCAGCCTCTTGCTCCACTGGTTACCCCTTCTCAGTGCTACATGACCTGCCTGCCTTTAATAACTTCTATAATGTCTTTTACTCTAGTCTGCTTTCTCATCCAAGTTGATCTTTTCCTGTTTCTCAATGATATTCCCAGTGTTGACCTCTCCACTGCCCTTTCAGAATAGATTTGTTGGTTTTCTGTTGATTTTGTCGGTTTCCAGGTCTTACAACTGTAGTTTATTGCTGGGATTATACATTCATTATATTCTTTTCATAACTTGCCACACCCTCCCTCCACTAAGATCCTTGGAGTGACATATGACACTGGACTCACCTTCATGGACCATGTATAAAACAAGATATCATGAGGCAATGCACTCAGGGGAACTACTAGGTACAAGGCCAGAAGAAAGAAAGAGAGAGAGAGAGAGAGAGAGAGAGAGAGAGAGAGAGAGAGAGAGAGAGAGAGAGAGAGAGAGAGAGAGAGAAAGAGAGAGAGAGAGGGGGGGGGGGCAGGAAGGGGGCATTATGTTAGCAATAAACCCCAACCACCCCATTAGATGGAAAAGCTTACAGGCTCCACCCAGCTGGATGCCTTAACCCACAAAATCACCTGGCATAATTTGGTTACATGGTTACCACCCAGCACAGCAGAACACCATTTGGCTTGTCATTCAGTGTAGTAACCTGAAGGCAGGAAAACTTATGCATTAGGGGGTGAAGGACACAAAATATTATTCTTTCATAACAATTTGAACAATTACTGTACATTATAGCAGCAAAGCATTATGTGGGCTGTGCTGTACTGGTGTGATAAGTATGATGACTTTTGTAGTAAGTACGTTGGGTCTGGTTAGTACTTCGATGGGTGACCGCCTGGGAACACCAGATGCTGTTGGCATCCCTACGTCAAGTGGGGTTGGTGGAGGATTAGTGCCCCTCCCTGTAAAACAATTAACTCTAAGCCCTTGGCCACCCCGTTTGGGATACATGGTGTCTGGCAATGAATGAATGAAATGAACAGTACTATAAAAGACTGGAGATACAGAATGGAGCATCTCACCTGGTAGAACTGTCCCATCTCCACCAAGATTGTGCGAGCTTGTCGATGAAGTTCGCGGTCGGTGATACCAGCCTGAGGAAACAACCAAATACTGTACTGTATTTTAGCCAATCACAGCCACACCTCACACCAACACTCGTGAGAAATGAAAGATATTACACACTATCATAATGTTAACATCTCATCAGTTACAGCATATATGCCTCTGAATAACCCACTTTGACCTATATGGACACAGATGGCAAAAATATGCCAAAAAATAAATAAATAAATAAAATGGGTGAACCTTTACCACACCTATCATCAACACTTTCATCACAGTCACTGACTCTGGCACTGGCATCAATTTAGCAGGATCATCTAAAAACTGCAAGAAACTTTGTGGAAGTAATCCAGCATATCAGCTACTGTGCACGTGGGACCCCTCTGCTCTCTCCCCTATCATCATTTGCTCATATATACTGATAAAATGAATTGTGTATATGTATAATAAGTATAATACAGTACTGTACAGTACTGCAACGGTAACGTAAACAGTTTCAAAACAATTGGTGTGATCTGGACTAATGTCTGATATATTGGAAAAATTCCAGGTTATACACCAGTGGAAAGTCCAGATGTCACTTTTATCGGAATTTTGCTTTTTTCAGAATGGCTTGGGCCCCAATTAGTCCATTATTGTGAGGTTTTACTGTATATATATATATATATATATATATATATATATATATATATATATATATATACTGTATATATACTGTATATATATACAGCATATAGCTAGCTAGCTAGACAGATGGATAGATATACAGACAGATACTAGTAGCTAGATGGATAGATAGATAGTGATAGACAAACAGATAAATAGATAGACAGATATTGTACTGTAGATACATAATAGAGTCAGCCATTGCATAATACATGATCATTACAAGTGTATCAGTACAAAATCATGCCAATTTTGACATAACATGGAAAAACTTGGTACTGCATTAGAAAGATTCCACAATATCAATAAAAATAACCTGTAAAACACAGGTGTAAAGCAGCAAAATATGACTAACACCAAATGACGTGTAAAGCAATCAACAGATTATTGTATGTTTACATGATAAGAAGGTATTGCACAGAATGGGTCCAATGGTATCCTACACAATCAATACAACTCTAGATGTCCAGGGAAGATTATCTGTTTTCAAGTGAATATGCAGGTAATAACAACAATAACTCTTGATATGATACAAAATATCAAAAGTAAGTGATACAGTGTATCTTCATGAAAGCAAAGCTAGCATTAGGGAGGACCAAAGAGTATTTTGCAATATCTATCACTTACAGTATCACACTGTTTTGCACTGAATGTGCATGGATCCTTTTTCAATCAGGCACAGACTCTGGCATAATGTGGGCCTACAAAGTCTCTCTCTCTTTCTTCCATGCCCAAGAATCCCACTTTATAACCATGTGATGCATCAAACATTATTCCTTTCCACCCCTTCCATTCTACATGTTTCAAATTTGTGTAATGAGTCCTGTTGCAAGGCTAACTATACTCTATTTCACCAAGTTTGGCAACATCAGCGATGTCCTCAACAACTGTAGTGTTGATGTAAAACCTCTGCACTAAGTAAACCTCTATGTTCTACCCTGAGAACCAATGTATAAAGGCAATACAAAAAAGTATATCCAGTTCTGAGGACCTTTAGCAATGCTACAAGTGTTGAGGACATCACTGATGGTGCCAGACTCATTGAATTGGAGTGTAGTTACCCCCATTAATGCAACAAGGGTGTGAAAATTGTGAAAGAAACTGCACTACTGTTAATTTCTTCCATCTGATGACATTTTCATTATATTCTTGATAATACTAAATGACTTTATTAAACTTAGTGAGAACCTTCAGTTCTGCTGATGTTATGAATAGATAGGCATAGGTGAACAAGGCAGTGGCTCAGGAAAGATTCAATAAACACTTTGTGTCAGACATGCAGTAGTTCTGTTTGCTGCAAAACCTAGATGTTCAGGTTCTCTCTCTGATGGACAAAACTCCAGGCTTCCAAGAATACTACCGGACACACAGGCATTAGTGAAACGTGTCTTTATTTTCGAATATGATCTCACTTATGGCTATATAGTGAGGTCTCCCAGTGTGTGAGAATATGGTCAACAAAATGCGTTGCAAACTGGAAATTCGTATTTTAGAAACCACTGAATCAATGGAAATAAATGTATATGGTCGACACCTGACCCTATCTTTGTTACAGTTCTTCCCCATTACTACCATTTTAACCCCTTAACCGCGGGGCGTCACTTTCGTGACGCTTGGGAGCAAGGGATCATACCGCGGGGTGTCGCTTTTGTGATTCTGCGTTATTTTGAATTCACCCGGGCTTCCAAGTGGGGGCTTGTATCATCTATCAGTACTGCCAATGTCCAACACTAGTCAGCACTCCTAATCTCATCTGTACTCCCATCCATTGCTGACAATTTAGCCATTTCTCCCCGTTCTTGACTCCCCTCCCTACCCCCCCTCCATTACCCTATCCTCTCACCTGCCCGGCCATGCTACGCTAAGTAAATCTTCCCTGGAATTTTTCACTGATTTCATCCATTGAAATAAGCCCTATGTCGTATTCTTATACCAAATAATATATACAAGAAAGAAATAAGGTAAGTGAGAGTGCCATACACCTGGAATTGGCTAATTATCACCTGACAACACCTCACGTGCACTCGTTCGCTAATTTTCGCTGTTTTTTTCCCCTTGAAATATGCCGTATAATCTATTTTCGTAATAAATATACATGTAAGGAGGGAAGGGAGAAGCCTAAGTGATATTTACATTCACCTGGAACTACCTAATTTATAATGTATTGTCTAGATTTCCTGCCAATCATATCAGTGCTACACAAAGCTGTTTCAAGATTTAACATTGGTAGCTCTGATTATATATCTCCTAAGCAGGCCTCTAATCTATTTTTGTAATAAATATACATGTAAGGAGGGAAGGGAGAAGCCTAAGTGATATTTACATTCACCTGGAACTACCAAATTTATAATGTATTGTCTAGATTTCCTGCCAATCATATCAGTGCTAGACTTAGCTGTTTCAAGAACCAATATTGGTAACTCTGAATAACCCCTAAACAGGCCTCCAGGCTGGCCCTGCATTATCAGTTTACTCTCATCTTCCGAAGTGAGGGGACGTATGTTTCTTCTTGCTGACTTCAAGGCCTTTTTCCACCCCCATGCAAATGGCTCTGTGACCTTTACCCCCTACTAAACCTCGTGTGGAAAGAGGTAAAGGGCTGACAATTGATAAAAGAGTGACTACGATCTTTCTATTGAGTAAAACAGTGCAAGTGGAATTGTAAATAATGTGTAAATAATGTGTAAACAGCAAGTGAAAGTAATGAATGTAAATATACGTGAGCAATGGAAAATAGTTTTATATATAAGTTATTTCAAGTGACAGTGCACAACACAGTGTAAATAAAATAGAAATGTAAATAACGTAAATAAAATAGAGAACGTAAATAGAAATGTAAATGAGTAGTATTATAAGAATACGAGTATATACCCTAGGAGTAATGAAAGTGAAAGTTTCACTCTAGCATGTCTGAATGCTATGAGTTATGAGAGTGAAGATGAAAGTGACATTCACTCTCAATGCCAGTATACAGGACGAGAAAGTGAATGCTACGTATTTTACTGAAAGAAATTGAATCCCTACAGTGACAATAAACTAATACTACTGAAGGAAACTTATGGATAAAGGCTGTAGATATATATAAGTGTTATATAGTAATAGAAATATAAAGTGTGAGGGGTTTTATGAATAATAAATGACAGAGTAACAAAAGCGAACTAGTGCCAGTGCGACGATCAGACGCGCTCGTAATTTCCATTGCTTTCACAGTGTTTTCTTTTTTTGAGTATGGATCCCAAACTACTTGAAAATTGTAGAATAGTGTTTATAGTGTTTGTATCTGGCTGTGGTAATCATATTACGGGTTGTCGGGAAGTGTAAAGTGGAGACTTCGTTACCCTACTTCAGAGGTCTCCACAAGTCCTACGGAAACCGACGAAGGCTCAACAATCATTCCAGGAGAAAGCTGAAGGTATGTGCCATAAGCATATGTAATTTTATTATTCTAGGACTAATAACTGATTTTTGGCAAATATTTTTTGAGAGTCTGTCGGAGCCCAAATAACCCCGCGGCACACGCAAGTCATTGGTAAACAAGCCCGCGGTGTAGGGGTTAAGAAAGACTTTTGCTTTAAAAAAAAAAAAAAAAAAAAAAAAAAAAAAAAAAAAGATAACAGAACTGTACATTAGTAAATATATCAAATAAAACAAGAAACTCACATTTACGCAGGGATGGCTGTGCTTACTGGGAAAGGAAGGAGGTAGGTATCCGAGATGCAGGGTGTCTATTATTGCCCCACAGGGCTGCCTGGGGCTCCATCGTCGTCACTGTCACTCTCACTGATGCTCTGACTCCCTCTAACAGTCTCAGTTTCAGCCAAAAACCCTTCAAAATCTTGAGCTGAGATCAAAGACACTGCATCATCATCTTCAAGTGATGAAGAGGAAGTTGAAGGGACTAGGGTAGCACGGACTGTTGGTAAACGAAGAAGGAAATTGATGACCAGCATCTGTGTTCTCTTGTTCATCCCTTCTCGGTGTTTCTTATTAAAACATATAAGAAGTCTCTTTAGGCCCTGGCACATCTCTTCAGCTCGAAATGGATCAATTTCATTGGTGCTGATGATCTCTTTTAGTTGGACCATTCCCATTAGAATTTTGGAAAGTCGTCTCATCTGAAACCTGTCGCTGATTCTGTGCATCTTTTTCCTGTATTTCCTGCCTCCTGGCTAACTCATCTTCCTCATCCACTCAAATCACTGAAGTCCCGGCTGCCTTGAGACTTGAGAGATGCCATGAGGGAAGAAAAGGGTGGGAAACCGATCAGCCATCTGGTGGTGGTTTCGCATACTGCCATTTTGAGCGGCACCATTTACCCCTTGCTTTCAGATGATGGATTTGCAATTTAGAATCACATTTTGCATAAAAAGCAATTTGTTTTTTCTTGAGTCAAGTTCACAAATTAGGTGTTTTGCATATAGAGAACTCGTATATTGGGAGACCCCACTGAACATGATGGTAGTTCAAACTTCAACGGGCTGTATTATCACAATTGTTTCTAGCAACTAATAAAAGGCACAAAACCGAAGAACATGAGATGAAACCTTCCCAGAAGAAAGCAAAACCCAAAGAGCTACACCAAGCTGCAGTTGCTTTTTCCCTGCACCATTCATTGCAAGCACCACCCCAGCCCCTTTCTTCTTTTGAACCTAGCTGGACCAAAATAAGCATCACACAATATGGAAAAGATTTTCTATCAAGTATAATTAATCTACCTTTCCTTATTTAGATGGTACGTAATTTTCTCAGTATTTCACCATGTTTGGTACAATATGAAACAGGTTGAAACTGGAGCAAGTCACCCTCTCTATGACACTAGCAGACAGCTGGCAGGCAGTAGGAGCAGTATGAGGGCCTTATGAATGAAACTGGTTAGAAATCAGAGGAATCTAGTGCTGTGGAATGGACTGAAGAGGCTGAAGCAAAACAGAGAGGAAGCAGAGGCTATATGAGAGGAGCAGGAAGAAACAAAAGACTGGGTGAGCATGCACTGTCAAACCCTGGTACTAAGCAAGGTAAAATAAGCACCAGGCACAAAGTCCAATAAAGTTAACAGCTTTACATGTCTTGGAGCTGTCATGTGCAAACTTGTTAGCACTGATGGTGAGATAGAATAAAGAATACTTCAGGGAAAAAGAATGTGTGGAGAACTGGAGAAATTAATACAGCTCATAACCCCTGGAATCCAATTACATATCTAAATGCCTTAATACCACTATCTCTAGACAATTCAGGACTCTAGTAGCGAAGGAGTTATAGAACGCTGCATTTAATCCTTCCAGTTTGAAAGGTCTCTCCCATGCAGAAGAAGATCATCCGGTGCTAGCAAGAATAAAATGAGACCAACATATAAGTGGAGTTACTGCAAAGTATGGCTGAGTTATGTGAGTGCTAACTGTGCCTGAGGTTCTGCAAATATGAAATATGTCCATCTCAGAATGTACAGTGCAATGATTGTTACTATTTATAAAGGATGTGCAAAATACTGTAAGAAAATAGAAATCAGAAAGCCCAAACAGTTAGTCATAGATGAAGGTATATACAGCAATAGAGTTAGTGAAGGAAATATCAAACAGAAGAAGTGGTATGTATTTAGCTTACCACTCGCACGTTATCTGTTTCTCTTATCCCCGCCTGTAATTAAACAAAACAAATATTCACTCAGACGTCTGATCATATTAATATCATCACACTAATGTCTTCTTTACTGCTTACAGCTACATAAATCCTTACAACCCACACAAAATGTAACCATAAAGGAAACTATTACAACTACAATAATGCTACTGTCTACTACTTGTTATCAAATCTAACTGTAAATTCAGGATTCCTGTTGACACTAATAACAGTTCATTACTACTCCCACCATAAAACAAAATTATTCAAGGCAGAAAATCTGACTATATACCTCAAACTTACATTGTATACTTATTCATACTGAGAACATCAGAAGCAACAATATTACTATACAATATTTTAAGTATGACACACACACAAAAAGAAGACACATTTACAAATAGCCTACACTTTACACAATAGCTGAACTACAGAAAATTACTGGTATTTAAATTCTTATCATATGAAGTCAGATGACAAAACAAGGAATGGATGGAAACTACTATTCAAATTTCAGTCTATAAAAGTGAAAAACTACAACCACTGACATTACATATATACTGTAGTACATCTTTGATTAAATGCAATGAGAGGTACTGTCCATATATGCCCAATGTAATGCAGTAGTAAAATTTCTATCCACAACAAGAGTAAATATCACACCATTAATTTAAAGGGCAAATCAACATTACCTACTAATTATGACAAGCATTACCTAGGGTTAAAAACTGATGATATGTCAGTCTATTCCTACCAAAAAGGATGATGGATAAATTATTTTTTCATATTTGCCCAATGATCTACCAAAACAGTAGCCCATGCAGCCTGTTCATCTTAACTTGAAAGATATTTTCATCTTAATGTAGTTTATTTCACATAATCTAATGGCAAATTAAGATACTACCACAGCTCAATATCCTTCCCATATCACTTCTGTGAATAGCAAAAAATCCAGAGATAATATCTTGTTATGGCTTAGCATTCAAGATACAGAAACTGCAATGTTAGGACACATTAAAGTGAACAGAATATAGTACTGTAATATATACAGTTAACTAATGGTTATGATTCCTTTTAATCATTTTTCTAAAAGGTTATTAACTGACTTTCTCATGCTCTCTCAAAAACACACATGTGGCTGTAAATGCATACACTGCAGTCTTCTCCGGTGCTATTTCGTCACTATTCAGTACTGGGCATAATTACTTAACAGGGTATTTCTATGTTCAGCCCTCTTCAATCTGATAATGTATTTTCTTATTCTTACCACCTTCAGATGATTTTACTCAGCTTACGGTACATTGCTTGTAGTGGAGGGGTCAGTGGAAGGTATTTATGACCACTTCATTATAAAATGAATAACATAATCTGGTGACAGCAGGAATAACATAAAAGATACATAAAAAAGTTGAAGGGTTAAAAGTGATAATTATTTTATATTTGAAGTGCCAATCTGCAATACTTCACTTGTGTTCTATGTAAATCAAAGTCACAGTGTACTGCTATAAGATTCTGTACCAATTATTTTATTTTAGGAGTACTGTTGTAGCTGTTCACTTAATCAAAATAGGAAAGTATCATTATGATTAACGTGTTAGTTACTGTAATGTACCGTACTGTACTGTATTTCTGAAGTACCGTACTGCACTTATTTCCAAATTTTATGCCATTCATATCTGAATAATATTTGTGATAATGGATGTATGGATCACATCATATCATCATCATCCTAACCTCCTTTCCCATCCTAGGGCTGGGTGAGGAGTAGCAACGTCCAGACAGCCCAAGTCTGCCCACTCCAATGGGCCATGCTTCCATTCCCTCATCATTCAAGCCCCCGGAATCCTGGCTCTGTCTGATACGCCAAAAACTTCCACCACATTCTGTAGCTTCACATAATTGTATCTGATAGAGTCAATCTGAACACTGTCACATTAAAAAGGAGGTGCCAAATCCCTGAACATGCACTTCTTCCCATAATATTTGTCTAGCCAGCTTGATCTCTTGTCAGTCCTCAAGCCTCACCGACTTCCACACCTCTCTTCCTCACACATTCATCCACCATATCCCTCCACTCTCTCCTTGGCCTACTTTGCCTCCTCCCTCCTTCAAATTTGCTCATATATACCTTTTTCACCACTCCACTGTTATCTGTTCTCTCCACATGACCATACCACCTCAGTAAACTCTCTTCAATTCTGGTGTCCACAGACTTCCTCACTCTGCATCTTTCATGAATCACATTATTTCGTATCCTATCCACTCTCTGTACTCTACATACATTCCTCAGCAGTCCCATCTCCACTGCTCTCACTCTTGACTTTTCAGTTTCATGCCACATCATAGTCTCACATCCATATGTTAAAACTGGCACTAACACTCCCTCATGTAAGCCTCACGCAGCTGCAAAACTCATGCCTCTTTTCTTATCGAGGCCTTCATAGCACCAGCTACTTTCCTTCCTTGTGTCACTCTACTTTCCACTTCTTTTGCACATTTTCCTCTCTTTTCTATCACTGTACCCATGTATTTGGACTCTCTCACCAATTCCAGTCTCTCTCCATTCACTGTAACATCACACTGGGAGTCATCTTCTCTCTCAATTACCATCACTTTACTCTTTTCTTCATTTACTCTCAAGGCACAACGCTCACAAGCAAAACTCTGCACTAGTCTACCAAACTCTTGTCCGGTACTTGCAAGCAGAGCTGCATCATCAGCATACAACAAATCTGAGATATTCCATCCATCACCATTCATTACCAATGCCATCCCTCTCTCCATTACTCATGTTTTTACTTCTCTCATCACCCCATCCATATATACACTGAACAACCATGGAGACATTACACAGCCTTGTCGCACGCCCACACTGATCATGAACCATTCACTTAGATGCCCATTTACCCTTACACCTGCCTCACGACCATCATAAAAACTCTTGACAACACCTAGCAGCTTACCATCTACATTGTACATACGCAAAACCTTCCACAATCCTTCTCTGTCTACTTTGTTGCATGCTTTTTCCAGATCCATAAATGCCATGAACACATTACAGTCCTCTTCACAAGCCTTCTCCACTATCTGTCTCACTGCAAATATTTGATCCCCACATCCTCTGCCACTCCTAAAGCCACCCTGTTCATCACTCACTAGGACTTCTGATACCTCCTTTACTTCATGATAATTCCTTCATAAACCTTCCCTACAACACTCAATAAACTTATGCCATGACAATTCTTACATTCACTTCACCCACCTTTATTTTTGTAAAATCACAGTCTTTTTCCACTCTGCTAGCACAGTTTCACTCATCCATGCCTTCTTACATATCTCCAACAAGCACTTCATTCCACTCTCCCCACTACACTTAATCATCTCTGCATAAACCTCATCAACCCCAGCTGCCTTCCCATTTTTAGGCTGCTTCAAGCATTCTTTACCTGTGCGAGTGTCATGTTTCCTGGCACAGCATTCCTACTCTGCACACCCCCAAAAACCAATCATGTTTACAGTGGCTCTGCTCACTCTATTTCCAAGCACTGGGCTTTTAAAATATTCTTTCCATCTGGTCCTTACTTCATCCTCACTGGTTAATAATTTACCACTTACATCCTTCACACTTTCACACTTGTGATTGTGATATCCACACAACATTCAGGTAACAAGTTGTTCTTGATCAACCCCTGTCTGTCTAGCTGAGCAGACCTATCAACTGCAGACAAACAGCTGCTCCTGCAGCACCATCCCATGCAGTGAACCAATAATCCCTTGCGGATGACAGCTCTTCGCAACGGCAATGCACATGGAAAAATGTAGAGATTTGGTTCCTAGATGGACACAGTATTCCCATCTCTTCACCAAGTTAGCAGGGGCACCAGAGCAGGCCCCACATCACCCCAATATGGTTAGTATATGGTTTTCATCCAGCAATGTAAATGACTTCCTGGGTTACAGGAAACCATAGCTCATCACTCAGTGTAGACCCACTGAAGTGGAAAGAAGAGTAATAAAATGAGAGGGGAAGGAAAGGGAGAAGTAGAAAGAGAGAATGTAGACACAGAGAAAGAATGATAAAGGTGAGAGGCAGGCAGCACTACATCAAGTGAGCGGATGATGGTCACCACCACCTACCACCCTCGGGCAATATGTAAACATTTATACTAGTTGAAATTCCTGCAAATTTAGCCTTGTTTTTAAGTCTGGTATTTTCATGGTCTACTTGTTTAATTTCACTAATTTCTAACCCTGGAATACTTACCATTTCTCCAGATACCACTTTGTAGTTGAAGAGTCACTTATGTATCTTAAAACCTACAATGATTAACCAATAACTGATTAGTTAAAAAATAAATAGTATGGTATTTCATTCTACATTAAGGCTCCTCAAATTCCACTATCACTACCATCTATACGTCACATAAGAAGTTGCTGACACGTCAATAAAAAATAAATAAATAAATAAAAAATGCCTTAAGTATTCATTCTACTTTCTGATGCTTTCATTTATATTCATACTTTTGTCATCTTTGTTAATTTACTAATACTGGAATATAGCATAAATGACAGCTTGGGTAGCTTCATCATGTCATGCTGACCCATTACACATTACATAACACGAAAAGAATATTCATCATCTCTAACACCCTGCTCTCTTCTGGAAACTCCCTGAACAATTTTAGGCTACTTATCCCTAAATACTTCTGTCACAATTACACTCTCCTCTCAAATTCTACTTTTTCTTTCAGATATGTACTATACTAAGTCTGGCATCATGTCGTGCTGACCCATTACAGATTACATAACATGAAAAGAATATTCATCATCTCTAACACCCTGCTCTCTTCTGGAAACTCCCTGAACAATTTTAGGCTACTTATCCCTAAATACTTCTGTCACAATTACACTCTCCTCTCAAATTCTACCTTTTCTTTCAGATATGTACTATACTAAGTCTGGCACTCTCCCCCCCCCCCCTCCCTTTTTTCTTTTACTTTGCAATTGTTGGGATGACTGACAAATGTATCTGAAAAGCATCTATAACAAAACTTACTAATAATATATGTAGATGGTCAGGCTTGTGAGATGGGGGCAGGATTCCGAAGACTTGAATGATGTGCAAATATTTGTCTGGCTCAGTTACTTTGCATGTTGTTAATAATTCTCCCACTTTTATGGTTTATGCTGTATTTTTTACTGCATCCTACATCACCAACTTTTTATGTGGCATTATGGGTCTGGATGATGAACTGTTTTCTTTTCCAAGGAACATCATCAATTGAAAATGTTCAAGTTATAGATCCTGGCACAATTAGGGCATATGCACAGAGCTATGCCCTCATGGCTGCACTGAGTGAATTAATCATTCCTTCAAGTTAACTGATACAGAAACTCAGATACTGACTTCATACTTATTTTTGTGAATTTATCAAAGAACCAGACAAGAATATCACATTGGGGAGGAAAACAGTAATAGGTCTCTGTGGTAGGATATCTAACCTAAATACAAGTACTCACCTAGAGAATGATCTGAAACTGCAGTGTAAAACTGAATTATACAAAATGCAGTAATGACCCATTACCACATAAAATGGTAATGGGCTGGCACACACACATACGTGCATATATGCACATAGGTGAGGAGCACTTCTGTGCCCAAAGCTGATCAAATTAATCGCAGTAATGCTATGATGTATTTTTTGTTTTATTCCTGCACTCAACAGACAGTTTTATTAACCTCAAAAGAGAAAATCTGAACTGAAACTGGTTGATATCATCTTCATACACCTGTTCATTACTAGAGGACTCTCACAGAATGAAATTAATTTGTTGGAGGCAACAGGAATAAAACTTAAAAATACACCACTAGACTGGAGAGTTAAATAATAAATCATTCATCACCATCATCATCCAATCCTAAGTTGCCCCATGAAGAGCATAGGAGCCCGGGGCTAGGCAAGTTGGTCCTGACATTTAAGATGAGTGACCAGCCTCACTCATCCCTGAGTGGCATTACGTGAGCAATAAACCCCAACCATCCCTTGGATATAAACCTTCACCAGCTCAATCGGATTGGAGCGCCGCAATTACCCACTAAACCACCCAGCGCCAAAATTGGGTTATATGGTTAACACCCAGCATAGTAGATGGTTTCCCGGTGTGCAGGAAACCATTTGGCTTGTCCCTCATTCTAGAGGCACCCACAGACAGAAGGAAGAGGAAAAAATTAAGGAAATAAAGACAGAAGAGGGAGTGTAAATAATAAAAAGTTAAATGCAGGTGGGGGTGCTCACCATCCACTCACTCGTTGTAGTGCTGCTCTCGGATGTCTGCCCTTTCCTCTCCTCCATCCTTCTTTCCTTCCATCCTCTTCTGTCTTTCTTTCCTTCATTTTTTCCTTGTCCTTCTACCTATGGGTGACTTTACACTCCCTCTTCTCTCTTTCTTTCCTTCATTCTTTTATCTTCCTTCTGCCTGTGGGTGACTCTACACTGAATGACAAGCCAAATGGTTTCCTGTACACCAGGAAACCATTTACTACACTGGGTGGTAACCCTATAACCAAATTTTGGCACCTAGTGGTTTAGTGGGTAATTATTGCGCTCCAATCGGATTGAGCCGGTGAAGGTTTATATCCAAGGGGTGATTAGGGTTGACTGCCCATGTAATGCCACTCAGGGATGAATGAGGCTGGTCACTCTCATCGTAAATGTTGGGACCAACTGCCTAGTCCCAGGCTACTACGCTCCGCATGGGGCAATGTAGGATTGGATGATGGATGGATGGATGAATAGTTACACAGAAACTAAACAAAAGCATGGTGTACTAACCATATACATTGAGAGTGCAATAGGGAGGTAGAATGAATAAAAGGCAGTCTTGTACTTGACAATAGCATTGTAGCGTTCCATAGTGTACTTGCTGAGAATTGGTCGTTGTCCTGCTGGGCAAGACAGCAAATCCAGAGCCTGACCCAATGCTGTCTTCATTGTCATCTGTAGGTGAACAGAAATATCATAACATACAGGAAAAGGTGGTGGTAAGGTGGTTAGAGAAGCTGTCCGCTATTCAAAAGGATGTGAGTTCACTCTCAAGTTGAGCAGGGAATGGAGCTATATATATTCTTCACTGACCTTTCACAAAACCCATTGACATCAGTGCTGGTAATACCACCACACCAGTTCTCAACAAGGCAGTCCCAGCACTTACTCTGCATGGATGGTGTGCATTACTGTCAAATTGGTGATGAAGTAAGTGGGAGCACAAAGGAGGACAACAGAGTCTCAGAGAATAGAATGTCAAGTTGTTGAGAGAGAGACTCTATCTGTGTGTGTGTGTGTGTGTGTGTGTGTGTGTGTGTGTGTGTGTGTGTGTGTGTGTGTGTGTGTGTGTGTGTGTGTGTGTGTGTGTGTGTGTGTGTGTGTGTGTGTGTGTGTGTGTGTGTGTGTGTGTGTGTGTGTGTGTGTGTGTGTGTGTGTGTGTGTGTGTGTGTGTGTGTGTGTGTGTGTGTGTGTGTGTGTGTGTGTGTGTGTGTGTGTGTGTGTGTGTGTGTGTGTGTGTGTGTGTGTGTGTGTGTGTGTGTGTGTGTGTGTGTGTGTGTGTGTGTGTGTGTGTGTGTGTGTGTGTGTGTGTGTGTGTGTGTGTGTGTGTGTGTGTGTGTGTGTGTGTGTGTGTGTGTGTGTGTGTGTGTGTGTGTGTGTGTGTGTGTGTGTGTGTGTGTGTGTGTGTGTGTGTGTGTGTGTGTGTGTGTGTGTGTGTGTGTGTGTGTGTGTGTGTGTGTGTGTGTGTGTGTGTGTGTGTGTGTGTGTGTGTGTGTGTGTGTGTGTGTGTGTGTGTGTGTGTGTGTTGAATCATAACAACAGACCTAGATGGCATTACTCTAGCTTCAGCAACTCCACTGTGCGGTGTGTCAGGGAGAGTATGTTGAGACTGTCAGACAAGAAAGGATTGGTCTTGCTGGAGAGACTACTGAGTATATGGAAGAGTTGTGTTATTTGAGGGACATGGTATGTGCTGGAGGTGGGGTTGGTGCTAGCTCTGTGGTCAGGGTAAGGAGTGGTTGGAGGAAGTTCACAGTGCTGTTGCCTCTTCTGACAATGAGAGGGCTCTCCCTCTGTGCTAAGGGATCTTTGTATGTGGTATATGTTAAAGGAGTATTGCTATATGGTAGTGAGACCTGGGTTATTTGTAGGCTCAAATGTACAGAAATGACAATGATTAGAATGATGTGCAGTGCATCCTTGAATGCAAGGCCTGGGGAGGCTAGGTTCACAATAGACGAGGAAAGATGGGAATAGAATGGATTGGTGTTGTGATGAAGAAGGGCAAACTGAGACGGTCTGGCCATGTGGAGAGGAAGGAGGATGACAATTAGGTGCGGAAAATGAGAAGTGTAAACGTCGGGGGTAGGGTTGTGAGAGGCAAACCAAAAAAGACCTGGGACAAGGTAATGGAATGTGACCTCAGGGATAAAGAACTGAACTGGGGGGCTGCCAAAGCTTGAGCAGTGTGGAGAGCCACCATTAGGTGGCCATGGCTGAAACATGAAAACATGTTGGAGCCTTGAAAAGTGATACGATACAAGTATTAGTTATGTTGAATTACTGAGTGGATAATGAAAAATGTAATGAGATGGTATGGATAATGGATATATCTGAAAACAAAAAGACAGGATGACAAATGTCTTTGGATGCAAAACTGGGGTATAATAACAAGAAAAGAATAAGTATGAGATATGGAAGAAGAAATCAATAATGTACAATGATGAGAGAGAGAAGGAAATGGAACAGGCACTGCTGAATGACAAAGGTATGTGGGGAAGAAAAAGCTATCCAGCCGAATAAACCCCTGGGAGGTTGAGGCAGGGAAGATGATGCCAATGACTGATGATGATGATGATGTTTCTCCAATCTGCCCAGGAAATAAATATACTGTATACACTAAAGTATAGCATGAAGTACCACAACAAAATACACTCCTACTCATCCACACAAAACTATACCATCAACATACCTCATGAAAGAGTTCCAGCATATCCTGGTAGTAGGGTTCATCGCGAAAGTGCTTCCTGAGCAGCTTGTATATGCCACACTCCATGAGAATGGCATCATTGAAGGCACTGGGTCCCAAGTTATCATTACGGTACCAGGCCGGCTTTCCTCGTCGCATCTCACCCCCATCTATGATGTCATCGGCAATCAGGAAAAAGCTCTGTAACTGTAATAATGGAAATACATATTACAAAATGCTGAATACTGAAATTAACAGTAACAGTTTCTGCATGTGGATGTAACAGAAAGTGCTAGGAGAAATACACTGAGGAGGTTTGGCCAGGTGGAGACGATGGAGAGCGAGAGACTAACAAGGAGGTGTATGCGAGTGAGGTAGAGGGAGGGAGAGGGAGAGGGAGGCTGAGGATGAAATGGAGGGATGGAGTGCAGGGGTATATGAGAGAAGGGTGTGTAAGCTGGGAGCAGGTAAGTGCAGTGGCATTGGACAGGGCGACATGAAGGCGATTTGTTTGTGGCCACCCCTTACGGGATTGAGGCATCTGGCAATAGATAAAAAGACAGATAGTTTCTTGTCAAAACATGGAAGTAAAAAAGTTATGACAAAAGAGTCTGGTGGGTAACTTAAGAAGTCAGTGGTAATCTAGTGAACTGAATATACTGTACTATGAACAGGTAGAGTGCAGTCTGGCTTACAAGAGGATAAAAGATCAAATCCGGAACAACACAGAAAAAATCAATAAAAAAATTACCAAAACAAGACAAAATAATACTGTAAATTACGATGTCATCAGCAGATAATATTCATGGTTTGCTTACATACTCCCATTCATCCATCATCCAATCCCAATGTTGCCCCATGAGGAGCGTAGGATCCCTGGGCTAGGCAAGTTGATCATGACATTTAAGATAAGAGTTACCAGCCTCATTCATTTCTGAGTGGCATTATGTAAGCAGTAAACACTAACCACCCCTTGGCTATAAACCTACACCAGCTCAATCTGATTGAAGCACCTTAATTACACACTAAACCACCTGGCCCCATAATTTGATTATATGATTACCACCCAGCATAGCAAATGGCTTCCTGGTGTACAGGAAACCACTTGCCTTCTCACTCAGTGTAGAGTCATTCATAGGTAGAAGGAAGAGGAAAAAAGAGATGGAAAGAAAGACAGAAGAGGGAGTTTAAAGTCACCTGACAGCTAGTTTAGTTTCTTTTTGGGCAGACCTCATGTGAATGATATAGAGTACCTGTGTGTGTGTGTGTGTGTGTATCTATCTATCTATTTATCTATCTCTATATATATATATACCGGTATAAATATATATATATATATATATATATATATATATATATATATGGATACTTGTTTTCAGATTACTGTACACGTGTCCGTGGGGGTGAAGGAATGCGGACACAAGAGTGGCACAGGCACAGATGAGTGGGTGAGGCAAGATAGGGCATAGAAGGTGGTAGGGTAGGGCTGGGGTTGTAAACTAAGGAACGATGGTGTTGTTGGAAGACTCGCATGGCTGTGCTGAACTTCAAGTTTTAAGTTTTCTCAAAGAAGAATATTGTAAATAATAAATGCTGAGGAATCAGGAAAATTTCAGGAGAGTTACGAACAAAACTTTATTCCATTTCAATTTTGCCAATGAATGAAACCAGCCGGGGTGGAAGCTCGGTAACTCGTGTTTCTCTACATCACCCTCCTATAACATAAAGAAGAAGAAAGGAAACACATGGTGTTCTCTTAAGATACGAGTTGTGATACAACAGCAATCTAAAACTGTGTATATCCAAGGTCATTTAGAATAATCACTGTGAAATATGTGTACCTTAATTCCACATACTGGTATAACTTACAACAGAAATTATACAGAATTTTAGCTGATACATCAAATAACAACAATGACCTGTGCAATAAATTATCATCCTGAGAAACAAGTTTAACTACCATAACAGAGAAGAGCAATTGGTGCTGTGATCTGTTTTTTAATGTCTCAAACTTTACAAAAGCTTACCAGTTCAATGCACCAACCAAGGAGGTGAGCACGACGGAGGTTTTCTGGAGTAATGAGCTCTGGTGCGGCTATCAACTTGAGAGATAGCGAAACAGCCAATCCTCTGTTCATTTTCCCACCTACTGCATTATACTGCAAAACCTGTTACAAAATAGAAAGCATCCATCCATCATCCAATCCTACATTGCCCCATGAGGAGTATAGAAGCCGGGGGCTAGGCAGTTGGTCCTGACATTTAAGATGAGAGTGACCTGCCTCACTCATCCCTGAGTGGCATTACATGAGCAATAAACCCCAATCACCCCCTGGCTATAAACCTTCACTGATTCAATCCGACTGGAGCACAATAATTACCCACTAAACCACCAGGGGCCAAAATTTGGTTACATGGTTACCACCCAGTGTAGTAAATGGTTTCCTGGTGTACAGGATACCATTTGGCTTGTCACTCAGTGTAGAGTCACCCACAGGCAGAAGGGAGAGGAAAGAATGAAGGAATGAAAGACAGAAGAGGGAGTGTAAAGTCACCCGTAGGCAGAAGGAAGAGAAATGAATGAAGGAAAAAAAGACAGAAGAAGATGGAAGGAAACAAGGATGGAGGAGAGGACAGGGCAGACACCCGAGAGAAGCACCACATTGAGTGAGTGGATGGTGGGTGTCACTACCTACCTACCAGTAATAATGTATAATAAATGAGAGCTCACAGTTCTAATTATTCCATAAAAGACTGTACAGTGCAACACATAGTTAAACTGAGAACAACTGAAAGTACACAATTATGCCAGAAGCTTGCAATGGAGAAATGTTGCCTTACACTATTATCTTTTTTTGTGCATAAATGTCAATCAAACTGTTTAGTACTGTATTGTAGCATTACAATATTTGCTTATATCAAAACACTAATGCTCAAGTATGACTAAACTGCAAACACATATCTGCTTACGGCATAGTTTTCAGTTATAAGTACAGTTTGTGTAATTCATCTCATTATTTAAATCAAGTGCCTTATCATATGCCTCAATCAGTAAGTGCTAAGAATGAGAAACTCTACCTAAACTTTTTATATTTTGCATATAATGAAACCTACAGTATGCTAAACATTTATTAGATTTTAATTGACTGGTGATATAACAACAACTTTTCTCCATGTCTGTATCCTGCTCAAGAAAGCCATCATCAGACAATAAAGGAAAATGCATGTAAGCATGTTGGAGCTTTTGTAAACAAACAAAATTACCCTAAAAACAAAGACTCCGCTTCCCAGTTTCCTTCCCACTGCCAAAGCATCTGGATACTGCTTCGTCTCAAAGCTACCTCTATGATAATTAGCTAGCATAGTCAATCAACCTTTTTTACCTTGTAAGGAAGCATTAAGTTACACTATATTAAAGACAGGGATGCCTTAATGTTGTCGTTACTGATACAACCGGGCAGCTTTACTGCCCATTTACATAAGCATTCCTTAACTCATTCTGTATCCCCAGACAGGCAGATGGTGGGCAGCAGGAGAAGGATAACTTCAGCCAGTAGTCTACCAGGATCATGTCAAGATGAACCACCACCACCAACAACAATTAACTGGGACTACCACAAGACCTGTTCCACTAAGGGAAATTCTAGTAGCCAAAGGGTTAAAAATTGCTTCACCTAACCTTTTGTATGCCTGAATATTCCTCGTCTGGATGAACTTGCATGATTCAGCATGAATAATCATCTTTCAATGTTTCTTTATTTTAATGAGGTGTATTATTGAAATGAAATAAACAGCATTAAATGGTGTCTCCAAGTTTCCAAAGTGATATCACGGTTACATTATGCCTCCACATTTCCAAAACACTATACTGCACAGGAGCTCAAATAAGTTTCTGTGCATGCTTCATGGGAAGTAATATGTAACCATGGATGATGTATTTTGGGATATGAGGGCTGCTTGGGTCAGAGGTTGATAACCCTCTAACGGTAGTCATTCGGACGCCATATGATGACTTTAGTGATATTACCTGCTGTATTCATTAATCATGCGAGTAATCTTGCAAACAGGTACTGTATATGAAATCTATCTATCTATAGCCCAATGCCCTAATCCCGCAAAGGGTGGCCGCAGACAAAACGCCTCCAAGTCGCTCTGTCACTCATCATTTGACTACCCTCCCCCAAATTCACCCCGCCTTTCATAAATATATATTTTGATAACATTTAAACAAAGAAATTATAAAACCTTACAGCAGGTTAATTATTTTACAGAACCTTTTAAAATTTTGTCTTCCATTCTGGTAGTGACCCATATTGTCCAAACACTTGGTTACCACCTCATCTTGTAGTGCTTGTTGTGCTGATTTGCCTAATGTACACTGAAACGTTACTTCGGTGGACATTGACCGGGTGAGGGATTTTACAAATAATGTTACCCTCAAAACCACCATCCACTCACTTGATGTATTGCTGCCTACTTCTCCCTTCACCTTTATCATCCTTTGTCTGTATCTTCCCTCCCCTCTTTCTCTTTCTCTTATCTTTCCTGTCACTTTTCATTACTCTTCTTTCCTTTTCAGATGGCTTTGATTTAAGTGACAAGCCTAATGGTTTCCTGTAAACCAGGAAACCATTTACAATGCTGGGTGGTAACCATATAACCAATGCAAACATGTTCCCTACATGTCAACAAGTGGATTGGTGGAGGGTTAGCACCCCTCTCCGTAAAACAACAAACTCAAAGACAAATGGCCATCCCTTAGGGGATTGTGGCGTCTGGCCACAGAGTGTGTACCAACAGCAGCTGTTGTTCAATCCTATCTGGTTAAGCACACCCATAAACTGCAAGCAAGCAGCTGCCCCTGCAGAGCCATTCCGTTCAGTGAACTATGTTCCCAGTCGGAAGCACATGTGGGTTGGTTATATGGTTAACACCATCATTAAAATGGCTTCCTGGCTTACAGGAAACCAAGAGGCTTGTCACGTAATGTAAAGCCTCCTGAAGAGGAAAGATGACTAATCAAAAGTGACAGGAGAGATGGGAGAAAGAGGAAGAGAGGAGGGAAGACACAGGAAAAGAATGATACAGTAAAAGTTAACTATGATGTAGGCAGCACTAGTTCAAGTGAGTTGGTACACACAGCTATTAATTCTAGCTAATACCAAATAATTTTGTTCAGGTGAGAAAAATCTTACCATTATAGGCTATAGTCTAATTGCAATAACCCTTTGGCAACAGCTGATGCAAACACGAATTTTACTTAGGTTACCTCAAGATTTTTTTTTACTCAGTCTATCCTTACAGTCTCCAGCTCACAAATAATGTAATCTTCACAAGGTATCAGTAAATAAAAATGGTTTAATTCTTACCTTCGCATACCATTTCTGTGCATCCATAATATCAGAGTTTGTTCCAACCTCCGTAAGATCACGAACAATGTCTGGGAAGAGATGCAGGAATTCCCTTTTCTCATCTAGTGATGCCACATGTCCAAGTTTGGCAGGGGGTACATTTACTGAAGCTGCTGTTGAGGACTGGCACAGCCTGCAAATGATGCATATACAGTATTAGTTTACTTCCCATTCAAAACAGGCTATGGTACATACTTAATAATATACACTCATTCCCCAGTATATGATCTCCCATTATATAATATTTTGTTTTAACAATCGACAATTTTTGATATCTTTTGTTTAGTACAGTATGTGATTGGCCAGCTCATAGTTTAATAAAGATTGTGGTAATGAATTATTATTATCAATAAGAATGCTATTACCCACCACTGAAAGAATCATCACTTCAAACCAAAGCGTGCCATAATTATCCTCAATATGGTCTGTGCATTACAATTCTGAATGACAATTCACACCAATTGAGCTTGTAAGTGAGAAAACTGAGTGATACATGAACTGTCACACAACTCCTTGGCTGGTCACCTTAATATGCAAAGTGATTGCATCATCACTCAGGTTCTACTGACCATTACAGAAAGTTATCCTCTGCATGATCTGTGCATTACAATTCAACTGACATTGATACTTCTGAAACCTAAGAGGTGATAAAGAACTGAGTGTGTTGTGTAAAGCAGTTATACAAAAACATATACAAAAGCACCCAGTTCTCCAGCAGGGTCTCTCTCTCTCTCTCTCTCTCTCTCTCTCTCTCTCTCTCTCTCTCTCTCTCTGTAATAATAATACAGTAAACTCTCAATTATCAGGAATAAGTCAGTCAAGCCCTATGCTGGATAAAGCAAAATGCCGGATACTGCATAGAACCCCCCATTGGTTCAATATTCAGCGCCAAGCTGGAACTGCATTACTATCCGTCTCAAACCTCTATCCTAAAAACTTTCCCATGAGTAAAAGATGAATCTTATGCATTAAATAAAATAAATAATGATACAGTAGTGATACAGTTACACAGCACCCACTGGCTACCATTTATAAGCCAGGTGATACACCTTAATGCTGGAAATTGCACAGAACCACTGATTACGTCCTGTTTCGTGCTGGATATTAAATAATTTCGCTGGTTATTACTTTAATGTGGGCGAACCAGCAGCGCCAGATACTGCGTTGTGCTGGATATTGCGACGGCGGACAACTGAGAGTTTACTGTTATTATAACAGTGGTAGGTGGGGGCACTCGCCATCCACTCAATGAATGTAGTGCTGCTCTTGGGTGTCTGCCCTTCCTCTCCTCCATCCTCCTTTCCTTCCATCCTCTTCTGTGTTTCTTCCCTTCATTCTTTCCTCGTCCTTCTACCTACGGGTGACTTTACACTCCCTCTTCTCTCTTTCTTTCCTTCATTCTTTCCTCTTCCTTCTGCCTGTGGGTGACTCTACACAGAGTGACAAGCCAAATGGTTTCCTGTACACCAGGAAACCATTTACTAAGTTGGGTGGTAACCATATAACCAGATTTGGGCACCTGGTGGTTTAGTGGGTAATTACAGCACTCCCATCAGACTGAGCTGGTGAAGGTTTATATCCAAGGGATGGTTGGGGTTTATTGCTCACGTAATGCCACTCAGGGATGAGTGAGGTTGGTCACTCTCATCTTAAATGTCATGACCAACTTGCCTAGCCCCAGGCTCCTATGCTCCTTATGGGGCAACATAATCACTTCATGATGGTTGTTGCTGCTGGTGCTGATACTTAACACCAGTCTGTCAGACTGAGCAGATTTGTCGACCACAGGTAGGTAACTGCTTTTGTGGAATCATCTTACAGATGCTGTACAGAACATAAACCATGCAGGGATCCAGTGTCCCCATGTGGTAGATAGTGTCTCATCAGGGTTGACCTAGTGTCTTTCCCATGGCAAGGTGCTTGACAATATGAGAAAGTCTAGCTCCTGGGTGGATACTGCAACTGCTCCATCCAAGGTGCACAACACTACCACATGTAGGGTCCTTATCAGTGCCTCTCACTGTGCTAAAGTCTCATAAATGGTAGGATATGGTACCACAATTGTGCAAGAGAGTTATAACTAGGCTATGATACATAACTGCATCAATAACTGCATATGGACAGCACTGTGAACAAGAGATGAATCTTATGTACCTTAACATTTACAGACCTCACACCCTCTCAATCTCCTTGGATCATCTCAAAATATGTAACTATGGGCTTGTTTTATATATATATGTATATATAAATATGTATGTATATATAAATATATATATATATATATATATATATATATATATATATATATATATATATATATATATATATATATAACCACAAATTCAAAATTACCAGCTTTAAACACAACACTCATTCAAGGTCAAGCTAGTAAAAAGTACACAAACTAACAAGTTACATATCTTGTACTGTTGGCTTAACATTGTACCGTACATGCTCATATTCTTACTGGTCCTGGTAGGCCCACTTCACTGCATGGCATAACCTGGGTTAAGTATCATAAATCCACAAAATATAAAGAAATCCATATACCAGTAACTTATGATGAGTCACCTAAAAATTTACACATCTCTTAGCCTACCGGTACAGTATATTGTGCAACAATGGATGTTCATGAAAGGGTTATAGATACATTGCTAAATATAAAGCAGAGCAATACTGTAGTTGGCACTGGGACAACAAAGGAACAAATGACACTAACTTAAGCAGTGCAAAGTGACTGGCAGCATCAGGACACTATTTTCTGCACATGCACTACTTCCTTCTCTTGCCAACATACTACCTCCCCTCCCCCGCCTAAGTCACCCGACATATCAGAGGTGTATACCGATACTTTTACTATAAATATAACTGTAGAAATCGCTACCCAGTAATGGTAGCCTAATGAAGCAAACTACCTGAAGTAATATGATTTTTTGGCATTGTGGACTTAACAGGATCTTCTTAACCATCAGTTTGTGGTAGGTGCTGGCGACCATCATCCACTCACTTGACGCAGTGCTGCCTACTTCCTTAGCTTTTATCATTCTTTTTCTGTGCCTGCCCTCCTCTCTTCCTATTTCTCCTATCTTTCCTGTCACTTCTTATTCCTTTTCTTTCCATTACAGGTGGCTTTACAATGAGTGAAAAGCCAAATGGTTTCCTGTAAGTCAAGAAACCATTTACAACGCTGGGTGTTAACCATATAACCAAACCATACGTGCTCCCTACGTGTCAACAAGTGGGTTGGTGGAGGGTTGGTGCCCCTCCCTGTAAAACAACTAACTCAGTGTCAAATGGCCACCCTTTACGGGATTGTGGTGTCTGGCAATATATAGATAGATACAAGAGTACAGTACAGTGCGATTGTACTGACTGCCTTATTACAGCATAGAACATGGCGAGTGAATACAGCAGAACATGCAAAGGTAGTTTTAGATTTCTTCAAAAATCCCAATGAACAGTATTCTGTTGCAGGAAAAGCAATATGAAAACAAGAAAATGCTAAACTCATTTACGCCTAATGTGCCAATCTTGAATCTACAAATAAATACTGTGTGTGTGTGTGTGTGTGTGTGTGTGTGTGAAGGGGGGAATAGAAAAAGGTGAAGCAGGTGGAAAGGACATGGTAGGATGGACTGTCATGGTGGTGGATAGTTAGTACCAGGGGGAGGCGGTGGCTAGGGGGAGGCGGTGGCTGAATCGGTAGAGAGGCGGCCTGCAGTCCTGATGGACCCAGGTTCGAATCCCGGCTGGGGCAGGGAACAGTTTAAGGATTTGAATTTCATAAAAAAGCAGACTTTCATGATCTACCAGATGACCCGCCGACATGTCATAAAAGTACCCCCGCTAATACCAATACACCAGTCCTGTATGAGACAGCCCTAGCATGTATTCAATATGGACGTTGGGTGTTAGCGCCGAAGTGGTGACATGTGGAGGTGTAGGAGGACTACTGGGCCTTGGGATAGGCTACTGCCCCCGAGATATAGGCCCTGAAGCCTTTGCCCAGAGTCGGACACATAAAAAAAAAAAAAAAAAAAATATTCTATAGGGCCTCACTGTGGGTTGGGCAGCATGGCTGTGGCTATGACTTATATTCAAACTTTCTCAAAGGCGACGGCAAACATGAAAATGAACCTAGCGACTGCACACCATTCTCCTAGACACATGGGTGTATCTTTAGCTTAAGTTGGGTATATTGGGTATATTACTTCCTTATACTCAGTGTATATTCTCACTCATACAGCTACCGAACACTTCACAAACAAACCATAGCTAGTATTAAAGAGAAAAATACAAAACTGTTCCTGACAATAAGGAACTACTATGGATACCCGGTACCTGTTCACCTTAACATATGATTTAAGATTGTTTAAAAATACAATCCCAGAGGCTGTACTAATAAACTTACTTAAGCTTAAATTGCTTATACTTCTGGCTTCATTCAAACAGTTCCATACACTCTACATTTAAATTTGAGGAACATTTCTGAGAAAGCTTGGAAAACAAACTATTTCTGATATTACTAAATTCAGACATCCTGCAAGCTTGTTAGGATTCTTTTACAAGCACGACCCTTGGTGCCTCACAACAGTTAAAACCAAAGACAATATTGCAAAGGGGCGAGGCTAAATTGTATGGCAGCTAGAGGGACGATGAGACCAACCCACCAGTGTAAACAATATGCATCGGCGATAACGAACAGGGTGGTGATAACCACTGGTTCTCAAAGTGAGGGGCGCGCCATTCTAGGAGGACGTGAGTAACCGCCTGGCGAGACCACAAGGATCCACCCAAAGGAACAGTTATGACTGACACTGGTTCTCAGCGGGGGGCGCGCCACTCTAGGTGGACGTAACAGACTGCTGTGACCGAAAGGACCCACCCAGAGGAACAGCCATGACTGGCTTGAATAACTGTGCGTATATCTTGATGAAACTTTGGTTTACAATCATTATTAAGTAATTTTCTCTCTGCTTCAACCTTCGTAACATGTTTGTACCCACGTGAATTAGGTTTCCTTTCTTTTATCTGTCTCCTGCCCGACTCTGCTCCTTCTCTCTTTGTTCTGGCCGTCTGGAGAGAAATTTAAAGATCCAAAAAAAATCTGGTACTAAAGGATGAACCCTCAGCTTTTCACAACTTACAAGAAAACGTTGCTCTTTCACGCTTGTTTTCCATCTCTCGCTCATTACACACTCCCCCCTCCCCCCCATCTTTTTTTTTTTTACTTAAAATTAAAACTTGCAACTTCAAGTGTCAGTCGCCTGCTAAGCCCGAACTTGTCTACTACTTGTCTATCATGCTAATGCCTCTCCTTTAATATCCCTGCTCGCGAAGCAAAAGGAGGTGCCATGTGTGCTCGCGCATCAGTGTTTAATAATACACACGCATATATATCTCATCTCACCAGCCGTTTGAGTGTCCACTGCAGGACCGGCCTATCCCAACCGAAGTCGGGACGATACAGCCAATGTATCTCTGCCACGTGGTTTAGGCTGTCTGGTGGAGATTGTATGTAGGGTGAGAAGTGCTTGTAAGTGTAATTGTTGTGTTGGAGTTGCTTTGGATGTGTATGTAGTCTGTGAACCAAGTCGACTGGGTGCAAGCTTACTTTATAGTAAGCGACATTGGTCCACCCACAGCTCCCCTGGTGTTTGCCAATGCAGTACGTGGCTGGGTGAAGACTCCCAAAGTTTATTACCCTGGCAGGGCGCGAACCCTGGGTCACCCATGTACGAAACGCACACTCTACCACTGTACCACAGAGGCTCACACACACACACACACACACACACACACACACATATATATATATATATATATATATATATATATATATATATATATATATATATATATATATATATATATATATATATATATATATATATATATATATATATATATATATATATATACAGGTATATTTGTAGGGTAAGAATCTGATAAATAATGGAAAGGGGAAAGGTGCCGCCATAAGCTCCAACTGCTGTGGGAGGCGCGACTATAAAATGGTTAAGAACACTGGCTTAAACCCTTCAACAGGGTGACGTCGTCTTTGGTTTATTTTGCTGCCTCCAGACGATTTTATTCAACCTTGGACTGGGAGACCTCTCGTACCAGAGGAGTCAAAGAAAGGATATAACCTAACTCGTCCAGCTTACTCTCTCCTAAGTCGAACGCAATCATCTAAAGGAAGCAAGAAGTCAGTAATGAAACATGTTACCGGATTCACGGTCTTACGCACGAATGGAAGGATCAAACATGGCTAGCTTTTTCATTCAGAGTACAATGAGACAAACTGCTAACTGAATACATAAATAGCAGGTATTATACTCTTCAAGGGGCGTTGCCAAACATTAAACGCTGTACCAGTGCAAAAATAATGTTTCAACATTTTGCGCCATAACTGTGATAATACAGAGTATGATACGCTTGGCCTTACTTTCCAATACAGTGCGCAGTGTTTCACACGTTTAAATGTCTGGTAACGTGCGAGATGACAGCCTACGTCATGCTCATGACTTCGGAATTTAATGTGTTATGATTTTAATAAATTAAATATCAGAAGAGCACGCTATAAGTACCTCGGCTGTCAAAAACTTTCTAGCAGTAGCACATACAATGGTCAGTGAGTAATGAAAGTTTGAAAATTACGTACAGGTAGGCTACATACCGGTACATATTTAAACAAAGAGCCCGGCTACAATGGAAAATTTAATCATTTTTTCTCTTTCAACAATCGGCAACTAAGCAACACCAGGTGGACAAATACAATAACTTACGATTGTTGGTTACCTTACAATTATGCGCAACACTCATACCCTGTCATAATCTTGAATCTTGACACACGTATCAGTGTTACCTCACCGCTCGTAAACACACACACACACACACACACACACACACACACACACACAGAATCTCAATAAAAAAATGGGTTACTAATACTTTACAGAGTGGAAGTTGTCACTCATTTAACAACCATTTTTTTTTTCTTTCGAAGTAGCAATACTGGTTCTGCTTGAACACATTTATCTTGGCTAGGTAAAGGTAAGGAAAGTTAAAGGTGGGGGGGAGGAGGGAAGACGCCCTGAGGGTCTTAGCCACGATGTTCATCTCCGTAACATGCAGGCCTCTGAGACTGTGGCGGGATGTTCACCCAATAGCTCGAGATACAAGGATACTGCATCATCCACGTTACCACAATTACCTTCCCTCATTGGTATTACTCTAGGTACTCATATTACCTACCAACCCACAAAGGGTGGATGGACACCTGAGACGAGTGACGCCAACTGGCCGCACCAGTTACCTCCCCTTGGTATCCTAGGTAATCATTTTACCTACCAACCCACGAAGAGTGGATGAATACCAGAGTCGAGTGGCGCCAACTGGCTGCACCAGGATTCGAATCCTGAAGTTAACAGGCCGGAAGGCGAGCTATGTATAGGCCTATATCACTTATCTAGGTGAGCAAGTATATATCACAAAGCAGGTTCTGAATATTAAAATATCGAATTTTCTTGCTCAACAAACTGCTGAATGAAGTCGTCTGGCGATAACAAGTACAGCACAGATATAGGAGGACGCTATTTTTATTCAGCAACCACCAGACGATTTTCCTGAGAGCGGAAGACCTCTCTTTAGATGTGATGGGGTCAACGAAGGGTAGATATCTAACCTTGTAATTTCAAACGGCTATCCTGAGCAGAATAAAATTGCTTGATAACAAAAACATTATTTTAAAAAGTCCTTTGGGTGAAGGGGATAGCATAGACTGTTTACAAAAAGTGTATGGAGTACACGTGGTCCTAAATTCAGCAGCTAGTTCTCGAGTGGCAGGGGGTCGATGTACGGGTACCAAGGTGCCACAACTCTGATGCTTCACGCACGGTATCGTCACCACCAAGGTCTAAAGAACAGACCTTGGTCACCACATTCGTCCTTGTTTTATCGTATCTGGAGGTGAGTGGGGTCGACAAGCATGAGCTGCACTGTCAGCTGCCTTCCACGTGCTGACTTCACTCGACAAACCATAATGACTGAACTGTCATTCTATGATATATATGCCCTAAAAGTAGCCTATTTATACCTCTGAATAATAGCTGGGCATCATTAACCGTCAAACCTCGGGAGACTTCCCAGTGTCGAGTAAAATTATCTGGTGTTATCAAAAGAAATGAGAGGGGCAAGTTGTTCCCACAAGGCTTACGAGTTATATCAAGATGAATTTTCAAATGCGTTACTAGGTGTCGTTACATTACCATAGTACTGTAGCTAGCTAACACCGCCGAATCCAATTTCCAAATTAAATTAGAAAAACTATACAGGCTTGCCTACTCTTAGTGATACACAAACTCGCGCTGTAAACATGGGAGTCTTTTGACCACCTTCCTATACAGCAGGAGCATACCATTCAACTTTAACCTCTTGAAGCTGATGACATTTATTTTCTACTTTCCTCTTGCTACTTCTTGACAATTTTTTAACTTAGGAGAAACCCGTAATACTGAAGGAAGTCAAAAAGGCTACGCCTAACCTACCCAACGTCTCTCCTTAGCTGAATAAGGTCGTCTGGCGATGTGAATAAAATGAAAGAAAAATACATCAGAGCGAAGGGGTTCAAAACGCCCCCTTGTTTTCTTGCCTATTAACCAGTTTAGTGATGAGGACAATGTATTAATGGTGTTTTACTAGGGAATCTTAACCCACCACCAAACCAAACTGCCTTACCATCTTCCTAACCTACTGATAAACCTGACACTATAACAACCTTATTATTCCCCAAAAGTTACGACAATCTACTTCCAAACTTAGGAAGTATTATTAACCTTACCACCCCACTAACCTTGCAGGATTCTTAATCGCCTTGTAACCTTACCCTCCCTAACCCTACGACCCTATTAACTATCTTGAAACTTTAACATCCACACTGAAGATCATGTTATGGAGGTGAAGTAGGGCAGGTTAGGTTAGGTTAGGAGGGTATGAGTGAAATGCTTAGGACGGTTAGATCAGGTTAATGAGGCACCGTACGGCATGGCTGGGCTGAGAAAGGAAGCTGAGTAGGGGAAGCATCCGTAGATCAGAGGCCGAATTTATGTGTCAGACCAATTCACAGGATAAACAAATCTCTATAAATTGGCTTTTACTAGCTTTTTTTTTTTAATTCTATTTTATTTCACTATTATATTCACTATAACTGTACTGTGAAATGTTTAGCATTTGTAAGTGTGAAGACAAAAGAATAAACAGGACAACCTTACAAACTACTTAATCTTGTCAAATAAATAAACGCTAAGGTTTGGGTGGTCAGACTTAAGTGCTCCTAAACGAAGGCTGATATTAATGCTTATCATCCACATATGGTCAATGAGAGACGATCATTCTGATAAGTCCTAATCTTCCCTCAGAACATGACCTGCAACCGCCTGTTAAATCAGAGACCACAGTTGCAACGTTGCGTTGAGGGAAAACCAGAAATTAAACCCGTGGTGGATGGTTAGACAGGTGAAGAGGAGACTAGATGTGATGCAATAACAAGCAACGAGGGATGCATATTCTGAATCACTGTACGCGTGTAGCTATACTGGAAACTGTGGCCAGCTACAGCACGCAGTCGACCATGGGGTCATGAGTACGTCATTCCTCTCTTACCTGGTCCAACACTGACAATGTTTATAGGGGAACAATTATTACTGCTGTTTTAACTGACACAAACACACACACAAAGTGATGCAAGGGTGAGGGCACATTCCGATACTCTGTACAAGCATACTGTAATTTACCAGGGAATTTATAGCTCTCTCAGTGTGGAAATACTTTATATGGTTATTAGAAATAACGAATATTTGGGTACTGTCTTCCTTAAAGACTAAGATTCTCTCTCTCTCTCTAACTACGGTATATAATATATATATATATATATATATATATATATATATATATATATATATATATATATATATATATATGGTATATAGTGTGTATGTGTGGGGGAGGTATTATTATAAAGTCCATCAACAATATAGACTACAAAAGATATTTTTAAAAAATGAATATTAGCATTCTTACAGACAAGGAAACAAACTGAGTCGCTTCTCATCTCTCACCTCACTTCATACACTCTGAATTTCATGAAATATTTTGTGACTCCACTCTCACCTCACCCCATCCTCTGTCACTTCAACTATCCGTCCCACTTAAAGCCTATCCTACTCTTACCTCCTACTATCCTCCAAAAAAGCTATACATTCTCAAAACGTGTGCAATATTCAACATTGACATCGAGGAGGTACTTGCATGCCTCAGCCAAAGGTCACACACACACACATACACACACCGCTCGCTGGTGCAGTGGTAACGCTCTCGCTTGCCAACTGGTGGACGGGAGTTCGCGCCTCGCTCAGGTTGCGAAAAGTTTCACTGACGAAGTGGGTGGTTACTGTCCCCCTTGAGCAAGGGGACGGGTGTGTGCGTGTGTGAAGGTCACACAGCCTTGCCCTTAGATCGGACTATATGAGCTCTCAGCTCCTTTCCGGGAGGGTAAAAGCTGACAATCACGACCATCAAGTATATATATATATATTCATGGAATAACTAAAGCTTAGTTACATACAGTAGGGTATATATAACAATTCTGATTTCCAAACCGTCAACAAAACCAACAAAAATAACTCATCCTGAAGAGAGGAAAGACATTAACGACGTCGTAGTCGAAGGCATGCTCAGTCTTGCTGCAGTTCTCCGTACATGCATGCATAGTGATTCAGTATATGCAGGTGGGCTTGGGTGGTGGTGGACATGGGTGGATGAGGGGTAGCACTGCACTGAGGATTTAACCCATTCAGTCCAATGACATGTTTTACATTCATATTACTGCCAGTTTTACTTAGAGGTGGCTTTTCGAACGCAAGGGATCAGATATGGTCTTCATTACTTCATTCACTGCAAGACATTCGGAAACTACGATAATAAAATCGTCTGGAGGTAGCAAGAATAAACTATATTAGTAAAATACGTCAACGGACTGAAGAGTAAGGTAAATATTTCTTCCAGAAATTCGATGCCAGGGGAGAGGGATAGAGAAACGGATAAGCTAGGCAGAGAAGAATGGACTGTATGGGCTAAGCTAGTGATGGGTAGTGATACAAGATAGGTACAATAGAATACATCTTGTGGAAACCGGTAATGAATATACAATGCATGGGTTATACTAACCGTACGCCTTATTTTTTTTCTTTTTTGCTGGATATTGCGGGGGGCGGGGGGTTGACGAAATGAATGGTTTTCCTGGTTTAGACAAGGACACGCAGGCGAGACGAGCACGAATTACGGCGAGGTACGGCGGAGGAATAGACAACATATGAAGATGTGTGTTGTATGCTTGGCAGCCCTGGTGGGATCAGAGTTTAATTTTACTAATCAGAATGTAAGTGCTGCTTTCATATAATGTGGTGTCTTGTGACGAACATAAAAAGCGCAGCTTAAAATATATTCGTTGACTGTTTCAACAAATAGTATGAACTTCCTCAATAGGAAATTGTTTGAATTCTTGTGGACGTTTCAGGCACATACACTACAGGCGGGGACAAAGCTGGTCTAATATCCAACTTCTCATTATCCTCTACAGGATATCATTATTAATCCAAAAGAAGCCTTATGCTCCTTTATGATATGCGTCAGGAAGGAAAGTACTGTACATGACTTAAGTGTGAACCAGACGCGTTGATGTAAAAGGTATTTTTGTCCCTGACTGTACGGTACGGTTCCTTGTCTTTCCCGGAACAGGTGGTCAAGAGGATGGCCCAACCAACCCCAACCAGCCAGTGTTTAGGACTACTTGATTACGAAGCGAAAGGGTGGAGAAAGTTGGGAAATGTGTGAGGTATCCAACAAGTAATGCTGCATTAACTTTCTCAATGACTGAAACTTAACAACTGAAACATAATTTACATTTTTTTTTCCAATGTCAAACTCCAAATGCAGAAGGAGAAAAGCAAAGAAGTAAAGATGAAGTAGGATGCGGTAGGTTAGGTAAGAGAGTAAACGGTGCTGGAGCAGCAGGTGTTGAGGTAACGTCATGGAGCCTGCACAGCAACGAAATATCTGACGCTACTCGTCCGTTTCTCAAGCCACCACACCATCTCAAATCATACAGTTCTCTTCACATAAACAGTCCACCCAAAATTCCATACAAAATCCTGATCTACTTTACATATACAAAGTAAACCGGAATCGGAAACCACATAAATGTCATCTGGCACATGGATTTCCCGGTAACTCAAACCTATAACGCAAACAGTGTAGCTAACTTGTACCATGCATCCCCTTCGTAAATATATACTATGATTAGAATGCACCTCAATAGCTTCAATATCTGTCTTACATTACTAGTCCTTTCTCTGCGTAACTATACCAACCACTAAATGTTCATTTAAAATTCGGTAGTCTTTCATGCATTATTCAAGTACTGCGTGTTTGAAAATCACATTCAGTAAATGGTATAAAACACACTACTCAGCTACATTCATTCATATTTTCATCACATGGCAGTCAGTTTCATAAACAACATCGGAGAGCGTATACTACCCTTGCTATCCCCAGACGATTTTATTCAGCACCGAAAATACTTCCGAACTGGAGGAGATTCACAAAACCTTTCATTAATACTTCTAGGTAACATTAGGAGCTCTCTTGTGATGGGAAAAAAAAAAAATCCACAATAATACCATAAACAAAACAAAACACACGTCACTGAATTGAAGAGGTTACCAGATAACATGAACGATGGAACAACGCAGCTATATTGCATAAGGACTCTGATACAGGGACCATGATTGTCCAATGCAAAGACGTACAGTCGAGGGCAAAGTTCGTTCATTATTCCACTACGTGTACTTCACATGCCTGGCCCTTTCCTCTCTGACACATCATATCAATCACCCATAGGCAGAAAAAAAAAGAAAAAAAAAAAGAAAAAGAACAGCGCTAGTGGAATATACATATAGTTAGCAGAGGAAACAGAGATGTATATAGTTTTGTTTTTTTTTTTTTTTTTGTTTTTTTTGTCCCCATGATCATATACACTGTCCTTCAGTTTATCTTGAAAATTATCTGATGAATATATTAACTGCTTCGGCGAGGACAAATTGACAAACAGGTGTGTCCTTCTCAACAAAACATCACCATGGCAACCAATGACCTCCCTCACTACACATGCACCCACAGAGCCCCCCCCCCACACACACACTTTATTCAACTTCAGGAGTTCATCTGCTCGCACACACACACACACACACACACACACACACACACTCGCTGGTGTAGTGGTAACGTTCTCGCTTGCCAACTGGTGGACGGGAGTTCGCGCCTCGCTCGGGTTGCGAAAAGTTTCACTGACGAAGTGGGTGGTTACTGTCCCCCTTGAGCAAGGGGACGGGTGTGTGCGTGTGTGAAGGTCACAGCCTTGTCCTTAGATCGGACTATATGAGCTCTCAGCTCCCTTCCGGGAGGGTAAAAAGCTGACGATCACGACCATCAAGTGATCCTGACCGACCCGGTGAATTACACACACACACACACACACGCACACATTGAGTTAAAATATACCCAATCTGCTGCTGCTGTTTGGATTCAGTGTACATGAGCTTGGGGATACAATAAATGCTTTATACATCCTCCCCCCCCCCCACACACACACTATGGCAAGATCCTTGCTGGTTACTTCAGGCGATACAATGACCACTTGTGTCAGAGTCATGACCAAATTACGAAGTCCTTGTTACTGCTACTTTGTCCTTTCACTCTCTCGAACCACAGAAGCAGACGACCGTACGTAAGAGTTAAGCAACTGATTAAGTAATCTCATCATCAAGACTATTCTTGCCATTCTATTCCAGTTAACACCAGAAGATTATTATTATTCTTTTTTTCCAACCGCGTGAGTCACAGAAGCCTGAATGTTATTACTATTAAAATTAGTTTTCAGGCTCGAGACACATCTAGTATTTAATTCCAGCTAAAGCAAGACGACTTTATCCAGCTACGTTAAGAAAGGACTTTATCACCCGACAGTTGGGATTAGGCTACTCGTCTTCCCCGATATGGTGTGAATAGTAAGGGATGTTTAGCAAGGAGAGGACGCATACAGAAATGGGGTTGGGGGGGGGGTAAGGTAGCAGTTGATGGGTATGTATTTACTCTTTGCTGCAATAATGTCTCGTAAAATCTTATTCTTGATGGTTCCAGACGATCTTACTCCTCTCTGGGAAGACTTCGAGCTGGAAGGCTTAAGACATATATACCGGTATCGGTTGCCTTACTTAATCCTTTCAATAGCAGAGGCCAATTCTAAGCTGAATAAAATCGTCCGGGTAGCAATACTAAAATAAAAATGAGGCCCTCGGACTGAAAAGGACGATTTTATTTGGCTTATTAGAGTGCCCTAGCAATGAAATGGCTGATGAAAGCCAAAGCGAACCCTACCGGTTCGAAAGGTCTTTCCTAAGCTGAGTTAAATTGTATGGGATGGCAGAAATATATTACAAATACGTCACTAGAGAGAACTGCCTGAATCAATCTTGCATATTCACAAGGAAGGGATGTGCCCGGGGGCTGGAAGGGTGGTGCAGTACTACCCCTTTATTCAAACGTTAAGCCCGGGGAATCGTCTTCAATTCATTCTCGATATCTTCTGACGATATTATTCAGCGCTAGATTGACTTTTTGAACAGAATGACAAAATTGTAGCCTTAATAAACCCCTTCAATGTGAAAAGATTTTTCTAAGTGAATATGACCGTTTAGTAGGGGCATAATTGAACAAGTACCGGTATTTGTATTCGGTGGATCAAAGAAAGGGTGATGAGAGAGGGAAGAAACATAGGTACCTAGCACAGCCTACCGTATATTCCTTTCAAAGGTCGTAGGTAAGGTTCATGATAGAATACTAATTAACAAAAGTGAGAGCAGATACGGATGCTTAGTATGTAAAGCAGAGCAGCTTCAAGGGAGCCGGTGCATGTGAACTGATGATTGAACTGTGTTCTAATACTCGTATATGAGGCACGGAAGTCTGGAATCTACACGAAATATAGACCTACAAAAGATATTTGGTGGAGTAGATACACAAGCTCTGCCAAGTGTTCGCAGTACGAGTATAAAGGAATTAGATTTCTGAGTCACTCAGCCTAGGGGAAACGTCTCGTACGAAAAGAGTTAATGAAGGCTATAGCTCACCCCTCTAGCCAGAGCAGTCTTTTCTTCTCTGCGATAAACATATATCGTCAGGTACTGGCTCAAATAATTCTAACCAACACCATCGTAAAAACACTTGGTTTGAAACATAGTTGCGTCTGTGTGCCAGTGATGTAGAGATAGGCCTATATGGGGGTACCGCGAAGCGAAAGCGAGGACACTGTTGACGGGAGCGTTGCTGGAGCATGGTGTGTAGGGTACAAAATGAGTGGACCTGTCATTGGTGATGCTGAACTACTTGGAAATGAAAAACAGAAACGTGAAAAAAATATAAGATACAAAGAGACAATTATATTCCCATTTCCGTCCGAAAAAAAATATATACAACTGACTATATTAAATGAAAACCCTATCTCTATAAGTGGGTGTTTCAGTTGGTTAGGTTTTTCCGTTATGTATTCATCAAACTTTGGGAAGAAACGTGTGCCTCTGTCTGTACACTGATTCTGAAAATGTATACTTATGAAAGCTGAATTATAATCCTGAACAGAGGCGACAATAAAGAAATAACATCTGAAGGGAACAAAAGTTGGGACTGTATCGTGAGAAAAGTTTATGGTAAAGAAATGAACAGTGTAGGAACTGACATAGACTACAACTAAATTACAGTAGTGTAATGAATGAAGACGAAAGCATGAGTGTATTGAATAATGACGACAGCATGACCACCTGAACAAAGGTTGTTTCAAGGGTAAGTGGTAGCTAGGGACATTTAAGACCAGTCAATGGAAACAAGAATGCAAGCAAAGGAACAAAGAGTCATTTGGCTCTACAGTATACAAGTTCCAATTATGACGCTTATCGGTAGGCTACTGGTCAAGTGCAGATGCGGAGATGAGGCTTGAAGACGTACCGGTAAATAAAGTACGCTATACGTACTGTACACCGCACTAGGGTTATGAAGGCACATTACTATCAAAAGTGTGTGTACCGTTAATTCAAGGAACAATGGGGTTACTGTGGAACACACAAAAGAAACTTAGTGCTGTTAATCAACCATATGAGGCAACAAGAATAAGAGACGGACGGACAGTGGATGAAGGTGAGATGGATGAATGAATGAGAGGTAAATAGAAGGGAGAGACGATGCGAAGAAATGGAGAGAGGATGCCCAAAAAGGTAATGAGGAAATCAGGAAAAGTTGAAATCAAGAAAGAGAAAGGGGAAGCCAAGAGAAAAGGAAATCAAGAAAGGGAAAAGGGGAGCTAAGAAAGACAAAAAGGAAGCCAAGAAAGGGAAAGAGGAATTCAAGAAAAGGAAATGGGAAGCTATGAAGGAGAAAAAGAAAGCTAAGAGGGGGTAAGAGGAAGACAAGAATGGGGAAACGAAACCAAGTAATGGGAAGAGCAAGCCAAGAAAAGAAACAGGAAGCCGGAAGTGGGGAAGAGGAAGAAAGAAACGAAGCTGAAGACATGAAAGAGGAATAGAGGAAAGGGAAAGATGAAAACAGAAGGGGAAAGGGCACGAAAAAGGAAAACAACGACAGGAAAGGGGAAAAAAAGACAGGATAAGGGTAAAGGAGGAGGAAAAGGGATGAGGAAGACCAGAAATGGTAAGGGTAAGACAACATGGTGAGACACTGGGGGAATTAAAATCCTGCCTATGAGGAAATGTAGTACCGGTATTGTACGAGGTCCTTATAATGCGGCCACTTCTCACAGGAAGCTGAGTTAGGTAAGAGAGAGAATAAGAGGCAGAGCTACTGTCCATTACCCCTAACTCTAATCCCCTCCATTATCCCCAACTCTGATCCCCTCCATTACCCCTAACTCAGCTTCACTCTATTACCCCCCATTCTAATTCCCCTCTATCAAGCTACCCCTACACTGACTCCCTCCATTACCTATACTCTGATTTCCATCCATTATCCCAAACTCTGACCCCTCCGATGCTCCTAACTCTGACTCCCTCCACTACACCCAACTCTTGATTCCTTCCAATGATCCCCTCCATTATCCCAGTCCTAAACCCCCTCCACTCTACTCAAACTCCCTCCATTACCCCAACTCTAAGTCCCATCCACAACATCCAACATGGAGAAAGTAAGAGGCGGACGGAAGAAAAAAGGGACAAAGAAGTAAACATGATGGAACGGTTTTAGGACAAGGTGACCAAATTGGATATGCAATGATCTTACGAGGCCTGTCTTTGGGTCTCAACATCTCTGAACGCACAGGTCCGTAGCTAAAATGGAGGTGAAGTAGTCTCAAAGGGCAAAAATTCTCCTGGCATGATCTCAAATGACCCAAGTGCACCTGAATCATTCTATGTGGACCTAAGTTGCCTGAATGAACCAAACAGCGTCTGACGTGGCCGAAACAGACCTTGAAACACCTGAAGTGATACAACTAAACTCTCTGACAAAGTAAGACAGAAGTGGCATAATAATCACGAAGCCACCCCTCCCCTAATACGAGAGAGAGAGAGAGAGAGAGAGAGAGAGAGAGAGAGAGAGAGAGTTGTAGTATACAGAAACTGAACTAATTTTGTGTTGTCCTGTCTCCATATCTGCTTTTATCCACTCTAGCTATAAACACACGGGTGTTCAACGCCCACACTATCTCCTCTGCCAAGTTATTAAAAGTATCTATACTTCTGTTTGGAAAACTGAATTTCTTGGCATTAAGACATTCTCTCTCTCTCTCATGTTCTTTTATCACCCATCAGAAAGAATCCTCTTTGTCCACTGTTCCAGTTCCCTTATGTCTTTAAACATCATGATTAAATCTCTCCCCCTCCTCTCAGGATGAGTTAGAAACTAGCTTCTTCATTCTTTCCTCGTATGAAAACTCTCTCAAGCTCAGTATCAGCCTCGGGGTCATTCCTTGTACCTTCTCCACACACACACACACACACACACACACACATATATATATATATATATATATATATATATATATATATATATATATATATATATATAAATATTACACAATGCATGTGTGTGTTTGTGTGTGTCCGTTTACAGTCAACATGCCTGAATCTTTGCCAGACAAGCTGCTTGATGGAGTGTGATAAAATATTTTGACTGCCATTACCAGCAATTAGTATTGGCAAATGGGCCTACAGATGCACCAGTATAGGACAATATGATAGGTCCTCATTATATACCATGCTGCCTTTTTCATGTCCTTGTTTTGCAATCAAGTACGAAGTAATGTACAGAAATACTGTCTGTTAATTAGTGCCCCTCCCTGTAAAACAAATAACTCAGAGTCAAATGGCCACCCCATACGGGATTATGGCGTCTGGAAATAGATAGATAGATAAAGCTCCAATGTCACCAAAGCTAAAGCTGACATATGAATATCCCCAACTCTACAGTGCCGGTTGTTTGAAAACACTAACATTTTGGAACACATCCCTGACGTATAATGAGAACTTACTACAGTAATACCTTGATATACGATACCCCGGGGTAGAAATTGCACCGTACCCCGCCTAACGATGGCCAAACCCTGGTTTAACGATGAGTTTTAATTTTTTCTTACCGATTGTGATGATATTTTTGACTAAAATTGTGTGTTTAGGCTGATTTATAATTGTTTTTAGACTGATTAATGAGTTTTAGCTATAGGTGGGGTAAACATTGTCATTTTGGGGTACAGTTTGCTAAGCTTGATTTTTTCCAGACTTTATTTGACGATATTCAGATCTGATTTGTTGGTTTTAGTGACTTATTTACAGGTGTTAGGCTTAGGTTAGCTTCCTTTACAGCTGCTAGGACATTTAAATTGCCTTTAAACCTGTTTTTGGGCTCATCTGGGTGGGTTTTGGACTTGGTTTGGGGGGAAACCCAAGGCTGGTAAACAGTTCACATTGAAATACATGTTAAAAGTACACTCAATCCTCGTAAATCGCGGCAATTTGGGTCTGGACCACTGCCACGATTTACAAATTCCATGGTTTATAAATAACAACTCATGTGAAAAATGAATTTGGGTCTGGACTTTGGCCAACCACCCCCCACAGCACCCTACCTACACCTATCTAGGCACCATCAAACACAAACATACAAATTTAAGAATATTCAGTGCATGTATTTAATAGAAATAAGCAATGTTAAGGGATCTCACCTTAATCCTATGACGATATTGCTTAAGTGAATGGAGTGGAGTGGTGTTGGGAAGAACTCAGAACCTCTCAGCATGAGGTGGGGGTGCTCCCTCATGCTGTTCTCCCTTCTCCAGCTCCTCTGCCTCCCTCAGGAAGCCCTAAAAGTCTGCCTCAGAGATGACAGATGCTACGTCATCCACGTTCTCAGTGTGTGAAGGGCTAGGCTGTAGTTCAAGCTCAGCTTCTGCCCTTACCCGGGCAAAATAGTGGGTGTTGAGTTCCTGATGTTTCTCATTAACTCTGCGATTATGCAGTTCCTTGTAAAAACGCACAGCTTTTTCTAGGTAACCAATACTCTCACTACGCCTTTCCTCATCAAGTTCAATGGATTTCACAATCTCCTTGGCCAAGTCTACGTAAACAAGCACATCACTGAGCTCCTTCTTCCCAAGAAGCTCTTTCGCCAGCCTTGAAAGCTTCTCTCCCTTCTCAACACGACAAATGAGCTCCAAACATTGACTGTACGACAACAGCGGCTGCTTCTTGATGCCATACTGTTTAGAGCACTTCATCGGGGGTTCAGGAGCGGCAATGGAAGGTAGGAGGCGGGGGGGTTGAAGGTGCACAAAAAAAGGCAGGTAGCTCTCGTACTCCACGGCGATGGTCTGTAGTGTGCAGACTGGCAGGAAGAACAACAACAACGTGGCGGCATTAGTATGCACACTTGCCACCAAGGACAGGTAGTGATTGCTTGTTGGGTGGCAATTTTCAAATTAAATGCTGTGGTTTACGATTCTCCTCGGAAAAGGCCCACTTCGGTGCCAGGGTCCGTGATTTTCGTGACTTAACAGCGATTTAAGGGTGCCGGCAGTCTGACAGCCACTTAGCCGTGATTTACAAATCCGTGATTTATAAAAATGCAATTTACGAGGATTTAGTGTACTGTCCACCGATATACGATACCTCACCTTATGATGGGGTTTTACCTAACCAATTAGGTCGTTAAACCGGGGTATGCCCGTATTATTATCTCTACTGCTGTTCTGACACTGAGAGCTGAATACTTGGAGTCTCAGGGACAGTCTATTATCCAGAGCTGAGCACATAACAGCTGGTTAAGGGGATTACAGAAGCATGACACAACCTTCACACTTCAAAGTCTCATGCCATGAAGTTAGGCTCAGCTTTGGAAAACAAAGCCTACCAGAAAAGACAAAAGCAATCCAGGGGAGCTGTATTTCATAGATGCTCTAAATCATAAAATTAGCTTCTGTAAATCAATGAAAACAAACCTCCCTTGTGTGTAATGAATTCTGATCTAGGACTAATCATAACTGGGAGATAATCAAAGGCAAGCGAGCACTATGGCACACTAACTGGCGGCAATCTGAGATGCTTAACCCCTACGCACTGGTTGACGTGGATGGCTGTCACGATTTTGGGCAAATAGCAACGCCGATTGACATGTACAGCCGCAAGTGTCTTCCCATCATCCTTTGAACTTTAACTTATCCTTACTCATCGACAGGACCACCTGGAGACGTGGGGATACTTTGTTTGAAAGAGGAAGAGTTGATGAGTCTTGTGTGTCTTTAATTTTTTCTCTAGCTGCAACGGTTTGGCAGATATTGGGGTTTGAAGTAAGGGTATTTTTCCCAAAATCACGAAATCCCCCATAGGGAGGAGCGTGAGACATCGGAAAACCCCCGGCATGTAAGGGTTAAAACACTTTGCAAAGTGTCTGACAGCACTAGCTACACTGTCCACATTTCACTCAACAACAGCAGGTTTTTCAGCCACCAAAGCAACATCAGACAAGACTGTGATATAGCCATCACCCTTTTCTAGGTCAGTACGGGACCAACTGTACCAACATAAAAAACTATTCATACACAAATCACTATGACCTTGGTGCTGATAAAAGGTCTACATGTAGTGATGCTGTGCATCGTGGGCGGAGGAGCTGCATTGTTTACGTAGGATCCAACTTCCTCATATTTCCCTGTACCTCACCAACCGTACCCATGAAATTTTTGTTTTCTTGACTCGCTATATTGTAGTTAGTCTTGTGGTCAGAAATTTCCCAGTTGGCGGGAAACTGGCAACTATACAAGTGGGACTCACTCCTGTCACACAGCCTCAGTAAATTGCCAGACTGTCCAATAAGCCATAATATGATTATAAGGTGCTATGGTTTATTATTTGTTTCAATTTTCCCTCTCTTCTGTTAGCCACAATTGGCCTTGCATTCAACCTTATACAGTATTTAAAAAAAAAAAAAAAAAAAAAAAAAAAAAAAAAAAAAAAAAATCTGAGACAGATTTGAGACCTGTGAATGGATGTTAGTACTGGTAAATGAATTTTATTCATAGCCTAGTGGCTAATGTAACAGTACCGTACTTTATTTCTGGCCTCAACCCTTGGAGTGGAGATGAGAGGTGACAGACAGCCTAATATTCCACAAAAACCGCGTAATGCTGCTCCCGCGAGAAACTTACAGTGCACTGTTAGAAATCTCACTTAGCCTATATGAAGCAGGTCACATGCCCCTGAACTGACTTATTCGGGGGTAAGTTGCATGCCATGGGTTAACACAAGCTTGTGAAAGGGGTTTATATTAGACACTAATAATTCACAAAGGTTCAAGGGCAACTAGAGTAAATTCAGAATGTCTACCAGTAAATTTCAAAGCACAGTCTAATGTTGATTGAAGCCTGCTGGTACAGCATGTCTCGTTGATGAAAATTACAGTCTTGAGTACAGTACCAGTACCAAACAGTATGTGCTTAAAACAGCCAGGAACATGTTTGACAAACAATTATCATTTGGGCTTGGATAACCTAGATACAGCCTTGCAGCTTTTTGTCATGAAGTCTTTCCCCGTGTTACATGCATATGTATGTATGGTACCGGTAATACACCACAGTCTTTCAGTCATTTAATTCCATCATTCACTAACCTCTACAATGTTCTTCCTCATGATGCTGGATACACTATGTTTCAAGCATTTAAAACTGAAGTTAATGTGTTTTTCCTCAATCAATATTTGCTTTGTGGCTATTTGTGCCCCTGCTGAGACCCTCTACAATAGGTTACTGGTACGGTACAACACATACAATACTCCAGTCTCCAGTGGGGATCACATATATTATCTTATACTGGTAACTAGACTATAGGAATCTGAACCGTACTTTCCCTACCAACAGCACTCAAGCTGAAATACCTGTTCTTATAGCTAATTTTTACAGTTCCAACAAGACAAGCAGTGTCTTACAATCATGTACCAGTAGTTGCCGTACATATCAGTACTGTAGCTTAAATATCTAGAAAAAATGGACAAGTGGTACTGTACCACAGCTACCCCAAATTCCTTCTTCAGCATGATGAAATAGGCCTATACCATAATTATACAGTACTGGGAACACTCATTGTCAGGAAACAGTAAGCTAGTGTGGCAAATTCTTAATGTTATTACCTATTTAAACCTATATTCTGAGGGAATAATTAGAGTGTATGTGAGTGAGGTGGAGGGAGGGAGAGGGAGGCCAAGGTTGAGATGGAGGGATGGGTTGGAGAGGTATATGAGAGAGCAGAGTGAGCTGGGAGCAGGGCAGTGAAATGGCAGGGGACAGGGCGACATAGAAGTGATTTGTTTGTGGCCACCCCTTACGGGATTAAGGCGTCTGGCAAAGATAGATGGCTAGATATATAGAAAAATCAGGTAGAACTATACTGGTAAACTTTACACTTACAACTTAGGCCTTACTTAAAAAAAAAAAGTGCTACTTGGGCGGTAGCTACCACAATACTGTACTTACCCGACAAGAACATGATTTCCATGACAACACTGAAATCATACTCTAGGTACTGGTGCCTTACTCAAAACTTTATTTACGGTACCGGTACTTTATATTAACCGAGGTCATAGCCAGCAGATAGGCAAACACACAAACTAACGAAAATATTATAACCGCTTCAGTACTATGATCTTTTTCACTTTAATCAGGCCTTCATCAAATGACTATTCAGCTTGCAGGAAGACCTCTTGTAATGAAGGGGATGATGAAAGCTATACCAGTAGTATAGCTAGGCTATACAGTATAATCTCTTCAATTCAAAAAGTCACTAAAGCTGAATAAAACTGTCTGGAGATGAAAAGAATAAAACTGAAAAATACTGTACATCCTCTGACTGAAGGGGTTCAGTACAGATGTAAGGTTTAACTACTTACTTGTATGATGGGAGTGAGGTAGTTCTCAAAAGAAGCGAAGGAGTGCAGTTCTTCAGAGCCAATCCAGAACGGCGAGCAAGAAAACCTGCCACCGCCCACCCTCTTGTCACATTCCTCAACCCTGACATTCTTTTAGCACTGGTCAGTGACCTCCTCAAGTGTACAGTATTGTACAGCTATGCCCTCAGGTCTTTGTTCGTCTGTCTAGGGCTGCTGTGGGATGTAAACAGTGTATATAACTTCTTCAACATTTATCGGTATTGATAAAGTATGCACTGTACAGTAAATGCATGTTACAGCAGCTACTCTATATGGCATGGTAATCATTTAAAGCAATATTAAACAGCTTATTGTATAGTTTTATTGTTAACTGTATTGTATTCACCACAAATTCTGGTGAACTTAAGAACATTAAACACTGATCAGGAATTGGACAAATTCTACATAAGGTTAATGCATAACCACATGGTTTGAGGTAGGAAAGGTTCCAACAGATACTTTACAGCTAATCAACAACAGTCACAACAGGCTTCATCAGACTATGAGATTAAAATTGGTTACTACAGTAACTACCTGTAGCTAGGTGTGTAGCCTTAGCCACAAAACCAGTTAAAGTATGGTAGCCTACTTACAATTTTGCCAGAATTGTAAAAGCAGAACAATGGTTCATTATAAATAAACCATCAAACAATGTTATCACAAGACAAAATGTGCAGTGTGTGTGAACAGAAGGTGGCTAGCCATACAGTGCCGGTACGGTACGACACCGGTACCGTACTGTACTTAAGACTCTGTGTCTGTACAGAAGTTCTGTAAGTCCATTTTAATATGTTGAGGAAAAATGTTACTATCTAACTTTCTAAGTACTGGGTATGATAATGATCTGTTATATTTAATTATCATTATAGCTAATTAAAAACTACCAACTATAAAATTCAAACACCAACAGTATGGTATATACTGGTACAGTACTGCCCAGTACAATAATTATCACACAAAAATTTACCAAGTACAGTAGTAATACAGTATCTACTCAATCAAAATCATATTTACTTTTATGTGCTTTTGTGGTACCAGTGAAAACTGTGTATGATCAGGGGAAAAGACTTTACAAGAAAACTGTTTGGCACACAGCTGGGCTAAGTCTGTTTAACATGCTTATGTTTTCAGTGTGCCCACGTAAAAATCAAAACAGTAAAGGTGGCAAAAGAAAGTGATCTTAAAGAATGCACAAACTATTTCAATCAGTCTTTTTCCCTACTCACCACAATCTAATGTCACATCAATGGCTGCCCATTTACTAACAGAGCTGGCCAATTTTTTTCTTTTTTAATGTGAGAAAGAAGGAACCAAAGGCAGCGAGCCCGCAATTAGTTGTTCCCTTCAAGAGAAAAACAAAATACAAGAGAGTCCCAAATTCAAGATCCAATCATTTCGAGATGCCTGGACACACTGCGTTTGAAAGACTGGAGATCATAGGAAGCAGGAAATACAGACAGAGGGAGACAGTTCCAGTGTTGACCTGTTGCATAAATGAAGGACTGGGAGTAACGGTTAACTCTTGTATTAGACAGCTGGACAGAAAAAGGATGAGAGTTTGCTGCTAGATGGGTGCTACGTGCCCAAGATCAACCATTTAGGTAACAAGGAAGGGAATGTAAGAGAGCAGCAAGTGGGGAAGTTCTCCAGCGCAATGTAAAAGATCCACCTCAAAATTATATTTGCCATGAATGACAGTTTTCCTGGGTTAAAATCTGCCAAAGGAAAGGAATGGATGCAGCAACCTCTGAAAGGACCTACACAGTATAAACCAACTGGCACACAATACCCTGTACTGAAGCTACCATCTTTTCTAAGTTCCTGTATGAAGAGAAGGGGTACCCATCCCAAAAAGCTATTTCTCTAATTACAGATGAGCTGTGGCTGCCACCGAGACATCAACTTCCTAAGGCAAGGCTCTCAGTATCATTACGACATTGTACCCTGGCAGCTACTGATGAGGAGGGATGCAACAATTGCTGTGATACCACCTTTCTGATGAAGGGCTTCAGCCATCATCTTGATAATTTAGCCATGACTAGGTCCTAGAAAGGTTCTGCCTATGACCACACCATTCCTCTCTCCTCAACAAACATTATGAAGGCACCTTCACTTCACTGGATTCAGCAGCACAGACACTGAGGAACGACCACCACAACAGTAACGATCCATTGCATCTACATTCCATGGTGGGAAGGTACGGTAGGCCTATCTGATGTCCTTCTCATCCAACTACAAGAAACATTTGACAAGATCAACAGGTCAACAACCAATGATACCCCTGGCAATAACCTACAGGTACTCACACTTCTGCAGGAGTCCCTGTCTCAACCAAACCCCTATGAAATGTTTCACTTTGTTTAAAAAGGCTCCAACATGCTTGCATACATCGGTCTTGGACACCTAATGACGGCTCTCCATGCTGCTCAATCTCTGGCAGCCTCCCTATTCACTATTCTGTATTTTGTACATATTGTGTTATACCAACAGTCTACTGTTAATAAAGTGTGCTCAATGTGTGGTTGTTCTTCATTTATACTTCTGGCTTACTGAAGAAATGCAAATTACTGGTAACCCCTTCAATCTGATTAGGCTATATATACTGTGTACTGTGTATTTTTTTAAATAGTACCTCTAGACAATGTTATACAGATAATGCTATCCAGCCCACAATATATTTTTCTTTGTTGAGAAGCTAAATATTGCCTTCATTAAGTTTTTTGTGTGAAACCTCCCTTGAAGTGAATACATTCCACTGGAGGCAACAAGATATCAGGTTATAGGACATGACCAGAAGGCTGCAGATCAAGCAGCTTGGAAAGCAGCCATCAGGTGAAACATGGCTGATGCATGCAAGCATGAAAGCCTGCCCTATAATAAATACAGGTTAATGACTACAGATGGGTGCACCGACAGATAAATATACTGGTACAATTAGATACCGTATACCGTGGGATGCGACGGAATACCGTACAGCACTTTTAATTGTAAAATACTGTATAATAATTTTTATCACCATATAGGTTTGTACACACCTAGTTATGTGAAATCCAGTCAATAAATTGTGTTTAATTTAACTGTTACCATAATTAAAAAATCAGGTTCCAAAGCAAAAACTTACTCAGGTTATCGAAAGTATTTTGCCTATAGCTCGACAACTCACCTTGACAGACTTCTAGTTTGTATAAATATTGATTTAACTTGTCAATACACTTATTTGCTCTGTAAATCAATATTTATGCAGAAAAAAAGTCTGTCAAGGCGTGTTGGTAATTTAAAGGGGAAATAACAGCTAATCTAAGCATGTTGTCACTCTGAATCCTGAATTTTTATTAACAGTTAAACAAAAATTTTTTAACCAGATTTCACATAATTAGGTGTGTATGAACCTATATGATGACAAAAATTGTATTTTCTTATGAAAAGTGCCAATTCAGTACCGGGTATTTCGTTGCACCACCACGTAGCTACAACTGATGATTCTCAAACTGGTATGAACAACACCAGGTGGAATACCCCAGTTGTGCTGCCTTGTAAAATATAATTTTAAAATTTCTAACATACCGGTATACTACATCTGGTACTCAGAAAAGTGTTATATATACTGATTACTATTGCTAAGTATGGTTACATAATAAATGTTCCAACATTTGCTCTAATCAATCACTGGTGTCAGATGTACAAAGTTCCCCATGCAGAACGTTTTCATCCATCCCAGTAGCTGTCGCCAGTGCATTTGTCATTTGCACTAAGTTCCCTTATAGGAATCTTAATGATCCAGCCTATCCTAACTGAGGGGTTTTGCCCATAAATGCCTGATTTTAACCACTAAGGAGACTAAGGAGAACATTCTGTAAAACAAGATGACAGTGATGTAGTGATCTGAGCTGTTTTCTCACAGACCTACATTCTTCTATCTATCTATTGCCAGATGCCATAATCCCATAAGGGGTGGCCATTTGACTTTGAGTTATTTGTTTTACAGGAAGGGGCACCAACCCACTTGCTGACAAGTAGGGAGCACGTATGGTTTGGTTATATGGTTACCACTCAGTGTTGTAAATGGTTTCTTGGCTTACATGAAACCATTTGGCTTGTCACTCAATGTAAAGCCACCTGTAAAGGAAAGAAAAGCACTAAGAAGTGACAGGAAAGATGGGAGAAATAGGAAGAAAGGGGGACAGACACAGAAAAAGAATGATAAAGGCTAAGGAAGAAGTAGGTAGCACTACATCAAGTGAGTGGATGATGGTCGCCACCACCTACCACAAACCCACATTCTTAAGGTAAATAATTTTAGTACAGAACTAGATACATCACAGGTGATTATCATTTGGTTTTCACACCAAAAAAAATACTGAAGGCAACAAAAAATAAACAATACAGTACGGTAATTTGAATTTCATGTAGAGCAGACTTTTCCAGTCTACCAGAAGACCCGCCGATATGTCATAAAAATACCCCAGCTAATACCAATACACCAGTCCTGTACGAGACAGCCCTAGCATGTATTCAATATGGACGGTGAGTGTTAGCACCCAAGTGGTGACATGTAGAGGTGTATGATATGTAGGAGGACTACTGGGCCTTGAGAGCAGGCTGTGAAGCCTATGTCCAGAGTCAAGCACATTAAAAAACTACTTTGCGATATTACAGAAAGCTGCCTGAATGCCTCCAACAGCGTGTTTTCTGCCGGTCACACCAACTAGAAAGGACATCAGCATACCAAACAAACTCAAATTTACACAATTTAAAAACCATACATAGCAATGGAAGTCTAACTGGAGGCACTGAAACCTAGCTGGGGGCTTTGCCTCTCAGATTCCCGAGTGATTAGCCTATAACCTACCTCACAGCATGCAAACTATAATGGGCAATAGGTAAAACTTGCACAAAAACATTATCGAGCATTATGAGCATTCGTCAATCATGATGTGTTCAGCAAGCATCATACAGTACCACCATGTGATGGCAAAGGGAGGTGTGATCGTAAATATCTTTACATATATACATCACAGAGGAGACATCCATTAACTCCTCAATGGCCGTGAGATAAAATGGTACATTTGTGTGCACCATAAGCTGGCCCTGGGACAGTTTTTTCGAAATTCGAAAATCAATTTTTTTTCTTACAGATATGGGGAGAACCATCTGGTGCACCTGGCAATGTGTTTTTTGGCTTCCTAAACTCATCCTATGATTTGCTAGGATTTGCAGAAAAATTCGTAAAATTACTAGTGTATGCATGCACCAATAACATGTAAACCAATGGTTGATAACATGTGAGATGAAATGACTGCCTGAGTACTTGGGATAGCAGAGTCAGGTTGTGTAGACTACATAGCCTATACCGCTGGCCTTCATTCCCTCCCAAAACTGTTCGCAGTTTTTTATGGATTGCACTAATTTGATGCCCCCTGCACTGGTAACGTAAGGCGTTGTTCGACATTTGCGGTTATTGAGGGGTTAATATATGATACAGGTTAGCAAAATAATGCTCAGTAATTAAATTAAACTACTTCATATTCCATACGAATATGAAACTGCCTGTTTACGAAAACATTTAAAAAAAAGCCCTACTACTGTATGTATGCAAATCTATAAACAATAGGCCATGGTTAAGATTACGGCAACTGTAAGTATACACTCATGGACTACGATTATGGTAGCCGTAAGCTACACTCAGGCACTATGATTAAGGCAGCCATAACTTACTGTAACCTAATCTAACCTACCCAAACCACCAACCATAACTGCAAAATTCTAGTGGTTTAAGCTGAATTGTAACAGTATTAACCTAATCTAACAACTATTTCATTTATTATATGTACAAAAGCTCTGTAAGTGCCATAAACTTAGTCTGTGAGTGTATGTGAATAATTACAGATGCTGTAATCCTAACCACTTTGCAAACAATAATAAAGGATCCTGTTAACACTTCATTCAAATAGGAACTCTGAGCATATGACACCAGGTAGCCTACACTTGCTATTTTCTACATTAAATGACACAGAAGATACACTTATGGTAAACATACATTTTAGGCCTACTGTATGCTGAAGCACCTTACCAAATAAGTTCTTTTTCTTCCTGACAGTATTCTACATTTTTCTGGCTATTTTTGGGGTGGTAAACTTGGCCACCCCGTTTGGGATACATGGCATCTGGCAATGAATGAATGAATGAAAATAACCATATCACGTTAAATTTCTTTCCCTCCTGTTTTTGGCAATGTTCCATTCTGCTGTTCCACTTTAACCAACCTAACCTTCCATTTTAGCTTTACCTAACCTACCCAAACCTATTCTGGTAATTTATCCTACCCTAACTTAACCAAGATTAAAGTAAATCTTCACAAGTTTGCCATTATAAACATCAATGAGGCATAAGGAACATAACAACAGGGAGGAAAAAAACAATTGTTTACCATCATGCAAGTACAAGAATACAGAAAACAAACTGAATAGCAATTGAATTAGTAAGCTCCTGCTGCTTGAAATAAAACGTACATTTACCCACTTAATATGTACTTATAAACTGCCAAAAACGAAAAAAAAATAACGTACTGCATGTAGGCACTTAACGCTGTAGGAGCTAAGAAATTAATTAGCTGAGTTTTTTCCAAGTACATTTCCAGGCACTGCAAGACATGCATAAGGGATGTTGCATTTCAATGAGATTACTATTGTTGAAGAACCCATTATTCCTCCCTCGATACTACTTCGTGCGTTGCTAGTTTACAGTGTTATACATAAATGTACAGAATAACGACTTCAATTAGTTGTGCCATGCAATACTGTATTCAGTACTGACTCAAGACGGAGATCAACTCGTTTGCCGAGTGACACACCACTTATCGATTATTCATTTTTGAGAGGCCTATCAGACCAACAATAATTGGGCTACAGTGATCCACGCTCACTCCACCCTCTCGCACTCCTTCAACCAAATGACACTCGTGAGAAACTGGAACATGTACGAGCGACCACGAAACGTTACCCTCCTCCTTTGCACTCTGGGCACAGACTGTTTACTTCTTCACCGCCGACAGAAGTGCCATCTGTTGGCCACGCCGACACTCCCGCCTGCACTCTTCCCTTTTCATTCATTACGTAATTTCCATGCTGATTAATTTTAGATTGGCAAATAGAGTTATGAAAAAAAATTATATATGTATTTAATCATCATACCAGCGACCCAAGCTGGATGAGTGAAAGTGTACTTTTTAGGAGATCGGCGATGTTGTTGCGTGAGAAGTAGGCTGGTAAACACGAGCAGCTGCCTTTCCTTGAAGTTCTGTATCTCGTAGACGAAAAACACGGTTGGAATCATATTATTTATGCAGTTCTTATGTAGCAAGCAATTCTTAGACTAATGTAGATGAGTGTTTACGTGGTAGACGATTTTTGTACAGACTTTGAAGCCAATAACGAGTTAAGTGTCAGGTATACTATTCGCGGGAACTTGAAAACATTATTTGTTGATATTGCTGATTTGAAAACTTGGCTGTCAAATTCTGATAACACATGGATAACTCGACGACTGTAGCTTCTGAAGTCAGCGTGCAGGGTTTAAGTTTTGGCTTCATGTCTGGGGCGGCATAAAAAGGTGGATATTCAGGATACCGGTACTGTTTTCCAAACCTGCCTTCAGCACCCCTATTGCACCTCGAAGATATCAAGATGACGGAGAATGAAGAGCAGTTAAGGGTAAGCTTATCCTTACTTATTAAGCTGTATCATAAGTTTTTGTTAAATGCAAAATGTGAATTATTGTGTAATATGGTGTCCTGTTTTCGGTAAGCTTTGCTTCTATTTGAATACCTTAAAGTGCTGTGGGAATACCAATAAGAAAATGTTCATTTGTTTGTACAGTTACTAATTTGGAATACTCAAGTTATAAGTAATTTCTGCAGCAGTGGATTACTTCAGTGTATATTTCATGTCATAATATTATTACAGTTTTGGACAGTCACACCCTTCACTTAGGCTAGTAGGTTTAGATTATCTGATAGGGCAGTTAGGTTTGATCAGTTAGGTTAATTTAATTAGGTTAACTTGGTTGGGTAAGGTTAGATTAGATCAGAAATAAAATCAGAGTAACCTTGACTGTCCAGAAATGCAAATTTACCATTATTTTGTTAGCCTTGTTGCTCCATTTGTAACAGATTAAAATATTGGTTAGAAATTTTAGCACTGTGCTAAGGTAGGCTGTGTTCACTTGAAAAATAAGTGAACAAACTGAAGGAAATGTCATATAAAGAATCCATCCATCATCCAATCTTACATTGCCCCTTGAGGAGCCTGGGGCTAGGCAGTTGGTCCCGACATTTAAGATGAGAGTGAATCATATAAAGAAAATGGTGAAAGTATCATGATGAATTATATATCTTTTTTAATTGTTTACTGACTCAGATTCTGTAGAAATAGCATTTATTGTTTCTGAAGAGTGTATGATTCATTTATGACACCCAAATTCTGCTGAAATAACATGTTACTCCAGAGTACCGGTACTACTGGTAAGGTTTGTTGATATGGAGGTGGCATCCCACAGAGGGCACTGGGTCAATTTGGACCTTAAATCGTTTCAGTTAGTTAGGGTAGGTTGAATTGAGTCAGGTTAAATCATATTGTGTTTTGTTAGCAGGAATGAATGAGAAGTGACGGATTGACTTTGAAGCCGAATGAAACCAAAAGTTTGATATGGTGCATGGCTGCCTGCCATGGTTTGTGTGTAAGATTTGAGGTTGTATAGTTGATGCCTTCAGAATTACACATTTCTGCAACTTTTTAAAGCTATCACAGTGATAATTACATTATCATTTATTGAGAAAAAATAGCAATAAAATTTGCTCATTTGGACCAATGTGGAAAATATGAGAATAAGATGGTTGGAAGCAGCAGGAGTGAGAGATGTAGACTGAGTTGCAGAGATAAAAGTGTGAGATCAAAGGTCAGTGGTGTGTCATGGAAAGAGTGGTCATTTTTGAGACAGATGCGTGGAAGGTCTCTTCTTGTAGCCGGCTCACAGGATGCAACATCAGGCAATAGCTAGATGTTCTGTTTCTTCTCGGTTAGAATAGTTGTTATTACAAAGAAACTTTTATCAGAAGTTCACTGTATATAACTCAAAAACTCAAGTTTTTCATAGGGAAGTACTGGATATATGCCGTTTTATCTTAAATTTGTAGTACAGGACCAGTAATATAAACCATACTGTACTGGTATTGTTACTTTTGCTGGTATACCATTTATTAATTTTCTTTCCATTTCACAGAGAATGGTGATGACCTTTCGGGTCTCAGAACTGCAAATGCTTCTAGGATTTGCTGGAAAGAATAAAATTGGCCGCAAAAATGAGCTACAGAGTCGAGCAATAGAAGTGGTGAAATTGCGTAATCCTGCCATTCATGCCAAGATCAAAAAGCTATATAAAAATATTCAGTAAGTAGATAGCTATTATCAATATGTTGTAGCTATATCAGAAATATTTATAGCTATTATACAGAAGACTGTATTGTGTGTTAACTGCAGTGTTTCACTAATTTTTAGTACATTGACAGTAGCAATATAATACTGGTGCTGGCATTTTAATAATCTGAATTAGCTAGTAGTTATTGGCCCAAAGGAACTGCAGGAGTACTGGTATGTTTAACAGTATATACAGTTTTGATTTTCTTTACTTATATAGTAAACAGTATACTGCAGTGAAATTTTGATTTTATTGAATACTAGTTCACTGCGTTTATGGAAGGAGGATGATGAACTGATCAGTTTATCTTACCTTTTTGTCGGATTAATTTTAATCCTAAAATTGAGTATTCTGTGAAAGTTTATTTAAACGTGACACAATCTTTTTGGTTCAGTTGTGATGATAAAGCATATTTTGTATGTACTCGAATACCGTACCATATCTCGACAGACCCATGTTTCCCCATCAAAGCGTGTACAGTTTCCTGTATTATGTGCTGTGCTTTACTGAATGAATATGACAAAGAAATGTTACCATGAGGCATAGGTAGTTACTGAATAATTACTGTTTGACAAAATTCATCATGATTTGCTTTCACGACTTTACCTCAATGAGTCTTATGGTAGGTCAAGTCTCCGTCAAAACATGATTAGCATAGGTGTTAGGTTATGGTTGGTTCCCTATTTTGTATTCATTCAGGACATTGACATTTATATTTTGTACATGTATACCTACTTTAATTTAGTTACTAAATGAATATAATGAATAAAAACGTATTTTCATAGTTAGCTACAAGTTCCAGGACGTTGGTGGGAACTTTCCACGCAGAGAGATTCCTTTCATGAACGGGCCAAAGGTTTCTACTGTAAGCTTTTGTATGCCTTAATTTCCTCTCTTGTGTAATAGGATTGCTTGTCTATCTATCTATCTATCTATCTATTGCCAGACGCCTCAGTCCCGTTTGGGGTGGCCACGAACAAATCGCCTCCAAGTCGCCCTGTCCCCCGCCATTTCACTGCCCTGCCCCCAACTCACACCCCCCTCTCTCATATACCTCTCCACCCCATCCCTCCATCTCATCCTCGGCCTCCCCCTTCCTCTTTCCCCTTCCACCTCACTCACATACACTCTCTTCGTCAGTCTTTCACCCTCCATCCTCTCCACATGTCCAAACCACCTCATTGTGTTCCTCATAACGCTTCCTATCACATCCCCATCAACACCGCAACACTCCTTTATATCCTCATTCGTCAGCCTGTCTCTCCATGTGACTCCACAGGCTCCTCTTAAATAACTCATTTCCACTGCTCTCACTCTTGACTTGTGTCCTTCCAACAACATCCAAGCTTCACTTCCGTATGTTAGAGTTGGTATCACAATACTGTCATGTAGTAACTTTTTCACTTCCATGCTCACTTCCCTGTTTCTTATCACTGCTTTCAAAGAACCAGCAACCTTTCTTCCCTGCTGTACCCTTTCAAGCACTTCACCCTCCAAACTTCCATCCTTACTGATCACACTACCCAAGTACTTAAACGTATTCACATTTTCCAATTCCTCCCCATCCAACCTCGCTGTACATTCACTGACTTCACCTCTCTCAAAGACCATCACTTTACTCTTCCCTACATTCACCTTTAGATTCCGTTTCTAACACACTCTCCCAAACTCATCCACCAAGCCTTGCAGCTCCCCTTCGTCTTCACTCAACAACACAGTATCATCTGCAAACAACAGTACAGGGAGTTTCCAAACACTATCCTCTCTCACCAGAGCCACTCCAACATTCACTACCCTACCTTGTACCTCTTTTATTACCCCATCCATGTACAGAGTGAACAACCGTGGAGACATGACACATCCCTGTTTCAACCCAACCTTCAAAGAGAAAAATTCACTTAGTTCACCATCCACACGCACTGCAGCCTTCGCACCATCATACATACTCTTCACAGCATTCAACAACTTCCCATCTACTCCATATATTCGTAACACTTTCCACAATCCTTGTCTATCCACCCTGTCATATGCTTTCTCCAAATCCATGAAAGCCGCATACAACTTCTTTCCCTTCTCTAGAAACTTTTCCACTAAAGATCTAAGAATGAATATCTGATCTACACATCCTCTTCCCTTCCTAAAGCCTCCCTGTTCTTCTCCAACTAATTTCTCTGTTCTTTCTCTAACTTTGTCAATAAGTATCCTACCATACACTTTTCCTATTATACTAAGAAGACAAATGCCCATGTGATTACCACACACTTCTTTTTCCCCTTTTCCTTTGTACAAGGGAATAATTATACCTGACTTCCAATCCTCCGGGACTCTACCTTCCTCCCAGGCCAATCTGCACATCTTCCACATCCATTCTACTACTATCTCTCCCCCATGCTTCAGCATTTCACCACACACCCCATCAATTCCTGGGGCTTTCCCTGATTTAACTTTCTTCATTGCATCCACAACTTCTATCCTACTGATTTCTTCCTGTCTTTTCACCTCCCTCATTCTCCCAGCCATTCCCCAGCCACTTATACTCGCATTACTTCCATCCTCTATGTTCAACAATTCCTTAAAGTGTTCTCTCCATCTGCTCAATTTTTCTCCCTTCTCCACTAGTAATCTACCATTTTTATCTTTCACTCCCCTGCTAACTTCACTTCCACCCTGTCTTACTCTTTTCACCTCTCTCCAGAACATTTTCGTACAGTCCCTCCATTTTACACTCAAATTCCTTCCAAATTCCTCATCCATACTAATCTTTTCACCTCTCTCTTTCTCTCTACATATAACTCTCTCTTCCGCCTCTCAACCTCTTCCACGCCCCTATTTCTCATCCATTCATTTTATGCTTTCTTCTTTTGTGCCACAGCCTGTTTCACCTCTTCAGTCCACCACGCTGTTCCTTGCACCTCCCTCCGTCTTCTCTTCCTTCCACACACCACATCACATGCTGCACATATTTCTTCTGTAAATATTCTACACACACCTTCCACGTCTCCCATTGCTCCAATTCATATTTGCCCAATCGTTCCTCCACTTCTCTCTTATACTCTGCCTTTTTCTCATCCTCTTGTAACCTTTCCACTCTCCTTGCAACTACTCCTTCCTCTCGTCTTTCCCTTCTTCTATTCCTCCATCTTACTTGAACTCTAATTCTGGCCACCACCAAGTAGTGGTCAGAAAGTCCACTCCCCCAACCTCTATAAACTCTTGCATCCATTACACATCTTTGCATCCTTTCATCCACACACACATAATCAATCATTGCCTTCCTTTCATTCAGTTCACCACCCACCCTTCTCATCACTCGCCATGTATACCTGTGGATCATTTTATGCCTGAAGAGGCTATTGGCTATCACCAACCCCCTCCCAGCACAAATGTCCACTAACGCACTCCCATTCTCATCTATCTCAGCAGGCACACCCCACTCACCAACTATTCCATCCACCTTCACATTCCCAATTTTACCATTCATATCACCAATCAAAAACACTCTCTCATTCCTTCCAAACTTTTCCATGCACACTTCTACACTTGTCCAGAACTCTTCTAGCACGATCTTGCGTTGGCGCATACACACACACAATCGCCCACATTTGTATTCCAACTTTCAACTTTACCCACACAATCCTTGACCCAACTGATCCATACTGTCTTATGCTCCTCTTCCATCTTTTACTCACAACTATACATACTCCTTCCTTTGCCCTCTCATTCTCACCCACTCCTGCACAAATACCTCATCCATACTCCCATTTTCTCACACTTTCTCCTCTCCATTTTGTTTCAGTTATTCCACATACATCCACTTTCGCATCCTCAAGCACCTGGACAATCTCTTTCTCTTTCACCTCATCATTCGCTCCCCTTACATTCCAAGTTCCAGTTACAGTGTCCTTTGTCCGGTCCTGGGTCGTCATCGTTTGGTCAGTCCTTGTCCGAGGCTTATTGTTCGTTTTTTTAGTTAGTTGTTTTCCGGGGAGGGGCACTAACCCAATTCAGGGTAGGCATATCTTCCATGTTGTTGTCCAGCAAACCATTTTTTACTTCCTGGAACAATTTGGAAGGCATATATTTTGTAGGGGTTCTGCATACCGAGAATACATGCTGTATTTCAGTGTAAAAATGCCTCACTTCTCCAAAAGGCCCACAATCTTAGAAAGATGAGTAGTTGACACTGACATCTCCATTAAGCATAATTTTCACTTATGCTCATATTCTGAGGTACTGCTCACGTCGTTTCCACTGTCCAACATGGCATTGCAAACAAACCTGGGTTATGTGACTGCATGCTCTATATAGGCAAAATCATTTTAATTATACCACATGTTACAGGTTTTAGCATTTGTTTCCTCGTACAATATGTTTGTTACTTAAGAACTGTGTAGCTACAGTATTTGTTTTGAAGTACAGTTACTAGCATAAGTAAAGAACAAATTTTGTTTAGAAAGCCATAGGATTGTGAAAACCCCAAGCTATAGCACTGTTGGCTTTTCCTGTTGCCCTAGCTAATCTCACATCCAGAGGTACTCTACAGTTAAGACATTTCCAGTTTCCAGTGGCATATACCAGGCAACTGGGGAGCACTACCTGCGATCCTGATAAGGTTTACTTTCTCTTCCTAACTAGTGTTTCTGTGGTAGAATATTAATCTGCTGATCTTAATACCAATATATACAGTAATCCCGCCAGAGGTATGTCTGAATTGTGGATTCCTCTGGATAGTGAACTTCTCCCTTAGCCCCCCTTTGTACATACCCAGTACCCTAACTTCGAAAGCCATTGTAAAAGGTCACTCCAGCACATCATACAACACTTACTGCTGGTGTTTTACACTACTCTGTCTTGTCAAGCAGACCTGTATACCACAGCCAAACAAGTCCCATGGTCAAGCAGACCCATCTGCCACAGACAAGCAATCACCACTGCAAAAAAAAAATTGTGCCAGGCAAAAATGTTTGCTCAGCCATAATTTCCACCTGGACGAAAGCATTTTGTCTAAATAAAGTGGAAAAATGTATGAATGATGGTTTCGAACAGCCACATCACAGCGTCTCGATAATGGATTGCTCGGATGATGGACATCTGGAGTAATCGAGGGATTACTGTATTGTGATTATCTTGTCAGGTGTAGAGAAGAATTTGAGGATTTAAATATTGCTGAAATGATGAGACATTATAACAGTTATATTAGGGTAGTGTAGGGAAAAAAAAGTCAAAAGAAAATTTTTTTTACTGTGTTCCTGCCCGGTTTTGCCAGAAGAAACCTTTTGGTGAAACCAGTCAGGAATAAAACTTGTCTGTCATTAACTCAAGTTTCCCTACACCATTATCATGTTGTTTAAAAGGTCATTTCTCATCTGGGACCAACATGTCATTAAAACATCCCTGCTTATTATCATCTCAGTGCCTGTCCTGATTGAAACTTCTGTAGCACATTTCAGTGGTGGTGGTGGTGGATAATACAGTGGGCTTCAGACTGAAATCATGGATGTTGTAGGGAACAGTTTGTGGATTTGAATTTGATATTTGCCATGATCATTGCTCATTCCATGATCCCTCCAACACACTGTGAAAGCACTGCCACTTACTGTATACCCAGACAACATATTCTGAATGTGATAAAGGTAGTGTATTACAGAGATGGTGGTTGGAAATACCCAAATGCCAGGTGAGATGCAAGGGCTGCAGATGATTAGCCTTCGTTTGGTGTATTGTGAGTGGACTATTGGAATTCTGGGACAGGCTACCTAATTGGTGTTCAGTCAGTTTCATAAAACAGAAAAACAGTTTGTTACTGTGCTGGCATCCAAGCAGTGAAGTGTAAGGATAAGTAAACCAACTGTTGCTGCTTCAAGGGGGGATTGCTGGATCTCAAGGAATAGGCTGCCATATCTGTTCCCAGAGTTTGCTCTGTTGTCTGTCATAATTATCAGTTGCCAAGTGGCCAGTCAACTCAGGGGAGCCTTTCTTCCTCTTCCCCCAAATCTCCTTTAACCTGTGGAGGATGGAAGCTTCCCTGTGGCAAATAAAATACTGTAGTTAAGACAGGGTACTCTGATATTTGACCCTAGGATGGCAAATTTTTCTTGTAGCAATTAACAGTGTTTTGCATCAGTCAGAGTATAATACTGTACATGTTATCAGTTGTCATTTAAGGTTAAGTTCATAAAATGCACTTTCTGTTTGGACACCATTATCTCAGATGATAGAGTATATTTACCTGCATTATGATGTCTCAATTCTTCTGCCCTGGTCATCAGTCATTTAATATATATAACACATCACCCAGAGTGTCTGAGTATGTTAAGATTTGGTGATAAATATCAGAATAGCCAGTAATGTATTGCAGTACAGCACAGGAATCTGGTAAATGAGCACCACCACCATCATCATCAGCACTGTATTCATATTCATACCCTTTTGTATCTTTGCTTCCTCCCAGAAACTGTGACAGGTGTTTGCCATTATTGCACAGTATGTTACGGAGAAAAGTACTGCTATACTTGAGCAGTAGGAGGGTAAACAGAAAAATACTGGTGCTAGCCAAGGTTCGTTGCCCTGCCTCCCTGCCGACTGTTAAGCACCCACAGTCAGTAATGGTATCGTTCTCAGGTGAAATGGGAGGGGGAGGTCTCTACTTCCTAAGAGCTTGATGATGAATGGTGGCCAGTACATTCAAGTTCTGAAAGATCATTTGTTAATTTTCTTTGCTGTTCATGGGTGTGACTTTTTCATGCACGATTCAGCTCCATGTCATAAGTCAAGAAAGGTGACAAAATGGCTTCAGGATAATCGGAATGAGGTCTTTGACTGGCCTGGCAACAGTCTGGATCTAAATCCAATTGAAAACTGCTGGGCAAAGATGAAGAAAATCATGGCAGAGAAGAAGACACCCAATCTGGACAACCTCAAGACTGAACTGACAAATGTTTAGTCCAAAGAAATGTTCTTAGATTACATTAGAGATCTAAGTGATTCCATGCCAAAACACATACAACTGGTCCTGTAGAACAAGGGAAACATGATTTCATATTAAAGAATGGCATTTCATGAACAAACTTTGTGATATACTATGATTTCTGTGTTTTTTAATACCTTGTGGGAGGAAGTCCTAAGTCAATTTGCGGTAGCTGTGTATATACACATACACCGTAAAATGGGACTATTCGACTCACTTTTGGCTGTTTTTTGTTGCACTAAGATGTGTAGTGCAACATAAAGGGCACTTAAAAAGCTTTACTGTATGGGTAATGAAACACAAATGACCCAGCTTATGTGAGAATGGATTTTAACATAGAAAAACACAGAAAAGAGATATTTGAAAAATCAATGTATGTATCTATCTATTGCCAGATGTCATATTCCCATACGGGGTGGCCATTTGACTTTGAGTTGTTTGTTTTATGGGGAGGGGCACTAACCCTCCACCAACCCACTTGTTGACACGTAGGGAGCACGTATGGTTTGGTTATATGGTTACCACCCAGCGTTGTAAATGGTTTCTTGGCTTACTGGAAACCATTTGGCTTGTCACTCAATGTAAAGCTACCTGTAAAGGAAAGAAAAGTAATAAGAAGTGACAGGAAAGATTGGAGAAATGGGAAGAGAGGAGAGCAGGCACACAAAAAGAATGATAAAGGCTAAGGAAGAAGTAGGTAGCACTACATCAAGTGAGTGGATGATGGTCGCCACCACCTAAAAATAAAAACAGTGTTTATCAACATCTGATGTGGGGCAGTTGGACTTGGCCCTCCAAACAGCTGGGGCTATTTGGTTCACTCATCCAAAAAAATTAAAATGTACAAAAATTGCCCACAAAAGGAACAAATTCATACATACAGATATATGAAAATATTAAAACTGAATATAAACATATAAAAACTACGCTCAATATACTGTGTTGATGGGATACTTTTGGCACGTTCCCTAAATTTCTCACGGAACATTCAGAAAATAAAAAATATGTGTGTATCTTAGGTATGTATCTTGACGTAATGAATAATTCTAGTGTCTTCTACAATGAAGGGGAAAATGTAGTTTCCTTATTGAATTTTTTAAACTTTCCAAACTTCCACAATTTGTGTTGCATCAATGTACTGTACAGTACTTGATTTCAGTGATTTCTGGAAACACAAATACAAACACTTTGCTGTCTAATTTCAGCTCCATGAAGCTCACTTCAGATACACTGTTGCTTATTTTCCTTTTTAGTTTGGCTGCATAGTGATATGCATCTCACTCAGGGGTTTCTAACTTCAGTAACACAAAATTCTTATTTGAAGTTTTTCTGTGTTAACTACTGGAAATTTTTTTGTCACTATGGGATGCTTCTTCAGTCATCTCATTCCACTGTTCCTTGCTCCCATCTTCCTCAATTTCATCATCCACTTCCTTCATCTTTTTTATAACTGGGATGTCTGCTACTTCTTCCTTTGTGTTGACTCCCGCAATGTTTTCTTCCTTTCTAACCTCACTTTCCATGTCGACTACTTCCAGTTCTCCTGCAAACTGGAGTCTCTTTCTTGCCGATGCCAAGAATGGTTTCCTGCTACCTGCACCAAAAGGACCGGCTTCGACAAGGTCTCTCTGAGATCTTGGCTGCCCCGGTTGAATATTCAGCCATCAACCACACCTGCGGGAACTCCCATTGCTATGTTTTTCACTGCCCTTTTTTTTTTCCCCCTTCAGATAAGAGGGAGGTGCTGGACTTACTCTGTGCTCAGTGCCTTGTTGCTGTTTGACAGGTTCCTGTCTCAGCTTAGAAATGACATATTGGGGATTAAATGGATGTATCCCACAGGCACGGAATCCTGCTTTTGACAGAGGACCTCACTTATGCTCCATCTCCTCCTCTAACTCCAATAACAGTATTGGGATCATCCACTTCGGAAGTGTTGTCATGCTTTTCCCTTGCTTCAACTTCCAATTGGTAAGAAGTTTTTGCCACACTGTTTTAAGGAGTCCAAAAACTGCATCATCTAATGGCTGGAGCAAATGGGCTGAGTTAGGTGGCAGGAAAGCCATTCTAATATTATTTTCTTCAAAAAGATCCACAATCGAATGGTTGATGTGAGATGGTAAATTGTCCCCAATGATCAGTTTTGGTTCCTCATGTGGTAGTGTTCTTATGTATTTCAGGGAAACCTTCTGGAACCAGTCGACAAAGCAATCTGAATTGAACCAGCCAGAAGAACTTCGGTTATATACTGGCATACCCCAGTTTAATGATGTAATTGGTTAGGTAAAACTCCCTCATTAGGCAGGCTATCGTATATCGGGGTACTTTTAACCCTTTAAGTCCGGGTCGGGTCTTAAGACGGGTTCTCTTGATGGATTCCGGGTCGGGACTTTTAAGTAAAAGAGCCTCAGGCAACGGGTGGCATCGTTTGATACCCCCAACCTTCCACGTTGCACTCAGAGGGGTCTGGGCTCTGACGTCATATGTAAACAAACCTGCTGGTACAAATGTACCGGGTTTTAGGGTGGATTTTTTTTTTATTTTCGCATTTTATGCTCAAATAATTACCTAAAAATGACTCATAAATCATAAAATAATTTTCTACAAACAAATATATGCCTAAAATCCTTCAAAAATATGCTGTAATAACAGTACATGTGACCGATTTTTTTTTCACGTCTGCAACGCGCGGAGGTTAGGCAGCGCGATTGTGCGTAGCGTGGAGTTAGAGGGAAGTCTTCACTTTTCGCCCTCAGCACAGTATTCAGATGAGATGGCAGAACCGGACAGCAATTTGCAGAACTCTGAAGTGACTAGTAGACTTGATGAAGAGAGGGAAGTGCATGACATCACCGATTTTGAAGGATTTTCCGACAGTGATACACAAACTCCGTCAACCTCAGGGGTATCAGTGAGTAGTGCTGGCGTGAAACGTAAGTTATCGCCAGGTTTGGAGTACGATAGTGATGACCAGGAGAGTGGTAGTGACAGTGAGGGGATGGCACAGGAGAGTGGTAGTGACAGTGAGGGGATGGCAGACAGTGACAGTGATGGATTTATTCCCGTGAGTGACGAGAGTGATGATGATTCAGACCTAAGTGATGATGATGATGATCCCAGGGTGTGTGACCCTCCCTGTAGGCCTGGTGGTATTGGTAGTGCTGGTGGATCTGGGTTTATCTGGGCAAATGGTGATAGATTCATACCAAATTGCTATAGATTTGATGCAACTCACAGTGGAGTGACAAGGGCTGCTGGAGTAGACAAAAACAGTTCTGAAATGGAGTATTTTCTCCTGTTTTTTGATGGTGAAATTCTTGATTATTTGGTACAAGAAATAAGTTTTTCTAATAAGAAAAGAATGTTCTGTTCAAACTATAAGAAGAAGAAAAGTTTTGTTGAATGAGAGGAAATAAGTTCTGTTCTAATTACTGGTAGCATTAGTAAAGTTCAGAAGTTGAAATTACAATTTTTTGAATATGGAAACAAGTTCTGTTTTGAAAATAATTGTACACAGAAGCAAGAAATAAGTTTTTCTAATAAGGAAAGAATGTTCTGTTCAAGCTATAAGTGAAAACACCAGATAGAAAAAAGTTGTTTGTTTACTTTCTGCGGCATCCTCATGGATTACCCATACTGCATTCATCAGCTTCATCAGCTGTAATTTCAGTAATGGGTAGGTAAAATATATTTATTTTATTATTTTTATTGATATTTCATCATTATCCATCATCCCAAACACATAAATCATAAAAATATGACATGTCAAATTTCCCGAAACTTTTGCCTCCCGGGGCATGTCTGCGGATTCTGAATTGCCTCACAGAGGGGTTAACATGTATATCAATGTAGACCGTTTACCAGCATTGGGCTTCTCCCCAAACCAAGCCCCAAAACTAGTTTAAAGCCAATCTAAATGGCCTAACAGCTGTCAGGGAAGCTAACCTAAACCTAACACCTGTGAAGAACTCACTAAAACCAACAAATAAAATCTGAAAATTGTTAGATATAGGTCAGGAAAAAATAAAGCTTAGTGAACTGTACCCCAAAATGACAGTGTTCACCCCACCTATGGCTAAAACACATTGATCTAAGACTAAAAATAGTTTATAAATCAACCTAAACACACAATTTTAGTCTAAAAATCATCAAAATCGGTAAAAAAAATAAAAAAATAAAAACCCATCGTTAAACTGAGGTTTGGCCATCGTTAGGTGGGGTATGGTGGTATTTCTACCCCTATTGTTAAGGCGGGGTATCGCATCTGGGGGTATCGTTTATCGAGGTATTACTGTACTGTGTCGATTGGTCCTCCTTCAGTCCATGACTGCTGGAAGCGTTCAGCCTTGTAAACAACATACGGACTGAAGCATTTTCCACTGGCGGTGGTGGAGAACATGATGGATGTTGAACTCTTTGTAGTATTCTTGATATGTCCCGCATGTTTTATACCACTCTGGAATATCTGGAGCATTCCCTTAGGATCATCCGTGATGTTGGTTTCGTCATAGTTAATGATGTTAGCATGAGGTACTTCCCTAAGGCTCTCTGCTAGCTTTTTAAAGTAGGCCTGTATGACCTCTTCAGAGACAGCAGCCCGCTTCCTTGGAATATTTTGGCATATCCTTGAAGACAGCAGGTTTTTATGTCTTCTCAGGAAGCCATGCATCCAGTCTGTACCTGGGAGATTTTTCTTGAACTCCACGATGTAGTGTCTACAACTGTCCAGTTAGTAATTGATGAAGTTGCGTAGGTCTCCTGTAAATCAAATGCCAGGCCAGAATCTCTTAGGGTTGCTATATTGTTTGCTATTGCAAATTCTTCATTTCTAAAAAGTGCTGTTTTCCTTTCAGTTTTCCCAGGCGATTTCGCCATCCCATTATACTGCCGATGTAGCATTGTTTGTGAGACGCTATGTTTTTTATCAGCCATCCGCTGACATAAGCCCTCATCCACATCCAAAAGAGGTTTGACCATTGCTTCTGCTGAGTATTTTGTACCAACAGCTGTCTTCTTTTTGTGTGTATGAACCATGCTGTAAAAGAAGCAATATCTCATTAGTACAGAAAAACCTGATGAGATGCACATATAAATTGCCCCAAAGTGCCAAATCAGATTACCCCAGGAGACTGAGTCAGATTGCCCCAGGGGGTCGAGTCAAATTGCTCCATTGCTCTAAAATCATAATATTTTATGAACTAAAGCTTACGGGTACTTTTATATTTATAGGTGGATACACATTAATGACACATAACTTGTTATTATATAACCAAGGGACAGCAGAGGAAAATATAATTAATCCTGTATTTATGCTTGTAAATCACAGCTCAACAAAATCTGAAAATAACAGAAATGGAAAATTATTCACAGTTTGCTTACCTTGAGCAAGTTATCCCTAAATTTCATCTACAATATAAATTAGTGATTATAGAACATAGTACCATATGAAAAGTCAAGTATACCCCTATTTACATTGTTTGGACCATCTGAGTCTCATTACCCCTTATTAAATCTAATTACCCCAGGTATATATTTATATATATTTATGTATATACAGTATATCCATCCATCCATTCATTCATCCATCCTTCCAATCCTATGTTGCTCCATGAGGAGTGTAGGAGCCCAGGGTTTGGCAAATTGGTCCTGACGTTTAGGATGAGAATGACCAGCCTCACTCATCCCTGAGTGGCATTACGTGAACAGTAAACCCCAACCACCCCATGGATATAAACCTCCATAGTCTCAGTCCGATTGGAGTGCCTTAATTGCCCACTAAACCACCAGGTGCCATACTTTGGTTATATGGTTACCACCCAGCGTAGTAAAGGTTCCTGGTGCACAGGAAACCATTTGGCTTGTCAGTCAGTGTAGAGTCATCCATAGGCAGAAGAAAGAGGAAAGAAAGACAGAAGAGGGAGTGTAAAGTCACCCATCGGCAGAAGGAAGAGGAAAGTATGAAGGGAAGAAGGAAGAGGAAGGAAGGAAGATAGGAAAGGGCAGACACCCAGAACAGCACTATATCAAGTGAGTGGATGGTGAGTGCCCCCACATATATTTATATATTTATGCTGTTTTAATTTTTCCCATCTTTTATCTCATACATCTCACACTCAGACATTAATGACATTAAGGCTAATGTCTAGTCTTCTTGTGTTTTTTTTCCTGTTTAGACTAGAGATGATGTCGTTTGGTGACAGGTCGCAAGTGGCAGCCAGTGGTCCCACAGGAATTCTTCCAGCTCAGAAAGCACCCATGAGTCTCAACACTATACCTGGTTATACTCAGTCAAGCAGTGTGGGAAACTTAGGAGTCAGTTCTACACTTGCCTCCTCCCGCTACTCCTCCAGTACCTCTCAAGTGGCTACCCCTGGGCTGCCTTCAACTGGGACATTCCCAGCACTCTCCAACAGTAGCCATATCTATCCCATCAACCCAGATGTGAAGTTAAAGAAATTACCATTTTATGACATCATCTCAGAACTCCTCAAGCCCTCAACTTTGTGTAAGTCTCTTGTGTCATGTTTGTAAGTGATTGCAATATTAATTTGTTCTGGACATATGATTGGTAAGTTGTCTACTTCTTACTTCCACCAAGGCCTTGTTCCCTCCTGGGAACTTATATACAAATAGTGGTCATGATAGAGGTGTCTTATGGCTGCTCTATCTTGACACAGCTCTCTTCCTTAAGTATTCCTCTTCTGTTTCCCACTTTCTTGCATATATATGCTCAACTTTATTTTCAGGTAGTGTGACATCTTCCCTTTACAGTTTTATCAGTTGACTCACTTTTAAACAGTCTCTTTTCATGAATTCTATGTATGTATGTCAGCTCTTTCATCTGTGCCACCATACCACATTGCAAACATGGCATAGTACTCTTTCATCCATACCACAGGTCTCATAATGTATTATTTCTTAAGGTACACCTTACCACAAGTGCATCTAATAGAGCATGGCCACACTTGCTTAAAACATGCATTCAGCAAGATGAAATGAGGCACAGTTAGTGCTGCTGCACTAAGAGTATTGTACCTGAACCTTGAAACGAACTGAGTGCCTTATTTCCTCTTGTCAGTGATGTGTTGGGCAAGTATGTCAGCATCCTTAGGAAACTGATTTCAGTTTCAGAGATTGTTGTACTTAATCATTATTCAGTGTCTTATGGTTTATGCCTGTAGAGAAAGTATTTGAAAAAAGTGCCCTAAGTTTTACGTGGCCACTGAAAAAACTGGAAGTTGAAGATAGTGACAGGTTCATGTGAGAGAGAAATGTATGACAGTGGGAGAGTAGCTGTGTATGATGTGAGTGATATGAAGAGTTTCTGAGGACATGGAATATGTACGGTAAGTGTGCATCAGGGTGTGTCTTGAGCCCTTTCTGGTGATCATAATGAAGAGGTACAATTGTAGGATTTTGGCTACTGTATGGGTTGCCATAGGAATTCTGTTATACAGATGTTGTGGTATTGATTTGCAGGTAGGAGGAGGGGGTTGAAGATATTCAGGAGTAGGAGGTTATGGAATCAAGGATTTGAGAGTGACGGGGGAAGACAAATGTAATGACTGGTGGGATGGCCAGAGGCAAGTTTGCAGAACATTGTGAATGGTCTTTTAGTGTGTGTGCAAGAAAGGGGTGGGAGTATCTGTGTAATAGTATGTATTATAGTGGCCAGTTTGAACATGTTGTACATGAGTCGGCAGCTCTACTTTATGAAAGGTTTAACCAGTTATAAATTTGCAGTATTAATGGGAACTGTTTGGATCAGCTGAGGTTGGAAGGCTATATCACTGGGGGTGTTGTTTGGGAGAATCCCAGTGTGTTCCCTGACTTGGATGTGAGGTGATGGTCAAGACGCTAACTCGTTTGCTAGCTACAGTTAGAAACCGTTGTCATCGTCTGTATAACTTTTTCTGTGTTTGCATGTGCTATGAAGGCCTTGATATGACACAGTTGAATATGGAGGCTGCAAGAGGATTGCGTGAAGTGTATTAGTACCCAAATTAATGTATGTGGGTAAGAATCTGAAGTGGCATCAGTATGAAAAGTCAGGATTGATAGCAGTAGAAATGGAACCGCCAAGGAATATGTATACAATATATATATATATATATATATATATATATATATATATATATATATATATATATATATCCACAGCAAATTGACTTAGGACCTACACACACAAATGCTGTGGGAGAGTTGTCTGTCTTAGCTTTGTGTTTCCACCTCTACCAAGTGAATTTTGGGGGCAAGAGTAACTAGCAACTCCTCTGGTGTTGGCAGGAGGTAGTGAAACACTCAGCACATCAGTGCTTGCCCAGAAGCGAGAGTGGGAGTATATGTTCCCTTCGCTTCGAGCTTGCACCTCCCTCTTTTTTCGTATGCATTACTATTTGCCCTGTTATTTTCCTAGAGTTGAGTTTTCATGCCTGGAAAATACTGCTCGAGGGATGAGAGGGTCCGTATCATTGCATGGAGGCAGGATAATGTCCCCATCAACACAATTTGTGAACGTACTGGACGTGCAGTCGACCGTCATGAAGATTCTTGCTGCAGCGCGCAGCCTGCCACCTGATGTCGTACCAGAGCACAAGCAAGGCGGTGGAAAGAAGAGGACATCTTCCAGAGGTACAGATACGCATCTGAAGAGGGAAGTAATCAAGAATCCTCAACTGACAGCAGCAGAATTGAAGAGAATGCATCCCCAGCTGTTACAAAACATCTCAATTTGAACTATCCAACACCGCTTCCAGAAGGAGCTGGGTTTGCCAAGCCGCACCGCAACCAAGAAACTGCTTTTCACTGACTGCATGAAGAAGCAGCGCATTCAGTTTGCCAAGAAGTATGCACACTGGACATCGGATGAATGGTGAAAAGTTATGTTTTCTGATGAAAGCACATTTCAAATGTTCCAGGTGCATTCTACCAAGGTTCGTTGCCCTGCCTCCCGTAGTGGATATGACCCTGCTTACACGGTGCCGACTGTTAAGCACCCACAATAAGTAATGGTATGGGGGTGTTTCCCAGGTTAAATGGGAAGGGGAGGCCTGTACTTTCTTCCTAAGAACTTGTTGATGAATGGTGGCCAGTACATTCAAGTTCTGAAAGATCATTTGTTAAACTTTTCTGGTATTCATGGGTGTGACTTTTTCATGAACGATTCAGCTCTATGTTACAAGTCAAGAATGGTGACAAAATGGCTTCAGGATAATTGGAGTGAGGTCCTCGACTGGCCTGATGACAGTCCGGATCTAAATCCGATAGAAAACTGCTGGGCAAAGATGAAGAAAATTATGGCAGAGAAGACACCCAATCTGGACAACCTCAAGACTGAACTGACAGGTGTTTGGTGCAAAGAAATGTCCATAGATTACTTTAGAGATTAGGTGATTCCATGCCAAAATGCATCCAACTGGTCCTGAAAAACAAGGGAAACATGATTTCATATTAATGAATGGCATTTCATGAACAAACATTGTGAGGTACTGTGATTTCTGTGTTTTTTAATACCTTGTGGGGGGAGATCCTAAGTCAATTTGTGGTTGATATATATATATATATATATATATATATAAAGTGGAAAAAAAGAATGTGTGTGTGAGTTTCCTGGTAAAAGGTTTGGTAAATGAGTGTTTGGAGAAAATAAAGTAGCTGTGGAACTTGAAGAAGTTAGGGATTAACTCAGGTATTAATGGTTGGATGAAATATGTATGGAGAAGCACATGCAAATGTTTGGTATCCCTTTGTTAGCACAGTAACCGAGAATTGCTTGATCATGAAGGTCTCTGAAGCACAGTACATATTTAACGAAAAAAACATCATCATCTTCATCATCACCATCATGACCTTGTTTTCCTCACCTAAGAATGGGGTAAGGTTGGATCCAGCAAATGAAGAAAAGCATGAAAGTGAGAGAATTATCATCAGAACTCATTTATAGGTCATTCGTGTCCTCGGATTCCTGGCTTCACTTCACAGGCTAGTTTTTACTTAAGTGCAGTATGCATGTGCTGTATTTTTTTTTCTTTTCCTTTTTTTTAAAGATTCATTTTATTTATACAATATCTGCCAGATGTGAAGATGTTTCAGTTTGTAAGATGGAACCACGATTTTAAAGGTTTGAATGATGTGCGAGTGATTTGATGGCCCATTTAATTGGGTGCACTGCTTGATAGTTCAGCTCAAGTACAGTACTTTATTTTTTTTTTGCATGATCATACTTGAACCCATCTCTTATCTGTATAATACTGTTTGGAGGAGAGTAATGCTGCATACTTAGTTTACTGTATGCTTTCTCATTAGCTTTATTCTTTGTCTGTAAATCATATCCCAGCACTTGTCCCATGTTAACCCTGTCTTTACCAAAAGATGCAAATTACATCCAGCTGCAGCCAAGCTTTAAGTACACACCCCCTTGCCATGCGGGACCCTCACACAACCAAATCCCCCTGTACAGCTGTGCCAAAAATATATTTACTCTCCTGCTTACAGTTTTGCTGCTACTTTAATACTCTTTTCCCCAATACTCTTAAATAGTTGACAGAGATATTGTGAAAGATTGTTTAGCTGGAGGAGTACACTCAAACCTCAATTTAAGGGACCTCCATTTAAGGGATTTCAGATTTAAGGGACTCCATATTCTACCTGACAAACGGACAAGACCGTTAAAAAGTGATTCGTAATGTCTAGGTTATACATATTAATATGTTTGTACAGTACCAGTAAAATAATATTCATAATCATGTAAATAAGATAAGTGAAACACTCACTGCATTTCATAATAAGATTATCTTTATATGTGGTAAAACAATGGACATTTTCAAATAAGGGACAGTTTCAAGTAAGTACAAGTTGATTCCCCATTTAGTCCCTTAAATCGAGGTTTGAGTGTACTTTAGCTACCAAATGAACAAGGCTGACCCATGCAGGCACAGCATATTGCCTCTGAAACTGTATGTAATACTGGTTTTAACTATACAGTACATTATTTTTCCAGCTCCTCAACTCCCAGGACGTTACCCAACATTTGCATTTTCCCTATCATCTCAGCAAGCAAATAAAATAGCCAATTCAAGGGATTTGCGACCTGGGAAGCAAGATTACTGTGTCCAGGTAGGTAGACATTCTCAGTCTGTCTTTTCCTTTGCATATAGCCCCCAGCTTTAAAATGCAGTATCCAGGGATGGCCTGACGAGTTTGTGATTGTGGGGTAGGGTAACCTTAGTTTTCACCAACTTTCCATATATTTGATCAACTTGCCACTTATTTGACCATCTCAGCCCTTGTTTGACCGACAAATTAGATATGGCACTTCGTCAATTTTAAGAATAAAAAATAGCCCTAGGATAATATTTACAGTACAGTAATCACTCTAATATCCGGACGCCCAATAACCGAACATCCCCACTAACCGAACTTTATCGTCCTGGGATCAAACATTCCCAAAATGGTCCGAAAATCCAAAAAAATTGGAAAAAAAAAATCGATTTTTTTTCCGTCCATAATTTGAACTTGCCGCGCGCGCCGCGTGAGAGCATTGTTTTGGTTCGTCATTCCTCCGACGTCCGATAGAGCGCCGCTGCATCCTCCCCACTTCCCGCCTGTCTCTCACCGCGACTGGACCTACGCTCTTCGCCATGGCTGCCCACGTGCTCGCTTTTGTGGTGGTGCTGTACTTGCTGCAAGGCCTCCTGCTGCTCTCTGCCCTACTCTTAGTGTGTGTGATGATGGCCCCGCCTCCTGAGAAAAGGAAGAGAGTGGTGTTGACTCTGGAGAAGAAACAGGAGATATTGGAGAAGGTTGATGCGGGTTGGTCTTCCTCTCGCATTCTCCGCGAGTTCAACCTGGCCCGGTCGACTTTGTTCGATATCAAGCGTTCCCGAGACAAGCTCATGCTGTACACGGCTGACTTCTCGTCGAGAAGCAAACGCAACGTGGAGAGGAAGGTTATGTTTACCCCCAAGTATGCAGAGATCGACCGCTCCACGTTGATTTGGTATCGACAGCAACGTGCAGCTGGTGTGATGGTACGTGGAACGGAGCTGAAGGCTGCTGCTGAGAAGTTTGCAAGGCTTCACGACGCCCTAGACTTCAAGGCATCCGAGGGTTGGCTCTTCGCGTTCAAGTTGCGACATGGCCTTACTAACCGTAAAGCACATGGCGAAGCATTGGACGCTAACGAGGATGGAGTGGACGAGTTTCGGCACAAGGTGAAAGGCTTGATCGACAGGGAGGGCCTCACTCTCAGTCAAGTCTATAACACTGACGAAACTGGCCCATTCTATCGCTCGGTGCCAACGAACACTCTCGCCGATGAGACGGAGAAGCGTGTACCTGGCCGCAAGCTTTCTAAGGAACGGATATCTGCTTTGTGTTGTGCCAATGCTAACGGCATGCACCGGCTTAAGCCCGTTATTGTTGGCCGTGCAAAGCAGCCTCGGTGCCTTCGTGGGGTGATGGATGTCCTTCCTGTCGTATGGTACCATTCTTTGAAAGCATGGTTCACAGCTGTGATTTTCAAAGACTGGTTTCACCATCACTTCGTCAAGGAGGTCATACATTACCAGACGAAGACACTGGGAATTCCTCGCGACCAGGTAAAGGCTCTCCTTCTCCTCGACAATGCACCTGCCCACCCGTGCGACAAGGACTTGGTTGCTGAGAATGGCCGTATTAGGTGCATGTTTCTGCCACCTAATACGACTGCTCTCATTCAACCAATGGACCAAGGAGTGATCGTGGCAACAAAGCGCCTGTACCGTCGGAAGTTCCTGGACGAGGTGATGTTGGTTCTCGAGGACGAGGACGAGCGCAGGGAAGGACGTGACACTCGAGGCAAGCGGACTTTGGAAAACCTTCGCCGCTACAACATCAAGTCTGCGCTGTACAACTGGGCTAGTGCATGGAAGGAAGTCCCTGTGAAAACTCTTGAAAATGGTTGGTCTCGTCTGCTTCTCGGAACAGATGTGGAGTACGATTTCCTAGGGTTTGACGTGGATGACTTCCATGCACGGCTACGTACGCACGGCGACGATGTTGATGTGGACGATGTTCGTGAGTGGTTGGACGACGACGAGGGCGATTCTGGGTATCAGACGTTGTCTGATATCGAGATCGCGTCTTCGGTTGCTGGTGTCAGTCCCGAACTTGAAGATTCCGACGACGAAGGCGTTGATGATGCAGACTCCGCCCAGCAGGACACTACTCCAGCCATCCCCAAGCTGAGCGCACTCCGGGAACATCTAGAGTTCGTCCTAGACTACCTGGAACACCCGGACTGCGACAGGGAGATGGGGCCCTTGGAACTCGTGGAGGAAGTGCGTGCTTTCCGGCAGCGCATCATCAATTGCCAGAATCGTCGGTCCTTGCGTCAGTCAACGATTGACAGTTTTTTCAGGCCCGTGACCCCCGCTGTGCCAAGCCCTGGTTCCACTCCATTGCCTCCCCAAGACAGGCCCTCATGCTCCGAGCCACAGCCCAGCACATCAGCTACAGTGGAGTCACCGCTCGACGTGAGTTTGCGGCTGTCTTCAGAGTCTTCTGTAGTCGGTACGCCATCACCACTACCCACCGATGCACCCCTTGGACGCCTGCCAGTGATACTCTCGGGCTCTGACAGTGAATAAACAGCAAGAACTTCTCCACTAGACCACACGGGAATTTTGAGTGTTGTGCAGTGAAAAACGGTGTGTTGTGTTAAGGTTTTCAAGTTGGGAGAAAAGACTAAGTAGAAAAGAAATTTAACGTAACTAACCTTCTTTGTTTTGGCTTTGGAAACTTAAAAAAACTTGGGAAAAGTTAATGTGCAACACTTAAATTTAATGGAACATTATTTGGACTAAAGTGAACACTGTGAAAAGAACGGACTTCTGTGTGTTATTGACTAAGTTCAGTGCAAGACTTCAGGAAGAGTGTAGTGCAAGTGCTTCAGGAAATCGTTCTTACTGTCAGAGTCCGAGAGGAGGCGGTTATTCATCGAGGTGGCCAGGGACTTGCTGTAAGTAGCCAAAATGTTTCATGTTGTACTATTTCCCATACTATATTTACCAGAATGTTTCATATTGTATTTTTTCCCATACTATACTTACCAGAAAGTGTCATACTGTACTTCTTTCCATACTAAACTTACCTCATGCATGTGCAGTAGACTGTAGCACCAGTCGAGCAGGGCAGTACTCCCGAGGTGGATGGAAAGCTGATGACAGGGAGTGCTGGAGCTCCCGTTTCATCAGCCCTCAGGACTAGTTCCTGACCATCCCCCTTTGCTGAACTTTTTCAGTGTCTCAGTTACACAGAGAGTAGGCCAGCATGCTCTCCAGTACAAATTTCTCTATCTATCTTCACCAAACTACATGCACAGTACACACTACACTTCCTATTCAAAATTTACCAAAATGGCGTCAATTCACCCAGCCTCGGAGTCCCCAGGGGGGGGGACCATAAATGCCCCTGCCATCTGCCCCTCTCCCGGTGACGACTCGAGGTGCCTGGAACCACTGTCTGACTCTCTTCTTCTTCATTTCTGCAACATTCGCGGCCTTTCCTCTAACTTTCGCTCTGTTGAGCACCACCTCTCCTCCTCTAAACCTCACCTTCTTTTTCTAACGGAGACTCAGCTGTCTGAGGCAACTGACAGCAAACCCTTTTCTGTATCCTCCTACTTTCTCTATACTCATTTCAAAGCCAAAGGTGGCTGTTGTGTATACATACGCAACGACTTATCTTGCTCTCGTGTTCCTGAACTTGATTCTTCTGAATTCTCCACTCTCTGGCTTCGGCTTTCCTGTCATTCTCTGACTAAATATGTCTGTGCTGTTTACTTATCCCCTAATTCTACTGACTATCAAAAATTCTTCGACTATCTTACTTCTACGATGGAACACATTCTGTCCATTTCTCCTTTCTCTGAAATCTCCATTCTTGGAGATTTCAATGTTCACCACCACCTTTGGCTCTCCTCTCCTTTCACGGATCCACCTGGTGAACAAGCCTACATCTTTTCTATCCTTAATGACCTAGAGCAGCTTGTACAGCACCCTACCCGTATCCCTGACCGCCTTGGAGAGAGCTCCAACATACTTGACCTCTTCCTCACAACTATCCTTCTGCTTACTCTGTTAATCTTTTCTCTCCGTTGGGCTCCTCCGATCACAACCTTATTACCTTAACCTGTCCTATCGCTCCAGTACGGCCTGCGGACCCTCCAGGGAAACGTCGTCTCTGGCATTTTGGAGCTGCGGACTGGGAGGCCCTCAGGCAGTACTTCTTTGATTTTCCCTGGAATGATTATTGCTTCCATGGCCGTGAGCCATCTGAGTGTGCCTTGCGCATTACGGAGGTTATTCTCTCGGGCATGGAAGCATACATTCCTTTCTCATATCCTTTGACTAACGCAAGAAAGCCTTGGTTTAATCACGCTTGTTCTAATGCTGTCCGCAACAAGGAGAAGGCCTACAAAAGGTACCGGAGCCAATCCACCCCTGAATCACATAATCTTTACGTTTCTGCCCGGAATCGTGCTAAGTCTGTTCTTCGCTCTACTAAAAATAATTTCATCCATACTAAATGCTCTCAACTCTCCAACTCGAATTCTTCCCGCTCCTTCTGGCACCTTGCCAAAAATCTTTCTAACAACTTTACCTCATCATCCTTCCCTCCTCTTTTCTACTCTGATGGTTCTGTAGCTATTTCTTCTACTGATAAAGCAGATCTCTTCGCACAGACTTTCTCCTCCAATTCCACCTTAGACGATTCCGGTGCTGTTCCTCCATCACTTCCCCCCTCTGACTTCCTCATGGCTGACATTAAAATTTCTTCAGTTGATGTATTTTCTGCCATTACTGGCCTCAGTACTAACAAGGCATATGGGCCTGATGGGGTCCCTCCTGTTGTTCTCAAAAACTGTGCTTCTGTGCTTACACCCTGCCTAGGCAAACTATTTCGCCTTTGTCAACTTGTACCTTTCCTTCTTGCTGGAAGTTTGCTCTCATTCAGCCAGTCCCAAAGAAGGGTGACCACTCCCAACCCTCCAACTATCGTCCAATTGCTTTAACGTCCTGTATTTCAAAAGTTTTCGAGTCAATTCTTAATAAAAAAATTTTAAGGCATCTTTCCTATCACAACCTTCTTTCCGATCGTCAGTATGGGTTCCGTCAGGGACGCTCCACTGGCGATCTTCTCACCTACCTTTCAGACTCCTGGTCATCCTCCTTTCGGGACTTTGGCGAAAGCTTTGCCATTGCACTTGACATCTCAAAGGCTTTCGATCGAGTCTGGCACAAATCTTTAATTTCCAAACTGCCCTCCTACGGTTTCTATCCTTCTATCTGTACCTTCATCGCTAGCTTCCTTTCTGGTCGTTCTATAGCTGCTGTCGTAGACGGCCATCGTTCTTCTCCTAGATCTATCAACAGTGGTGTTCCTCAGGGCCCTGTCCTATCACCAACTCTCTTCCTTTTATTCATCAATGATCTTCTAAGCTGTACATCTAACCCTATCCACTCATACGCTGATGACTCCACCCTTCACCTTTCCATTCGGTTCCCGCAACGCCCATCTCAACAGTTACTTCAAGAAACAAGGGATGAGGCTATGGCACACCTAATGTCTGACTTGGCTCATATCTCTGACTGGGGTAAAAATAATATGGTTGTCTTTAATGCTTCTAAGACTCAGTTCTTACACCTATCAACCCGACAGAATCTTCCACAGGTATACCCACTAATGTTTAGTAATATTCAGATTAATCCTGCATCATCCTTGAACATGATTGGGGTTTCATTTACTCGGGACTTATCTTGGAAAGATCATATTACATCTCTTGTAAAATCTGCTTCCAAGAGATTGGGTGTGCTAAGCCGACTCCGCTCTTTCTTTACCCCTGCACAATTGTTGACTCTATACAGGGGTTTTATCCGCCCCTGTGTGGAGTACAACTCTCATGTGTGGGGAGGCTCCCCACATACAGCTCTTCTCAATAGGGTGGAGTCAAAGGCTTTTCGTCTCATTAACTCTCCTCCTCTTACTGACTCCCTTCAACCTCTGTCTCTTCGCCGCACTGTTGCATCTTTATCTCTTTTCTATTGCTACTTTAATGGTCACTGCTCCTCTGAACTGTCTGCTTGCATTCCTCCACCTCTACGACGGGCGCGTAGCACCCGTCTGGCAGCAAACTCTCATCCCTTTTCTGTCCAACTCTCTAATGCAAGAGTTAACCGTTACTCCCAGTCTTTCATTCATGCAACAGGTCAGCTCTGGAACTGTCTCCCTCTGTCTGTATTTCCTCCTGCCTATGATCTCCAGTCTTTCAAACGCAGTGTGTCCAGGCATCTCAAAATGATCGGATCTTGAATTTGGCTCTCTATTGTATTTTGTTTTTCTCTTGGAGGGAACTGTTACTGCGGGCTCATGGCCTTTGGTTCCTTCTTCCTCGCATAAAAAAAAAAAAAAAAAAAAAAAAAAAAAAAGGAATGTGTTTTTCAGAGTTCGGTTAGGTTCGGTTAGGTTAGGTTCGGTTAGAGTCCATAAGTACCAGAATGTTTATTAATGTATGAACATACTTCTAAACCCACATTTTATGTTTCTATTGCATTTATTTCAGTCATTTATGTGCCTTATTGGTGTGATTTGGGTGTTAAATAGGTGCTATGCATGTCCGGAGGGAGTTGTATAGGTGTTTCTCTGTGTTAGGGTCCGTAAGTACAAGTCCATAAGCTGGGGCCCAATATCCGGACGAAACCAATATCCGAACCTACCGATGGCTCTATTGATCCAGATATTGGAGGGGTTACTGTGTATATATATATATTTATATATATATATATATATACATATATATATATATATATATATATATATATATATATATATATATACACACACACACACACATACAGTAAAAGTCCATTAATCCTCATGGCAGTGGACCGAGAATCATTCGGATTATCAGATTTTCGGATTTCTGAGTGGGACCCCTAAGACACTTATTTGCATGTTTAAACTGAAATTTTACGGAATGGACCACTTTTCATTCATTCATAACACAATATGGCACATATTAACATTACGTATTACACAAATTTTTTTACTTAATAATATATTACTAAAGCCACGAACTGTAATTGGTAAATTAAGATGTGTTATGAGTTGTTTAACTCACCAGTAATGCGTAGTGTTGAAAACAGCAGTTGTAGGCAGGTAAATCCTATTAGAGAAAGTCCAGGGTCAGTAATACAGTAATATGCACGTATTGTAAAAGCACAATTTGCCATCAAAATATGGACGATTCCCCTTCAGGACGATTCCCCGTCGTTTATTTACATATAATTTTATTTAGCAAGTACACTAGTTTTTGAATACTTGTACCTCTTCAAAGTTGTTTTAAAATATACCCAGGATGTTGTAGTACCAATGGAAATTAATGAAGACAGCTGTGGGTGATGCTAGAATATAATTCAAAGTCAACTACTGCGAGGTAGAACCAAGTTAATTATTGTCTAAAATGCATCTTATAAATGATATCCAAAGCCTATTCTATTGAATGAACTTAGACCTTGATAGATCCCCCTGAAAATTAGTTATTAAAATATCAGTTAATTAATGATAAGTATATTTATAGAATGATGGGGAATCGTTCAGGGTGCGAATTGTCCTGACGCCAAATTGTCTTGTTTTTGTTGTGACGACGAATTGTCCTGAAACCATTAGTAGATTTACCCACCTGGCAGCCCGTGCACTTCAGCCAGTCACGGATATCAGCCTGCCTGACAGACTGCACACGTTTCTTGTTGAACTTATTTAGCAAGATATGAAAATTGACCACCTCAGCCCCATTGTAATAATTATTTTGTTCAACAAATTGCACCATTTTATCAAAGTATACAGAAGCTTCCTTCCGTGAAACTTCCATGACCACACCCCTTGTCACTTCGGCACATTTGGCGCCCAGTTTGAATTTTTTAATTTTGATTTTTTTTTTACTTCTGGAGTTTTTGTCAGCCTTCTTCAAGAATTTGGATTATTGGGATTTTCAGATTATCAGTGTTTGGATTAATGGACTTTTACTGTGTACATATATATATATATATATATATATATATATATATATATATATATATATATATATATATATATATATCTATATATATATATATATATATATATATATATATATATATATATATATATATAAAAACTTATTTTAAAAAATATTTTGTCCACTTGGAGACCTCTCCTTTTGTGTAAAAAAAAAAGAAAGAGGAAGTCTGTATGGTACTCTCCATTTTTGATCAACTCAGCAATTTTCTTTACCAACTCAGGAATATACATTAGTGGGAGGTGACCCCCCCCCCCCACCTTTTCCCCGATCGGGCCATCCCTGGCAATATCCAGTCATTTGTTAAAGTGAAATAATTTTAATTTTAATTTCTCCTGTTCAGTTTTATTTTGAATGGACAACATTTGCAGATATTTAGGCTATGTGGCAGTAAAGTTGCAATGTGAAACTTTGGTACCATCATGGATTTCAAGGGTTCTCTTTACACTGTAATGAAAGAAAGGGTACAGAATATGTATCGGACATGATTTTTGCTGTGGCCCTAAAGTTGATGACTACCAGAATGAGGATACAGGTGCTCTGTAACCTTTAGCAGGGAGGAAATAGGGATTAAAATGAGTTCTTCAACAGGGAGGAAGTGGGGATAAAGATGTTTTTTTTTTAGCAGAGAGGAAGCAGGGATAAAGATGAGGGCACAATTGGATATACAGCAGAGTCTGCTTGTTTTTATGGTAACGGTGACTCATTTTCAACCAACATGTTGATGTGTAAGGAAGAGCCCACTATCGAGAGATCTGAGTTGTACTTCCCCTAGTAGTTAGGGATCTTAGTGCAAGAGGTCACTGGCATAGTTCTCTGGTTGTATATAGACAACAACTAAAGTCCTAGATTGTTGAGTTGCTGTCTTTCCTCCTGGTGCTAGAAAAGGCACTAGGGTGTATACAGTATGTACTGGTTTGTGAAATCCTTACTTCCCATTGACAGTGGAGAGTATGGTATCCAACCCCCTAGCAGGGGGCTTGATTTCCTGTTCCCCAGGGTAATATGGAACTTGATTGTTGAAATGTAAACAAGTGATGAACAGCCTTTCAGAAAAGTAATGGCTCCATTCCTTATTGAAACTGTATGGCACAATGGACAAAGGCTTCTGACAAGTACAGTAATTGTATACACCTTCATAATTTTGGTAGGACCGCTGTCCTAGTACGGGAGAGTTGCCAGTTGTCAGTTTTATGCATGTAATAATTACTTTGAGGGTTTGTGATGCATCTTTAGTTGTTAGGTCCATAGTTGCAAGGTGTCTTTTGTTCATTTACAGAAGCAACAGGTCCTTGGAGGCCTATATAGTACTTTTGGAGACTGTACAGTACTCACCAAAAAGCACAAGTAACATCCTGATATTGGCTTGATGAATTGTTATATTACTGTGTATAGCACATTACAGTATTCACAGCCATCGATGGTAGATGATTCTTGTCACACTTATGATTGATAACTTGTCTGTATTATTTCATTCATAAATTTTTCATGTGATCATCGCATACATTGTTTTGTGTTTTTCAGTGCAGAATAAAATCCATCCTGTACTTTCTGTCCTCTTAAATAGTGGTAGGTAGGGGCACTCACCATTCACTGACTCTTTGTAGTTCTGCTTTGGGAGTCTGTCCTTTCCTCTCTTCCTCCCGTCCTTTTCTGTCTTTCTTTCCTTCATTATTTCCTCCTCCTTCTGTCTACAGGTGACTTTACACTCCCTCTTCTGTCTTTCTTTCCTTCATTCTTTCCTCTTCCTTCTTTCCTCTACACTGAGTGACAAGCCAAATGGTTTCCTGTACACCAGAAGCCATTAACTATGGTTGATGGTAACCACATAACCAATTTATGGCATCTGGTGGTTTAGCGATTAAAAAAGGTGCTCCAATCGGATTGAGCCGCTGCAGATTTATATCCAAGGGGTGGTTGGGCTTTATTGCTCATGTAATGCCACTCAGGGATGAGTGAGGCTGGTCACTCTCATCTTAAATGTCAGGACCAACTTGCCTAACCCCAGGCTTCTATGCTCCACATAGGGCAACATAGGACTGGATGATGGATGGATGGACCAGTAGGACATATTTTTCTTCACTAGTAGAATCTGTTCCTCAGGGTAGGTTGGAGTCATTAGCTTTGGATTTCAGATGGTCTAAAAGGAAAACTAATTCAGACCTAAGGCCCATGGTAAGGGTTGTTGATAGAAAGGGCATGCAGTATTGGGGGGGAGGGAAGTCAGTGGTACAGTGGTTTGATAGAGCTACATGGCATCTAGTATCAGCGTTGAGCACCATCAACATCAGGAATAAATTGCATACACATGTATGTGGGCTTAGCCAAGCCCCTCAGAAACATAAATATATTTTCACTACGGCAGTTACTACAACAAAGAATATTAAGTGAATATTTAGTGAACATTTGCTGGTCTTGCCTATATGTCAGTATATATATATATTTTTTTTCAATTATTTTTAGGTTCAGATGAGGTTTTGCTTACTGGAGACGACATGTGAGCAAGAAGACAACTTCCCACCTAATGTTGCTGTCAAAATTAATGATAAAATGTGTCCATTACCTGTAAGTATTTAGGGTAAGGTGCTTAGAGGTTTAAATATAAGAAATTTAAGTCTTTGCCTATATGATGTACTAAGTACCACTAGGTGGAGTAAGATAAAAGTTCCTTCAGCTCAAATACATACCTATATTTTATTTTGGCTGCTGTCATATGATTTTTTCACCTTTGGGGAGATATCCTAAAACTAAAGAATTCAGTGCACTGGGGAAAATTTTAAAGACATAAGTTTTGCAGCACGATGCCCAAACTTTGATATCAGAATTTATGAAAGTCTCAGTTTTCCTAAAGAAATTTGAAAAGGTTAGTTTACTAATAGAATTATTGAAACAGTATGTTTCCTAAAAAAAAGAAAAAAAAATCTGGAGTTGCCACTATATATTGACAAAATGCCACAGCACTTTACAATCAACCTAACAAGAGTTCAAGCTGGACTCATTTGAACCCAGTTAGGTTGATTTTATCACCTTTTGTTTTTCCCTCTGATTCTGTCAACACAAATAAAACAAATTTTTACTTATTGTTGCATTTTCACACCTGAACCATCAAAACCATGATTGTGGGATAAGAAATTATAGCATCGATACAGTGTTTAGTGAAGGGAATTCCAAATGGTGGCCGTCCATACATATATCTGATGGTAATGATTGAGAATAATAGATTTTTCAGAAATTCACATTTCCAAAAGCCTCTTAGTGCTGACCATTTCAGATTTGGGAATTTCTAATACTATATATGGTAATCTGAGTGAAAGTTATAGAGAATATCACATTTTTAATGTTGACACGATTATTATGAAATATATGCGGAACAGTTTGTATAAAAACTACAGCAAGTGCAGGATGGGGCCCCATTTATTCAACGCTTCACCAAAGTTGGCTTCTTTGGGAAGCCAGCTTTGGTTAAATATCATATACCCTGGGCCCCCTGTTCTGCATTCAGTGTTTTGTCTACATATTGTCATAGTCAATGCTGGATTCACAGTTATATGCAGAAAGATCTGATTTCATTGTATGTGTGTTGATAAGTGACTGATTGGGATTTTATATAATAGTAATTAATAAGGTGTCAAAGAAGATTTTATACCATATTTACATTGCTAATGCACTATTTGTAAGAAATTGCCCTTTTAATCAAATACTACATCTGTAGTGTTTGATCAGCTTTTAATATCTTGTGTTTTTCATAACATTTTTATACCTTGCTCCTTTCTGGACACCTGTCTACCTCTGTCTTGATGTTTCTCATACTGATCTGGACACTGTGAATCTAATTTTTTAGATGTGCTGTACTGTGTGATGTACGTTTATTTTCAAGAGTCTGCCTTTAGTGTTCAGTATATAGACCTTCTTTATTATACGTCAGAGATGTTCTGTGTAATAGCTTTTTCCATAATACAAGTAAATACAGTAGTATTATAAAGTGGAGGAAATGACAGGTAAACTTTTGAGATTGCAGTGAATCTGAAGTAACTAGGGAGTTTTTTTGTTATTTTTCTGTACTTTGGATTTAACCCCTTGTGTCCAGATGATGTCATCATTCATTCATTCATCATCTAATCTAGTGTTGTAGATTCTGGTGTTCACAGACGTCCTCACTCCTCATCTTTCATGAATCACATTATTTTGTATCCTATCCACTCTCTGTCCTCCACATATATACATTCCTCAGCAGTCCCATCTCCACTGCTCTCACTCTTGACTTTTCATTCTCATGCCACACCATAGTCTCTCATCCATATGTTAAAGCTGGCATTAACCTGTCACGTCCCGACCACTTTCACACCTCCAACACCCCCCAGTTCCGACCATTTTTGGAAAATTTTTTTTTGGCTAAAACCTCCGCTTTTGGTGAGAAACACCGAAAATTCATAGAGAAATTGCTCACCTGAGGTTTAAAATACTCGATACAGGTAGGAGTACCTCCTTACCTTACAGGGTTTTCTATCAGGCTGGCTGCAAAGAAAATGAGTTCTGTGGGAGGATAACTATTCCACACCACTCCTAAACGGTATTTATTTGTTTATTTGGTACGAATTTATATGTAGTATGAGAGTATATTGGTTTTCAAACAGTAATATAGGCATTATAAGCATTGTTTCACTCACTAACTCATCACCATTCCTGACCTTCTTTTGCCACATTACCTGATCATCATTTCTGACTGTTTCTTCCTCTAATGCTATGTAAACTTTGCCCTCCACATTGTCATCGATTGGGGAATCACTCTGGCCCTGAATGTCTTTATTGGCCAGGTCACTGGTAACAGGTGAATTGCTGAGACAGTGGTGTGCGGGGGGGGGGGGTTATGCGGTGTAAGGCATTGTCCCTGCTTGGCATCTTGTAGAGGAATAGAGGAAGGTGTCCCGTGTATATGTACGAAAAATCACGCGCGAAAATTGAAAATTGTGCAAATTAGGGACCGTGCAATTGCAAAACATACCAGTATGTCGACGGGACTGGCAAATGTAAAATGTTGCAACATACCCATACGTCAACGGGACATCTCGGGTTAACACTCCCTCATGTAAGCCTCGTTCGGCTGCAACATTCACGTCTTTGTTTCTTATGAAGGCCTTCATAGCACCAGCTACTTTCCTTCCTTGTGTTACTGTACTTTCCACTTCTTTTAAAAATTTTCCTCGATTTTCTATCACTGTACCCAGGTATTTGAACTCTCTCACCACTTCCACTCTCTTTCCGCTCACTGTAACATCGCACTGGGAGTCACCTTGCTCTTGATTACCATCACTTTACCCCTTTTCTACATTTACTCTCAAGGCACGACGCTCACAAACATTAACAAAACTCTGCACTAGTCTACCAAGCTCTTGTCTGGTATTTGCAAGTATCACTGCATCTAAGACACGACAGTCACAAACATTAACAAAACTCTGCATTAGTCTACCAAGTTCTTGTCTGTTATTTGCAGGTAGCACTGCATCATCAGCATACAACAAATTTTGAGACATTCCATTCATTACCAGCACCATCCCTCTCTCCATTACTCATGCTTTTACTTCTCTCAGCACCCTATCCATATATATATTGAACAACCACAGGGACACCACACAACCTTGTCACACACACACATTGATCATGAACCATTCACTTAGATGCTCATTTACCCTTACACCTGCCTCTCTGCCGTCATAAAAACTCGACGACACCTAACAGCTTACCATCTACACTGTACATGCGCAAAGCCTTCCACAATCCTTCTCTGTCTAATTTGTCGTATGCTTTTTCCAGATCCATAAATGCCATAAACACCTTATAGTCTTTCTTACAAGCTTTCTCTATATGTTTCACTGCAAATATTTGATTCCCACATCCTCTGCCACTCCTAAAGCCACCCTGTTCATTACTCACCAGGACTTATGATATCTCTCGTACTTTATGATAATTCTTCCCTATACCTTCCCTACAACACTCAGTAAACTTATACCACAATAATTCTTGCACTCACTTTGCTCACCTTTATTATTGTACAGGAGTACAATCACAGCCTTTTTCCACTCTGCTAGCACAGTTTCACTCATCCATGCCTTTTTACGTATCTCCAACAAGCAATTCATTCTGCTCTCTCCACTACACTTAATCATCTCTGCATACACCTCATCAACCCCAGCTGCTTTCTCATTTTTCAGCTGCTTCATGGTGTTCCTCACCCGTGCGAGTGTCACGTTTCCTGGCACTGCATTCCTTCTCTACACCCCCCCAAAACCAATCATGTTTACAGTGGCTGAGCCCTCTCTATTCTGATTGATCAGGCTTTCAAAATATTCTTTTCATCTGGTCCTTACTTCATCTCCATGGGTAATCTACCACTTACATTCTCCACACTTTTACATTTCTTTCTGCTCCCACTTCTACATTTCCATATCTTTCCAGAATAACTTCCTGTTTTCAGAATAATATGCATTCATTTTTCATCCTAGATCGTCATTTACCTCCTTCATTTTCCTCATCACTAGTCTCTTTTGCGTGCTTCTTGATCTCAATATATTCATTTGTTATTCCAACTGAACCCCTGTCCTGTATCCATTCTAGCCACTTCTTCCTCTTTTCCTCCACTGCTCTGTTAACCTCCTCATCCCGCCATACCATACCTTTCTTCTTTGTTGTTATTCTTGCCACACCACACACTGGTTTAGGATTCCTAAATAAGCAATCCCTATGTGCATTCCACAGGCTGTCTAGATCCATTTCATTCCAATTCACTGATTCCAACTCCTCCCCTACTTTGGTCCTGTATTCAACTGCCATTTCATTGATCCTCAGCCTCTTGACTTTCAGTCTTTCTCCCTGACTGCTCCTCGCTCTCCTGGTCCACCACACTCCTCTGAGCTTGGTCTTGCATACCACAATTATAATTATTACTCCCTCTTCTGTCTTTCTTTCTTTCATTCTTTCCACTTCCTTCAGCCTGTGGGTGACTCTGCACTGAGTGACAAGCCAAATGGTTTCCTGTGCACCAGGAAGCCATTTACTATGCTGGGTGGTAACCATATAAACAAATTTTGGCGCCTGGTGGTTTAGTGGGTAATTATTGCGCTCCAGTCATATTGAGCCGGTGAAGGTTTATATCCAAGGGGTGGTTGGGGTTGATTGCTCATGTAATGCCACTCAGGGATGAGTGAGGCTGGTCACTCTCATCTTAAATGTCGGGACCAACTGCCTAGCCCTGGGTTCCTATGCTCCTCATTTGGCAATGTAGGATTGGATGATGGATGGATGGAATTTATTTTTTAAAATTTATTTATTGATTTATTTTTGTCTCGACATCTACTCACTGGACGTAGTGCTGCTGTCGGGTGACTGCCCTTTCCTCTCGTCCTTCCTCTTCTGTTTTTTTTCCTTCATTTTTTCCTCTTCATTCTGTCTATGGGTGACTCTACGCTGAGTAACAAGCCAAGTGGTGTCCATGAAACCATTTACTATGCTGGATGGTAACCATATAACCAGATTAAGGTACTTGGAGATTTAGTGGGTAAGTAAGGCACTCCAGCTAGATTGAGCCTGTGCAGGTTTATATCCAAGGGATGGTTAGGATTTATTGCCCATGTAATACTACTCATGGATGAGTGAGGCTGGACACTCATCTTAAATGTCAGGACTAACTTGCCTAGCCCCAGGCTCCTGTGCTCCTCATGGGGAAGCACTGGGTTAGATAATGATGATTTTTTTTTTTTTTTTCCATCAGATGCCTATACCTACTAAGAGTATCAAGGATTAACTATATATATCTTTCCTCAGACGCCCATACCTACCAACAAGCCCGGTGTTGAACCGAAACGGCCATCACGTCCTGTTAATGTGACTGCCCTATGCCGGATATCTCCAACAGTGAACAACACTATACAAGTAAGACATTATTGACTATGTAATGTACAGTTAATTCTTTTTATTTACTTCATCCTTCATGTACCTTAGTCATTAACCTATTTATCTGATGACATCTTACTTAATTTTATTCTTCTATCTATAGATGATTTGACTCAACCTTCAGAAGGCCTCTTGTATTGAAAGGGGTTAATGTAAGCTATATCTAACCTCCCCAGTTCTCAAAGCTCTCCAGTGGTGTATAAAATTATTTGGTGATAGCAAGAATAAAATGAAAAATATGTTCTTGGATTAAAGAGGTTCAGGTGCGAGTAATGAAAAAACAGTAATTTTCTTTAAAGCAGACAAGGGACACATGCCATATTCATGAATTCAAGAATTGCAAGATTGGCTTTTACACACCTGTTAATCTCGTACGGAGAAATGCAACTCAGGTCACGCCACACCTTCTACTTTAATACATATTTACTCCACATCTTCTACACAATACATATTTTTGCCATAGCAAACAGTGTCTGTCATTAGTGATAAAATGTAAGGCAAGTGAATGAATGGCCCATACCACTGGGTAGTGAGCATTGTTAATCCTTTCATTACCAGTGGGATTGATTTATGTCATAAACTTCACTGAGCTCATACTGCCAGTGTCATCAGTCTAGTTGGGGCCACCAAAAATGACATGATAAATCCTTGAAAATTTTCACCTGCAGGATTTGGTATCATATTCAATTCCACTAGTATGCACCCAAACACTCAACAGCACAGTGCACCACTACCTGTGGCGGTAGGATAATATATACAGTATACAGTATATCCATCCATCCATCCATCATCCAATCCTGTGTTGCCCCATGAGGAGCATAGGAGCCCAGGGCTAGGCAAATTGGTCCTGACATTTAAGATGAGTGACCAGCCATACTCATCCCTGAGTGGCATTACATGAGCAGTGAACCCCAACTACCCCATGGATATAAACTTATACAGGCTTAATCCGACTGGAGCACCTTAATTACCCACTAAACCACCAGGTGCCATGATTTGGTTATATGGTTACCACCCAGCATAGTAAATGGTTTCCTGGTGTACAGGAAACCATTTGGCTTGTCACTCACTGTAGAGTCACCCATAGGCAGAAGGGAGAGGACAGAATGAAGGAAAGCAAGACAAACGAGGGAATGTAAAGTCACCTGTAGGCGGAAGGAAGAGGAAAGAATGAAGGAAAGAAAGACAGAAGAGGAAGGACAGAAGAAAGGAAAGAGCCGACATCCAAAGCAGCACTACATAATCTTGAAAATAAACAAGAACTTGAGATCGATGATCGAGTTCATCTTTATTGTTTCACTATATTTTGGACTGTCTTAGTCCCTCCTCAGGTGAGTACAGCAAGATCCAATTAATAAACATTACTGTATTTTAAGATAAAAGAACTGGATCTCTTCATGGGTAAAAAATATTATCTTAACTGTACATACATATGATAAATACACTAAAAATAAGGAGACTGCATGCAAATGTGAAAAATAACAATATATATATATATATATATATATATATATATATATATATATAACATGCATACATATAATGCTGTACTACCCCCAACAATGCTGTACTACCCCCAACCCTTCTGCAGGGGGTATAGCACCTATAAAACCCTGTACAAGACACCTTCATTACTGACAGTGCTTAAAGTCCTAATAAGGTAGTTGATAACAATCTTCCAATATCTACCTTTATATGTTCATGATACTGTACTCTGTTATTTTTTGCAGTTGTTAGGTTACCAACAGTACCATGAATAGCAAAAACTACAAATACTCCTTATGATTTAGGAATCTACCCCTCATGGGTTACAAATCTTCATTGTATAGTGGTAAGCATGAGGAAGCCAGCACACACACACACACACACACACAAGAAAAAAAGTAACAGCTTTAAAGTTGAAAAGATAATTAATCCAAGCACACTATATGGAGAATGTGAGTGCATTCAAGTACTTGGGTAGTGTGATGAGGAAGGATGGAACTTTGGGGGATGAAGTACGTGAAAGGGTACAGCAGGGAAGGAAGGTTGTTGGCACACTGAAAGCAGTGATGAGAAATAGGGAGGTGAGTATGGAAGTTAAGAAGTCACTGCATGATGGTATTGTGATCCCTACCCTGACGTATGGAAGCGAGGCGTGGACCTTGCAAGAGGGGAACAAGTCAAGAGTGAGAGCAGTGGAAATGAGTTACTTGAGAGGAGCATGTGGAGTGACATGGAGGGACAGGTTGACGAATGAAGAAGTGAAGGAACGTTGTGGGGTAGATGTGGATGTAGTTGAAAAGATTAGGAGAAATACACTGAGGTGGTTTGGACATGTGGAGAGGATGGAGAATGAAAGACTGACTAAGAGGGTGTATGTAGGTGAGGTGGAGGGAGGGAGAGGGAGGGGTAGACCGAGGATGAGATGGAGGGATGGAGTTGAGAGGTATATGAGGGAGGGGGGGGTGAGTTGGGGGGAGGGGAGTCAAATGGTGGGTGACAGAGTGACTTGGAGGCGTTTTGTCTGCGGCCACCCTTTGCGGGATTAGGGCGTCGGGCTATAGATAGATAGGTAGACACTATAAAGTAGCTTTAAAGTTACAATTAGAGTCCACCACAGTGGTATGGGAGTACATAATGATTACATGTGGTACAGTGGGCCCTTTACATATCAGGAAATGGAAACATAGATATACAGTACTGATTAACTTCATTTAGATTGTATATACAATATATTATATTGTCATAGGTGCTTTGTGGTAGGTGGGGGCGCTCACCATCTACTCACTCGATGTAGTGCTGCTTTCGGGTGTCTGACCTTTCCTCTTCCATCCTTCTTTCCTTCCATCCTCTTCTGTCTTTCTTTCCTTCTTTCTTTCCTTGTCCTATGGGTGACTTTACACTCCCTCTTCTGTCTTTATTTCCTTCATTCTTTCCTTTTCCTTCTGCCTGTGGGTGACTTTACACTGAGTGACAAGCCAAATGGTTTCCTGTACACCAGGAAACCATTTACTATGATGGGTGGTAACCATATAACCAAATTTTGGCACCTGGTGGTTTAGTGGGTAATTATTGCACTCCAGTCGGGTTTGAGCCGGTGAAGGTTTATATTCAAGGGGTGGTTGGGGTTGATTGCTCATGTAATGCCACTCAGGGATGAGTGACGCTGGTCACACTCATCTTAAATGTCGAGACCAACTGCCTAGCCCCGGGCTTCTACGCTCCTCATGGGGCAATGTAGGATTGGATGATGGATGGATGGATTCATAGGTGCTTAATTCCTTCAGTATAAGAGGTCTCTGACTCTCTGCCAAGGTTAAGAAAAAAAAGTCCATCACTGTTAAGAACAATAGACATGGTATTGTATTGAAGAGGTTATGGGAGATGGTTTCTGACTTGTTATATACAGATATCTCTCCTTAGCTGTTAACATTACCTGGTGGTAGCAAGAATAAAAGATGTCGTGTTGAAGGGGTTAAACATGTTGTGAAAATAATTAATAAAACATATAAGATAAAACTGTCATAATTTGCAGGTGTCTTGGTCATCAGAGTATGGGCGGTTGTACGTCATATCAGTTTATCTTGTGCAAAAGCTGACTTCTGATGATTTGCTACTTAGATTAAAAAATAAAGGAGCAAAATTGCCCGACTTCACACGGTCCCTCAGTAAGTATATTTTACTAATTCTTTCCTCATCTTTCTGTTTGATGTCATTTTCAGTTTGTAAGTACTGAGTGCTGCTTGTTGTGGCAGCACTTTATGAGTTACTCCATCTGAGAAAAACTTTTTAGGTGGTGCCAGTACTTTTCTTTTGTCATTGTTATATGACATTGCAGCTGATGGCCAGACAAGGAATGTTATACAGTATTAATGAAAATGTTTCATATTAGTCATACCAGTTATTTTATCATGCTCCTTCCAGTTAAGCAGAAGCTAGAGGATGCAGATTGTGAAATAGCAACAACCTCCTTACGGTGCTCCCTCATGTGCCCTTTGGGAAAAATGCGCATGGTAATGCCATGTCGGGCCAGCACATGTGACCACCTCCAGTGTTTTGATGCCTCTCTCTTCCTACAAATGAATGAAAGAAAACCCACATGGACCTGCCCTGTCTGTGACAGACAAGCACTGTATGATTGTCTAGTTATAGATGGGTAAGTAGATGTCGTAGTATATACTGCTAGCAGTGTGATGTGTGGATGTTACAGTAATGTCATCTGGGGCAAAAAATGTGGGCAGGTGGAGTATTGGAATATCTTTCATGTATAGGCTGAAGGGCACAGGTGATAGAAAGGAGTGCTGCTCTCATCTGAAAAGCCATCTGTAATTGACCAAAATTCAGTCCCTAAAGTGTTGTCACTGTAAAACTAATGTTGAGAAGATAGTGTTGGATGTGTCATTCATGAAATTATGTTTGAATTAACATATTTGGTAAACTGTGCTAAGAATGTACAAATTTGCCCTGCTTATTTTGTGATGATTTTGATTTTTAAGCCTCTTAACAGGTATTTCCAAGAAGTGTTAAAAGAAAACTCCTGCTCCAATGAAGTAACACTTCATAAAGACGGTAGTTGGACGCCCCTCATGCCTAAGAAGGAAACAAAGGAACCAGAGGTGACAAAGCCAAAACTGGAATTGTCTGTTGAGACTCTTAGTGATGAAAGTGATGATGACAATGATGATGCACAGGTCAAAGGTGAGTATATTATTATGTGACTGTGAATACTAACAGTGTGATTCTGCTGGTAAATGGAGAAAGAAAGAGAGACTCGAATAGGTAAAAGGGTTGTGGTGCCTCAAAATAGTGATGGAAGAGCCTCGGAGTCCCCAGGGGGGGGGGACCATAAATGCCCCCACCATCTGCCTGTCTCCCGGTGACGACTCAAGGTGCCTGGAACCACGATCTGACTCTCTTCTTCTTCATTTCTGCAACATTCGCGGCCTTTCCTCTAACTTTCGCTCTGTTGAGCACCACCTCTCCTCCTCTAAACCTTACCTTCTTTTTCTAACGGAGACTCAGCTGTCTGAGGCAACTGACAGCAAACCCTTTTCTGTATCCTCCTACTTTCTCTATACTCATTTCAAAGCCAAAGGTGGCTGTTGTGTATATATACGCAACAACTTATCTTGCTCTCGTGTTCCTGAACTTGATTCTTCTGAATTCTCCACACTCTGGCTTCGGCTTTCCTGTCATTCTCTGACTAAATATATATGTGCTGTTTACTTATCCCCTAATTCTACTGACTATCAAAAATTCTTCGACTATCTTACTTCTATGATGGAACACATTCTATCCATTTCTCCTTTCTCTGAAATCTCCATTCTTGGAGATTTCAATGTTCACCACCACCTTTGGCTCTCCTCTCCTTTCACGGATCCACCTGGTGAACAAGCCTACATCTTTTCTATCCTTAATGACCTAGAGCAGCTTGTACAGCACCCTGCCCGTATCCCTGACCGCCTTGGAGAGAGCTCCAACATACTTGACCTCTTCCTCACAACTAATCCTTCTGCTTACTCTGTTAATCTTTTCTCTCCGTTGGGCTCCTCCGATCACAACCTTATTACCTTAACCTGTCCTATCACTCCGGTACGGCCTGTGGACCCTCCAGGGAAACGTCGTCTGTAGCATTTTGGAGCCGCGGACTGGGAGGCCCTCAGGCAGTACTTCTTTGATATTCCCTGGAATGATTATTGCTTCCATGGCCGTGAGCCATCTGAGTGTGCCTTGCGCATTACGGAGGTTATTCTCTCGGGAATGGAAGCATACATTTCTTTCTCATATCCTTTGACTAATGCAAGAAAGCCTTGGTTTAATCACGCTTGTTCTAATGCTGTCTGCAACAAGGAGAGGGCCTACAAAAGGTACCGGAGCCAACCCACCCCTGAATCACATCATCTTTACGTTTCTGCCCGGAATCGTGCTAAGTCTGTTCTTCGCTCTACTAAAAATAATTTCATCCATACTAAATGCTCTCAACTCTCTGACTCGAATTCTTCCCGCTCCTTCTGGCATCTTGCCAAAATCTTTCTAACAACTTTACCTCATCATCCTTCCCTCCTCTTTTCTACTCTGATGGTTCTGTAGCTATTTCTTCTACTGATAAAGCAGATCTCTTCGCACAGACTTTCTCCTCCAATTCTACCTTAGACGATTCCGGTGCTGTTCCTCCATCACTTCCCCCCTCTGACTTCCTCATGGCTGACATTAAAATTTCTTCAGTTGATGTATTTTCTGCCATCACTGGCCTCAGTACTAACAAGGCATATGGGCCTGATGGGATCCCTCCTGTTGTTCTCAAGAACTGTGCTTCTGTGCTTACACCCTGCCTAGGCAAACTCTTTCGCCTTTGTCTGTCAACTTGTACCTTTCCTTCTTGCTGGAAGTATGCTCTCATTCAGCCAGTCCCAAAGAAGGGTGACCACTCCCAACCCTCCAACTATCGTCCAATTGCTTTAACATCCTGTATTTCAAAAGTTTTCGAGTCAATTCTTAATAGAAAAATTTTAAGGCATCTTTCCTATCACCACCTTCTTTCCGATCGTCAGTATGGGTTCCGTCAGGGACGCTCCACTGGCGATCTTCTCACCTACCTTTCAGACTCCTGGTCATCCTCCTTTCGGGACTTTGGCGAAAGCTTTGCCATTGCACTTGACATCTCAAAGGCTTTCGATCGAGTCTGGTATAAATCTTTAATTTCCAAACTGCCCTCCTACGGTTTCTATCCTTCTATCTGTGCCTTCATCGCTAGCTTCCTTTCTGGTCGTTCTATAGCCGCTGTTGTAGACGGCCATCGTTCTTCTCCTAGATCTGTCAACAGTGGTGTTCCTCAGGGCTCTGTCCTATCACCAACTCTCTTCCTTTTATTCATCAATGATCTTCTAAGCTGTACATCTAACCCTATCCACTCATACGCTGATGACTCCACCCTTCACCTTTCCATTCGGTTCCCGCAACGCCCATCTCAACAGTTACTTCAACAAGCAAGGGATGAGGCTGTGGCACACCTAATGTCTGATTTGGCTTGTATCTCTGACTGGGGTAAAAATAATATGGTTGTCTTTAATGCATCTAAGACTCAGTTCTTACACCTATCAACCTGACAAAATCTTCCACAGGTATACCCACTAATGTTTAATAATATTCAGCTTAATCCTGCATCATCCTTGAACATGCTTGGGGTTTCATTTACTCGGGACTTATCTTGGAAAGATCATATTACATCTCTTGTAAAATCTGCTTCCAAGAGATTGGGTGTGCTAAGCCGACTCCGCTCTTTCTTTACCCCTGCGCAATTGTTGACTCTATACAGGGGTTTTATCCGCCCCTGTGTGGAGTACAACTCTCATGTGTGGGGAGGCTCCCCACATACAGCTCTTCTCAATAGGGTGGAGTCAAAGGCTTTTCGTCTCATTAACTCTCCTCCTCTTACTGACTCCCTTCAATCTTTGTCTCTTCGCCGCACTGTTGCATCTTTATCTCTTTTCTATCGCTACTTTAATGGTCACTGCTCCTCTGAACTGTCTGCTTGCATTCCTCCACCTCTACGTCGGGCGCGTAGCACCCGTCTGGCAGCAAACTCTCATCCTTTTTCTGTCCAACTCTCTAATGCAAGAGTTAACCGTTACTCCCAGTCTTTCATTTATGCAACAGGTCAGCTCTGGAACTGTCTCCCTCTGTCTGTATTTCATGCTGCCTATGATCTCCAGTCTTTCAAACGCAGTGTGTCCAGGCATCTCAAAATGATCGGATCTTGAATTTGGCTCTATATTGTATTTTGTTTTTGTCTTGGAGGGAACTGTTACTACGGGCTCATGGCCTTTGGTTCCTTCTTCCTCACATAAAAAAAAAAAAAAAAAAAAAATGAAACTGTAAGAGGCAGGTGGCTTGCAACAGAGGTAGCTGGTGTTATGGGGGCCTTGATGTGGAGTAGACTGTTATGAGACTTCATTCTGACAGCTTTGGAGGCTGTCTACCATGTCTTGCTTATTTCTTTACTTTTGCTTATGGAATCTTAGTATGCTCTAGACTGCGAGATAATGCTGATTTTGTGTACGGCGTGTCGGGGAGAGCAGGTGGAAATTGTCAGACGTGAAAGGACTGAACTTGTTGGTGAATCTCTTGAGTGTGTGGAAGAGTTTTGTTATTTGGGAGACATGTTGTGTGCTGGAGGTGGGGCTGGAGCTAGTTCTGTGGCTAGGGTGAGAAGTGGTTAGAAGAAGTTCAGGGAGCTCTTGCCTCTCTTGACATTGAGAGGACTCTCCCTGCATGCTAAGGGGTCTTTGTATGCAGCATGTGTTAGGAGTGTAATGCTGTATGGTAGTGAGACCTGGGCAGTTAAGGAGGAGGATATTCGCAGGCTCAGACGTACAGAAATGACAGTGATTAGGTGGATGCGTAGTGCGTCCCTGTGTGCAAGGTCTGAGGGGGCTGGGTTTACGATGGAAGAGTTAAGAGGTAGGATGGGACTGGAATATATTGGTGTTGTGATGAGGAGAGGTAGATTGAGGTGGTTGGGGCACGTAGAGAGGATGGGGGATGATAATTCGGTGAGGAAGGTGAGAAATGTTAATATTGGGGGTGGTGGGGTTATGAGGGGTAGACTGAGAAAGACATGGGACGAGGTTATTAAGCGTGACCTCAGGGTTAAGGGACTGAACAGGGAGGCTGCAGCAGATCATGCATCATGGAGAGCCATCATTAGGTGACCAAGGCCGACGCATGCAAGCATGTTGGAGCCTTTAAAAATGAAACGAAATGATACTAAACAGTTATGAATGCATACTGTGATAATACTAGAATAATATTGATAACAAAATAGACATTCATTCATTCATTCATCATCAAATTCAATGTTGCCCCATGAGGAGCATAGGTGCCGAGGGCTAGGCAAGTTTGTCTTGACATTTAAGACAAGAATGACTAACCTCACTCATCCCTGAGTGGCATTACATAAGCAGTAAACTCCAACCATCCCTTGGATATAAACCTGCACAGGCTCAATCCGACTGGAGTGCCTTAATTACCCACCAAACCACCAGGTGCCATAATTTGGTTAGATGATTACCACCCAGTGTAGTCAATGGTTTCCTGGTGTACAGGAAACATTTGGCTTGTCACTCAGTGTAGAGTCACTCATAGGCAGAAGGAAGAGGAAAGACAGAAGAGGAAGGAAGGAACAGAGAAATGGGCAGGCATCCGAGAGCAGCACTACATTGTGTGAGTAGATGGTGAGTGCCCCCACCTACCGTGGATAACAAAACAATATACAGTACTGGTATGCAAAATATACGTGTATTAGCAAAATATATTATTAAGGAAGATATGCTAGAAAGTCTACTAACTTTGTGAAAACATGACCCATGGAATGCTTGTGCCCATATTGACACAGTCTGAATGTCAGTGGTAAGGTGTGAGTGTGAATAACCATGGGGACATCATGTACCCTCGCTCATCTAATTACTTCCCAAGAGTTGCTGGAAACTTTAGGGAAAAAAAAAAATTGTGTTTTGCTTCCATTGACCCTGTCTGCTACTATGAGTGAATGTGGCTACAGGCTAGGTAACTACCCACACTTTTTTAGGCCGGAAAATTAGCCACACATAAATTGAGTCAAAGTCCATGCTTAGACTTTCACATTGTTGTAGTCTTATGATGCTTCAGATATTCCATTTTCCTGACAATTACCATCAACTATTGGGAAGTAATTGGCCATTTTGCCACTTGGTTCAGTCTCCAGGCTGTAGAAAACATAAGTTTTGCCATGGCCAGACTTAGGACAGAGTTCCCTTAAAATGAAACATGGTATCATTTGATTTTATGTGATTTAAAAGCTAAGTCCTCTAATTTGAAAAGTGTATCCTTAGGTGAATAAAGCCTGGCAGATTGTTCATAGTTTTGTGGATGTCTGTGTTTGTCAGGCATTAAAGGTATACTGTATATGGATAAGAGCAAAGTGTTGTTCATTGAGAGAGAAGGTAACTTACAGTGGGATGTGATGGTGAATGGAGAGACTCAAATTGGTGAGTTTAAGTACCTGGTTACAGTGCCAGAGAAATAGGTAAATGTGCACAGGAAGTAGGAAGTATAGTACTGGGAAAGAAATTGGCCGGTGCACTGAAGGCTTCATTTTTATATAGAGAGCTGAGAATGGCAGCTGCGAGAGGCTTGCATGCAGGAGTTTTAGTATGTACATTAACATACGGGTTACATTAACATATGAATGCAAGACTTTGGTGTTGCACAAAAATGAAAAGAATAAGAGCAGCAGAAATTGGACTATTAAGGAACTTGTGTGGGCTGCAGAGAGTAGTTAGGATAAGGAATAATGTGATTCATGAGAGATGTGGAATAAGGAAGTCATGGAAAATGTACTCTGATAGTATGGTCATATGTAAAGAATGGGTTATAAAGGGTTTGTCTAAGTTTGAAGGTGGGAGGAGGCATGATTGGCCAAGAAGGTGTATAGATATGATAAATGAGTTTGTGAAAAAGCAAGGTGTGGAGGTTGGTGGGACCAGGATTGAACTGGTTGGAAGAATTTTGTATGGAGGAGTTATATATATCCATCCATCCATCATCCAATCCTGTGTTGCCCCACGAGGAGTGTAGGAGCCTGGGGCTAGGCAAGTTGGTCCTGACATTTAAGATGAGAGTGACCAGCCTCACTCATCAATGAGGGGCATTACGTGAGCAGTAAACCCCAACCACCCCTTGGATATAAATCTACACAGGCTTAGTGGGGGAGCGCGGTAGCTCGGTGGTAGGGTGTCGGGCTCATAATCGTGAGGTTGCGAGTTCGTGCCCCGCCCGGTGGCTGCAGTGCTGGGAGGGGTAGCGCTCTCCTGTAACCCTTGCAGGGCTATATGATCTGATGAGGTCTAGCTCGGGGATTAATCCCTTACACAGGCTCAGTTCGACTGGAGCACCTTAATTACCCACTAAACCATCAGGCACCATAATTTGGTTATAGGTTACCACCCACCATAGTAAATGGTTTCCTGGTGTACTGTACAGTATACATATATTTATCCATCCATCATCGATAAGAGCCCAAGTCTAGGCAGGACCAACTTGCCTAGCCCTGGTCTCTTACGCTCCTCATGTCATGAGGCAACATAGGATTCAATGATGGATGGATATATATATATATATATATATATATATATATATATATATATATATATATATATATATATATATATATATATATATATATATATATATATATATATATATATATATATATATATATATATATATATATATATATATGTATAATATATATATATATATATATATATATATATATATATATATATATATATATAATCTATATATATATAATATATATATATATATATATATATATATATATATATATATATATATATATATACCCACAGTGTATATATTCCCCCCCACCACCACCACCAAATTGACTCTAGCATATAGATGATGATATGAAGTGTAGAAGTGTGGATGTTTAGGCCTCTGAGGTGGATTCAGTATTTTGGGGATTGAATGAGTGAAGTGAGTGAATGAGTATGATTGATTTATTTGGGCTGACATTTACTAGTTCTCCTTCAGTTGGTTTTTTTCTTGCTTGCTGGACCCTACATCACTCCATGGTTGGCTGAGAAAAAGAGGTCTGGATGAGTATGATGATGAAGATTAGATATAAAATACAAACTGCATTGTCTAGTATACACCATTATACTGAATGGGATAAAAAGAAAAAGATGTTACCATATTGAGTTACTACAGGTGGAGTAGTTAATAATACAGCACTACCCATACTCCCCTTGATCAGCCTCTGCACCAGCAGCAGCTGAGAGCAGCAGTAAGAAAAGGAGTGCAGAGCTGGAGGTGATCACCCTCTCAGACAGCGATGATGATGATGATGATGATGATGATGATGCCCCTCCACCAGCTAAGCGACCCAACACAGGCCAAGGTTCAGCGACAACAGCAGCCACATCATCAGGTAGTCAGCCTTACAACCCACTGAGCTCGAGAATGTCTTTTCATTTTCCTCATACCATCTCCTAACAGTTTTATTCAGATTAGGACAGACTGTTTGAACTTGAGGAGGTAGGTATAGCCTTGCCAAACTCCCTCAGTACAGGAGGCCATCCCTGAGTTGAATAAAAGTGTTTGGTTGAAGCAAGAGTAAATTACAAATGACATCAACCACATTCAAAGTGTTAAAGGTCCACATTCTGTCAAATGATGAGGCTTTCTAACACCATCTCCCATCTATCTATCTATATATTGGCAGATGCCTCAATCCCGTAAGGAGTGGCCACAAACAAATCGCCTCCATGTCGCCCTGTCCAATGCCACTTCACTGCCTTGCTTGCAGCTCACACCCCCCTCTCTCATATACCTTTCCATTTCATCCCCCTATCTCTTCCTCAACCTCCCCCTCCTTTTTTCCCTCTCCACCTCACTCATATTCACTCTCCTCATTAGTCTCTTGCTCTCCATCCTCTCCACAGCCAAACCACCTCAGTGTATTTCTCCTAATGCATTCTATCACATCCACACCACAGCACCCCTTCACTACCTGATTTGTCAGTCTGTCTCTCCATGTAACTCCACATGCTCCTCTCAGATAACTCATTTTCATTGCTTTCACTCTTTGACTTTGTGTCCTTCCAACAAGGTCCAAGCTTCACTTCCCTACAGTAGAGTAGGTGTCACAATACTGTCATACAGTGACTTTTTACCTCCATGCTTACTTCCCTGTTCCTTATCACTGCTTTCAAAGAACCAGCAACCATTCTTTCCTGTTGTACCCTTTCAAACACTTCACCCACTAAACTTCCATCCTTACTCATCAAACTACTCAAGTACTTAAACACACTCACATTTTCCATTTCCTCCTCATCCAGCCTCACTGTACATTCAGTGACTTCATTTCTCTCCTAACAAGTTTATTTGTATAAGACACATTACCAGTAATATTTTCTAATACCCATTTGTTATTTATGCAGTCTTTGTTGGTATTAGAAGGATAGAAATAGCAGGAAAGGAATACTAGATTGTAATATTCAAGGTAAATCACTAAGAAAGAGGTGCTAGAAAGCTTCCTAATCTGATGAGAATGTAGGCCAGAGTCAAGGTGCAGGCAGATTGCTACTTTTAAATCGAATGACTTTTGGGAGAAGTGTGTGGTAATTATAGGGGCATTTGTCTTCTTAGTATAATAGGAAAAGTGTATGGTAGGATACTTATTGACAGAGTTAGAGAAAGAACAGAGGAATTAGTTGGAGAAGAACAGGGAGGCTTTAGGAAGGGAAGAGGTTGTGTAGATCAGATATTCATTCTTAGATCTTTAGTGGAAAAGTTTCTAGAGAAGGGAAAGACGTTGTATGCGGCTTTCATGGATTTGGAGAAAGCTTATGACAGGGTGGATAGACAAGGATTGTGGAAAGTATTAAGAATATATGGAGTAGATGGGAAGTTGTTGAATGCTGTGAAGAGTATGTACGATGGTGCGAAGGTTGCAGTGCGTGTGGATGGTGAACTAAGTGAATTTTTCTCTTTGAAGGTTGGGTTGAAACAGGGATGTGTCATGTCCATGGTTGTTCAGTCTGTACATGGATGGGGTAATAAAAGAGGTACAAGGTAGGGTAGTGGATGTTGGAGTGGCCCTGGTGAGAGAGGATAGTGTTTGGAAACTCCCTGTACTGTTGTTTACAGATGATACTGTGTTGTTGAGTGAAGACGAAGGGGAGCTGCAAGGCTTGGTGGATGAGTTTGGGAGAGTGTGTAAGAAACGGAATCTAAATGTGAATGTAGGGAAGAGTAAAGTGATTGTCTTTGAGAGAGGTGAAGTCAGTGAATGTACAGCGAGGTTGTATGGTGAGGAATTGGAAAATGTGAGTACGTTTAATCACTTGGGTAGTGTGATGAGCAAGGATGGAGGTTTGGAGGGTGAAGTGCTTGAAAGGGTACAGCAGGGAAGAAAGGTTGCTGGTTCTTTGAAAGCAGTGATAAGAAACAGGGAAGTGAGCATGGAAGTGAAAAGTTACTATATGACGGTATTGCGATACCAACTCTAACGTATGGAAGTGAAGCTTTGACGTTGTTGGAAGGACACAAGTCAAGGGTGAGAGCAGTGGAAATGAGTTATTTAAGAGGAGCTTGTGGAGTCACATGGAGAGACAGGCTGACGAATGAGTATATAAAGGAGCGTTGTGGTGTGGATGTGGATGTGATAGAAGCGTTATGAGGAACACACTGAGGTGTTTTGGCCATGTGGAGAGGATGGAGGGTGAGAGACTGACTAAGAGAGTGTATGTGAGTGAGGTGGAAGGGGGAAGAGGGAGGGGGAGGCCGGGGATGAGATGGAGGGATGGGGTGGAGAGGTATATGAGAGAGGGGGGTGTGAGTTGGGAGCAGGGCAGTGAAATGGCGGAGGACAGGGCGACGTGGAGGCGATTTGTTTGTGGCCACCCCAAATGGGATTGAGGCGTCTGGCAATAGATAGATAGATAGACTTTTGGGACATGCTTCTGGTTCATGACAGTGGTTGAAAGCACAAAAAAAAAACTGTTTACTGCACATTCGTAAACAACTTTAAAGAACAAGTATTAATTCAGTTGCATCTTACTGATGAAGCAACCTTAAATGCTAGTGATTAAATTTTTTGACAAGAACTAATAATACTGTCTTATCTTTCTTAGGTTTGTTGTTACTTTTATCTAACTGTATAGTTTGACTAGTTAAGTAGTTGTCTGCCACAACAACAAAATTGGGTACTGCCCACATTCCTAGGGTTTGTTGCATTGCACTTAATTAGTACTTGTTTACTGAATTTCATCCCTACGTGTCAAGTGGGGTTGGTGGAGGATTAGTGCCCCTCTCTGTAAAACAATTAACTCTAAGCCCTTGACCACCCCGTTTGGGATACATGACGTCTGGCAATGGATGGATGGATGGTTTACTGAATTAAATTTTTATCTACTGTATATTCACCAGACTCCATATAGATATACCCATTGTCTGGGTTAGGTAATCTTAAACTTGTGTATGTGTGCATGAGTGCATGCATGTGTTTTTCTTGTGAGAAGGGAAGTTCAGTGTTATCTGGTGGTGAATGGAGACAGACTGAAATTTGTATAAGAGTCTTAAATGAATGTGTGTGTGTGTGCATGTGTGCGTGCGTGCATGCACGCGCGTTTATGCTGTGTGTGCATGTGCTTTTTTTTTTTTTTTTTTTTTTTTTTTTTTTTTTTGAGGAGGAGGAGGAAAACTCGTGTAATCTGGTGGTGAATGGAAACATTGAAATTGGTAGAATAATTATAGAATGTTGCTAAAAAAATAAATAAAAAAAAAGTAAATTACTGAAGGAAGTACAGTATAGCTTACAATACCTTCAAGAAGAAAGGTAGCCTGTGTTGTGAGTGCCTTGTAACGAAACAGAGCATCAGATATGCTAGTTGGAAGAAGCGTGCTTGATGATGTGTAATGCCCACAGTAATGTAGGTTTGTGAAATTTTGGAATGCCATGAGTTTGAAGAGTCCTGAGTGAGAGCAGTGGAAATGAGATTGTTTAGCGTTATGTGTATATGTTAAGTCGTTTAGTTAACAAGCATAGATTCCTGAAAGGTGTGAAGTAAGGAGAAGAGAGCATGCCAAGATAATTCTGATTATGTAGATACAGTACACCCTCAGTACAATGAATTAATTGGTATCAGACCCATGATGATAAAGTCAAACACCATGCTGTTCAGTAATTTCCCAGGCGTTGTGACTTTCACTGAACAAAGATCGTTAAATACCATATAGAGCATCATTCATCTGTACAGTTGTACACAGTAACATAGCGCTAGGTCTAAATGGCTGTTTTTCTCAATAAATGCTCAATTTATGACTCCTTTTACTATGCTGGTCACCCAGAGACTGATGTGGCTTTCCGCGGGATGCGGATGAGAGAGGTGGGGGGGGACAGTGTGTGTATGTGTCTCGTGCATGCGTGGAGGGATGCCATGCTGGTCGGTGTTTCCCGTGTGTCCATTCTTTTACCGAACAAAATTCGTTAAATGAACATAATGTTTGGCCAGCTCAAGGTGGTCATTAAAACCAAAGTTCATTAAAAGAGGGTTTGGTATACATGGGTTTACTGCAATAGGGTATATTTGATTGAATTTGAAGTAGGATGAGGTGTAGGCCATGATGATGATGCTAGTGTATCTACTGTAAAAGAATGTTTGAAGAAGCATTGTATGGATTTTAAGGAAGGATTTGACAAGGAAGCAAGTAATCACACACAGCTTCAGCATGTCATTTTTATGCTACATGTTAGGAAGTCTCTCAATCTAGGTAAACTTTGAATCATCCAGGTGTAAAGCCAGCTGCTATGCGCTACTTTTACATTTGATGAAAGTGGAAAATTGTCGAACCACTGATCTTACAGAATCTTAAAAAATGGTGAAATGGATGGAACCTACTATACATCTGTAAAATAGAAAGTGAAGGGAAGCTGCATATATACACTGCTTTTGTATTTTTTTTTTTTTTTTTTTTTTTTTTATCATTCTTAGTTTTTGACCAGTGTTGAGGGGTGTTGCACAGTAAAACCAAGGATTATTATAAAATATATTTTATGCCTGCACATCCTTAGTTTTTTGTGATCATACCCTTGATATAATCTTATTACAGTGACAGAAATAGTTATATAACATATCCCTCTAGCATGTCCTTTGTCAGGTGCATATGCAGGCTGCATCAGTCATGCTTATGTAATTTCCTCTTCCTTTTTTTTTTTTTTTTTTTTTAAATAGGTGTGGCAAAGGTAAGCAAATGAGGTTTGTACCTGGTTTATTTTTAATTGCAGTATACAACATATTGTATCACTGAACTTTTTATTTCTTGATGTATACGGTCGAAGGTATATATACGAAATGTCTTTTATGCAGTGTCATGTAATGGAACCAGTGGTCTGCTATCAGTGGCTGGAGTCAGCAGTGGTGGGGCAGCATTTTCTCTGCCATCATCAGGGTCAGTGAGCCCTCAGGTCATCTGCCTGGATAGCCCTACTTCCTCTCCCTCGCCCCCTACTCGTAGAGTCAACAAGGGGCCTTCCCCTCTGCCTGCAGGCACTACAATGACTCCTGTTGTGTCTGTTGCATCGGTGTCCTCCTCTGGGAGTAGTGAACAGCGACAGATCATCAGTATCACCTCCAGAACCACCCCTCCTGTCACCACCACCATCACCACCAGTAGACGGAGCCCCATCCCTCACACCATTATCACACCCATCTCCTCTGCGTCCACCACCTCATCCACACGGGCGAACACCAGTGCTTCCTCCTTCTTGCCCACCACGTCCTCATCTAGCTTCAATATTCGGCCAACCTCTTCAGCCGCTGCTGCTGCCGCAGCTGCAGCTGTTGCAGAACTTACTGGCATAAGCTCAAATCCTTTTACCCTGTCACCAACACTTCAGAACCTCTTTACTCCATTAGGATTGATGCCTCCCTCAACTGTGTCTAACACCCTACCGTATAGACCTCAGGACAGATATATGTAGGATTATTTAGCAGTTACACTAGTTTGGTATATAATATTGTATTTGAAATGACATTTTTAATATCAGACTGTAATTAAGTTCTGTAAATCAGTACTCCATAAAAACCACTTGGGATGAGACACATCTTTGATTATACATTGGATTATTTGCCTGTTTCACCAAAGTGTTGCTGTTACTGTGGATTAAATATGAAATCATACTTGCCATTACCTACTATTTTGGCATTTATGAAGAGCAGCCTTATGGAGAGAGTAGATCACTGATAGTGGTAATATAACAGTACAGTACAAATGTATTACTTGTAGGATTGGTCACACAGTTGCACAGTGGTGGGGGTCGTGTCCAGTATGATTAATCTTACCTTTCTTTTAGATAAAAGTGGTGGTTTGTGTGGTATTTTGTCAAGTATTGTGAATGAAAATGCAGAACACCTGTCAAGTGGTAGTTACATGGCCCTAGGTTTTAATTTATAACTTATTTTCTACCAACTGTCAGCTGATTTCAATTGTGTAGTCTTATTTAGTTACACATAGTAGACTTACTGTAGGAACAAGTTCAATTTTTCAAATGAGTATGGATTTGAATGTAATAGTAGAAGTATACTGGTGTATGTTTATATATATATATAATTATATATATATTAGCCAATAATAAATTTTCTTTCATATTTTAAAATCATGTCTGTAAAGCATCTGATAAAAATTATGCATGGTTAGGAATATATTAGCTAACCTTGACCACTTAATGTGTTTTGTGTTATAATTTGCACTGATCACTGCATAATGTAGTTGCCATTTAAAGAATCTCGGCAGCTAATACTACATATTTCAAGCTAAACATCGGTGTCCATGGCATGGAAGTGTTGCAATAGTGACAAATTTAGTAAGTTACACATGGGTGTACTGTATGTTGATAAATTATTTTACAGCTTATGTATGTCCTACAGAATTATGAATGATTAAATTCATTACATTTATTTATTTGACTATTGTTGCTATTAATGTCATTAGTTATTGATGCTTGAGTTAAAATTCAGTTTAATCAAAGAATCCATTGAATATGACAATCTGCTGTGTGCAAATGTTCATGAAGTGTTATTCTATAAGTAATGCATTACAACAATACTAAAAAAAAATTTGTAGCATTGTTGATGTCAGGTCATCTGAGCATTTAAGTATGTTATTGTCAGGCATCTTGGTGCATACATCAGCTAAGGATACAGTGCTTTGTATACGAAAGACAATTTTACCTTTGAATGTAAGCATGGGAATCGTGACATAATGCTGTGACTTTTATCAGGTGCAGAGAGCAACCAGTATGCTCTGTGCTTGCCAAACAGAAAGTATACTTTTACATTGAGCTTCTTTCCTGTTGTTTTCCTCTAAAACTTAATGTCTCACTAATCTTGCACACATCCACACTGTACCATAACAGTACAGTACATACTTATGGATGTCTCAGTATTGAGGTTATATTACCTGTACAGCAGATATATTATTACTCAATCACTTCAACAGAAGAATGTGTAAATTCCAAGCGTTTGTGAACACTATTTATCAGGTGTCCAGTATTTTGCCATGGCATACTGTACAGTATATTAGTGTGCCATATAGGTATAACCACAGTATACTGTCTCACTGTATATAAGTTATGAAAAACTTTTGCAGAGTTCATCTTATAATTCTGAAATCATCACACAGCCTATTCATGTAATAAAATAACATACAGTATATATAAGAGCTGCAGCATATTGTATATGTGTGCTGGTTCTGGGTTGAGCCTGGACGCTTCTTTGGAAGTCTTAGTGGAAACACATTCAGAGAAAGACCTGTACAATACAGACACATATTGATAAGTGGATACAATGAATTATTTTGAAATAGTGTAATTCTTTTTCAGCCAAATCCTGTTGAATACCATACTATTTTTCTCCAGCTCAATTGTCTTGAATTAAGTGTAATGAAAGTATGTCATTTCACAGTACAGTAATACAGTAGAGAAAAACATAACTTAAGGTATAGAATGCCACGGGGCCACAACAGATCCACAAAATCAGCAGACAACATTCCAAAGGCCATCATTACTGGGGATTTTTCCTTTTCATTAGCGCTTGTACATATTTCACCAGCCAGTAGTTATCAGTGTGAAGGAGAGCTATTACAAGACTTGTACCACACATCTCACGTCACTTCTTGTATCAGGAGGGGCCAGAGCCATCCCATTGAAATCTTCATGATGACATTTTTAATAAAGTTTGTTAAATAGCATTAATCTGTATTATTTTCATCACTATTATCCTTTTGGAGGTAGGGTTAGCTATTATAGACAGGGAAATACTTCCACAAGAGCCAAAGTATGCCTACAAGCTTGGTAACTAGTCACAGTCTCTCTTATGCAGGAAACTCAGTCACGAGTGTGTAAAGGCAAGTCCAGGCTGACACTCGTTCTATAACAAATTTGATTAGTGTTTGGATCACATTCTTATACCATCAGATAGAATACACTGACATCACTAAGCCCCACCTCCTACAAGCCTTGTTTGCTACTGGACGTGTGCTTACCCAAAACACATCAGGACAGTACAGTCGTCTTGTTATACGACTATTCTATGTGATGAACTATGATGATAATTCAGAAGTTAACATTTCTCAAAATAACAATAAAAAATTGGTTGTGATTTTACTACAACGATATTTGCAACTGCCACCTCAGAGAATCTCATGCAGACAGCGACACAAGCAAGCCAGCAGTCAGCTGTCTTAGGCAACATGGCTGCCCAGGGTTTACATGCACAGAACCCCATCTTGGGTCTGTGCATGCAGTGGCCTTTGCACCAATCCTTTATCTCACTCACCCACTTGCTGACATGTCCCACACCTGTGACCATCTCCTTTGCATTCTCAGAGTTACCTAACCTCGCTTGCATAAGACTGTAACAGATCTATCATTATCTCCTACTAAATGTGCAGGTTTGCTACAAATTGTGCTGCATGTGAGAGGAGTGAATGATGAAGTGAAAGAGAGAGATTGTTCAGGTGCTTGAATATGCAAGAGTGGATATATGTGGATTGACTGAAACTAAATGGAAAGGTGAAAGGGTGAGAGAGTGGGAATATGGTTTAGATATATGTGTGGGAGTTAATGAGAATGAGAGGGCAAGAGAGGGAGTATGTCTGATGATATGCAAGAAGTGGAAGGAGAATATAAGAGAGTACGGAACAGTGGGTGCAAGGATTGTATGGGTGAGGATGAAAGTGGGTATACAAGCGTGGGCGATTGTTTGTGCGCATGCGCCGACAGAGGATCGAGTGGCAAGAGTGAAAGATGAGTTTTGGGTGGGTGTAGACGCATGTATGGACAAATTTGAGAGGAGGGAGAGAGTGCTTTTGACTGGAGACATGAATGGTGAAGTTAGGGAATGTACGAGTGGATGGCGTGGCTGGTCAGTGGGGTGTGCCAGCTGAAGTAGATGGGAATGGTAGTGCTTTGGTGGACATCTGTGCTGGTATGGGGTTGGCAATAGCTAACACCTACTTTCAGCATAAGATGATCCACAGGTATACATGGAGAGTAATAAAGAGGATGGATGGTGAACTTGTTGAACGAAAGGCAATGATAGATTATGTGTGTGTGGATGAGCGAATGAGAAGACAAGTGTTGGATGCAAGAGTGTGGAGAGGGTGGGGGAATGGAATCTCGGACCATCACTTAGTGATGGCCAAGGTAAAGCTGCAAAGAAAATGGTTGAGGAGACGAAGGGGAAGACAGGAGGAAACAGCTCCTGTGAGAAGAGAGGAGAAGCTGCAAGATAGTGAGAAAATGGCAGAGTATAAGAGCATAGTGGAAGAAAGATTGGGAAGGCATGAATTAGAGCAGATGGAAGGGGTGGAAGACGTATGTAAGATATTCACGGAAGAGATAGGAGCAGTGTGTGAGGTGGTTTGTGGAGTGAGAAGGAGATGCAAGGGACAGCATGGTGGAATGATGAGGTGAAACGAGCTGTGGAACAAAAGAAGAAGGCATATAGTGAATGGCTAGCGAGTAGAGGTAGGGGAGAAGATGAGAGAGAGAAGAGAGAGGTATATGTGAGCAGGAGAAGGGAGTTGAAGAGATTGGTGAAGGACAGTATGAAGAATGTGGATGAAGAATTTGGGAGGAATCTGCGTGTGAAATGGAGGGAGAGTAAGAAATTGTTTCGGAAGGTGGTAAAGAAAGTAAGGCAGTGTGAAAGGGAAACTAGTAGGGGAGTGAACGATAGGAATAATAGATGGTTGGTGGAGAAGAGAGAGAAATTGAGGAGATGGAAGGAGCACTCTGAGGATCTGTTGAATGTAGAGAGTGAGAGCAGAGCGAGTATCAGTGGTTGGGGAATGGCTGGGAGAAAAAGAGATGAGTGGAGGGAGGAAGAGATCAGTAGGGCGGAAGTAATGGAAGCAATGAAGAAGAGCAAGACAGGAAAGGCCCCAGGAACTGATGGAGTGTGTGTGGTGAAATGCTGAGGTATAGGGGTGAGATTGCTGTGGAGTGGATATGGAAGTTGTGAAGATTGGCTTGGGAATAGGGAAGGGTTCCAGAGGACTGGAAATCAGGTATAATTGTTCCTTTATACAAATGAAAAGGGAAGAGAGAAGTATGTGGTAACCATAGCGGTATTTGCCTTCTTAGTGTGACTGGAAAAATATATGGTAGAATACTCATTGATAGGGTTAGGCATATGAGGCGTCTCGTGGACAAGGGGCGAATGCGCCATTTTTTTTTTTTTTTTTTTTTTTTTTTTTTTTTTTTTTTATGAGTCTCCCTACGTGTCAAGTGGGGTTGGTGGAGGATTAGTGCCCCTCCCTGTAAAAACAATTAACTCTAAGCCCTTGGCCACCCTGTTTGGGATACATGGCATCTGGCAATGAATGAATGAAAGTTATGAGCGTTTAAAGTTCAGGAATAGGTGGCAGACACAGAATATTATAGAATAGCATGTTATCATATATCATTAGAATCCTCTGGAAGAGGCAAATTTATACTGCAAAAAAAAAAAAAAAAAAAAAAAAACTAAAATACGCGATGGTGTTTTTTCAGCATATAGTAATTATTGTTCAATCAACTTGAAATTCATTCCTGTATTAGATGTAAATGAAACTAAGATATGAAATTTTCAGCCAAAAATTCCTATAATTAATATTTTCCCTATAATTATTAATTAAATATTTTCATCTTATCGGCAACACGTTGTTTTATTGTGTGTATGATAACCATTATATTGTTAATGACTGACACAATGAAGTTATAATACTCACCAACTATTTACAACTCCAACCGCACACCAAGATGAAGAGGGGGGGGGGGGGCCTGATAGTTAGTAGTTGAGGACGTCATCGGAATGTAAACTGAGCCAGGCTTCACTCACGTGCTTGGCGGGATGACTAGCGGGGGTGCTAGTGCACGTCTGATAGGCTGAGAGGCGGCCCTGTAACTCTGACAGAGGGAACCGCTCGCCCATTGGCTGGGCGCGTGCCGACATTCGCCCCTACCACTCTGAAATCACAGACCCTCCCCGCCCTTCTCCTCCCCTCCACGTGTGCAAAACAAGGGAGATTGAACCTAGAATTCTGAACCCACATGGGTCGGAATCAGAAAACGCTCTTCACCACGAGATTTTCAGTGCTTCCATCTATCGGAAAACATGCATAACTCATTTTTGATGGGGGTGGCGCATTCGCCCCTTGTCCACGAGACTCCTCATATGACAGAGGAGCTAGTTGGAGAAGAACAAGGGGGATTTGGGAAGGGAAAAGGGTGTGTAGATCAGATATTTGTTCTAAGATGTTTAGTGGAGAAGTATCTAGAGAGGGGAATGAAAGTGTAAGCTGCTTCATGGCCTTAGAGAAAGCTTTTGACAGAATAGACAGACAAGATATGTGGAAAGTATGAAGAATATATGAAGTGGAGGGGAAATTATTGAGTGCTGTGAAGAGTATGTACTGTACGAAGGAGCTAGGGCTACAGTGCGATTGGATGGTCAGCTGAGTGAGTTCTTTGATCTCAATGTGGGACTGAAACAGGGTTGCGTGATGTCTCCATGGCAGTTTAATATATACATGGATGGAGTTGTAAAGGAGGTGCAAGGTAGGGCAGTGGATGTGGGGGTGGCTCTAATGAATGAGGGCAAAATTTGGAAGATTCCGGTGTTGCTGTTTGCTGATGATACAGTATTATTGAGTGAAGATGAATGGGAGTTGCAAGGGTTAGTGAATGAATTTGGGACAGTGTGTAGGAAGAGGAATCTGAAAGTTAATGTAAACAAGAGTAAAGTTACGGTGTTTGAGAGGAATGAAGTCACAGAATGTACAGTGAGGTTGGATGGTGAGGATATGGAGAATGTGAGTGCATTCAAGTACTTGGGTAGTGTGATGAGTAAGGATGGAACGTTGAAGGATGAAGTGCGTGAAAGGGTACAGCAGGGAAGGAAGGTTGTTGGTTCATTGAAAGCAGCGATGAGAAATAGGGAGGTGAGTATGGAAGTTAAGAAGTCACTGCATGATGGTATTGTGATCCCTACCCTGACGTATGGAAGCGAGGAGAGGACCTTGCAAGAGGGGAACGAGCCAGGAGTGAGAGCAGTGGAAATGAGTTCCTTGAGAGGAGTATGTGGAGTGACTTGGAGGGACAGGTTGGCGAATAAAGAAGTGATGTAATGTTGTGGGGTGGATGTGGATGTGGTTGAGAAGATAATGAGAAATACACTGAGGTAGTTTGGACATGTGGAGAGAATGGAGAATGAAAGACTGACTAATAGGGTGTATGTAGGTGAGGTGGTGGAGAGGGGGAGAGGGAGGGGAAGACAGAGGATGAGGTGGATGGACGGAGTTGAGAGGTATATGAGGGAGGGGGGAGTGAGTTGGGGGGAGGGTAGTCAAATGGTGGGTGACAGAGCGACTTGGAGGCATTTTGTCTGCGGCCACCATTTGCGGGATTAGGGCGTCAGGCTAGAGATAGATAGAGATGTAATAGCAAGTCGACAGAGAACTTTTAATGTGAAATATCTGAAACTCTTAACTTGGAAATCATCTCTGGTGCTATCCCCAGTGGAATGTGTGTTCTATTGATGCTGCAGACATCAAGGCTAAGAGGACAAGGCTACCATAGCTCTCCCGCATTATGGGTGAGTGACTCTGAGATGAGTGATGTGGTGTGGCAGTTTTGGAGGAGGTACAAGAACATCATCAAACAGACCACTGACAACATAACAGTGGTGTGGATGGAGGTGCCACTGAGCACACTGAATGCCATCTGATGCAAAGTGTGGCCAGAGTGTGTGAACTCCTGCACGGGGGTCCTGGTGGTGAACATCCATAAAGACATCTTCGACCTCTCATGTGAGGTGGGATTTAATCACTGTGAATTTAGTTTTTTTCATTTTTCTTCTTTTTTTTTTTTTTTGCTGACTACATAAATGTGGAGGAATTAATCTAAACAACTTGATATTTCTTGTGCTAACTTAGTTTTGACTTCCTTTATTTTGTAGGTGAACTTAATAATGATATTCTTAAAAATTGGTTTAGGGTAAAAATGGAGTGTATGAAAATATATACAGCTATGTTGTGTCCCAGCAACATTAATAAACTGCCAAAAAGTCAGCAGCATATGGTTAATCCCATTATGAGCGGTCTTTCCTCGACTAAATAAATTCATCTGGCAGTATCGTGGAAAAAGCAGAAAAAATATACAGTATTACTGAACTTCAGAGGTTAATGGGCATAGTTCTACTCCACTGTGATGTGTCTTTCTTACACTGGATAAAACAAGGTATTTGATATCTGAATTAAATCCGTTAATAATAATTATAATAATAATAATAATATATATATATATATATATATATACATATATATATATATACATATATATATATATATAAAATCATGCTGGGAGGTACTGTAATTAAGACTGTTTCTAACCCCTTCACTATAAGCTCTCTCCCTTCTAAACTGAAATGTGAAAAAGTAAATAAGTTGCTCAGTAACAATTAAAATAACCTACAAGTATGACATACACCACCATACTGAAGGGGTTACTCCTTCAGCCCAAGCACAGAAAAACTAGTTAATAACAATTTTTTAAATGGTGCTTCAGTATGGCATCCCCAGGCTGTAAGAAGTACTAATGAATCACTGCCATTTTATAAAAAGCATTCATTGATATGATTTATGTTTTTCACCTACAATGTTTCATCGAATGTCATATACTGTACATTTCATTCCTCATGAAATCTTAGGCTATAACAGCATGAAGTAACTGCATGCATGTTATGCAGTAATACAATAACAAAAAAGATATTGAGGTTTCTTAAACAATAATAAATTTTTCTTCTACTTCTTGCCTTTTGCTGCTAATTCCAACCCTCGAATATACTTGCGAGGTATGTGGTAGGTTTCTGTAATAAGAAATTGGGCAGTATTAATATGACAAAAATCACAATTAAAAACCTTAATACTATGACTCCCTAATATGAATATATTACAAACAAAAACATTAGGCTTATAATGAAGAACAGCACTATAATCAAGGCTACCTCTTAATGCCATTTTTCCCTCCTTACTTTCTCCCCTCTTATTTATGCTTTGTTTCACTTCACAGCAAACAGTCATCAAGTAATCACGTATATTATTAGCCCCTTGAATCCACTGCCATCTTTTTCAGTTTCTTCCTGTTACCTCCAGGCTATAATATTCAGCTTAGGTGAGCGTTTCCAACTAGGAGGGGTTAGACATAGCCTAAATTAACCCCTTTCTCTACCTGAATTAGACAGCCTTCCAAAGTTGAATAAAATTGTCTGGAGGTGGCCTGATTAATATATAAAAGATGTCACTGGACAAAGCACAGATCTGCTAAGTCAACAACACTCAGTGGAACCTAATATCCCTGTGGCTTCCATTATCCCTTCTGTCACCAAGCCTCTGTACTGCAAGGGAATAAAACTTCTTTCCATTTTTTTCTGAAACTTGCAAAACATAATCAAAGTCATAAGTGGGATAATGTGCACCTCAGATGGTTTTACTTTTTTGAGATAAGACCACCAAAACTTATCAAGATAACTCCCTAATTGGAAAATTCTGTAATTACTTTTTTTGCTAAGTCCTCTGACACACTTCCCTGTCCTAATGCAATCCTGCTAAATTTAAGTAAATAATCCACTAGCATCTCTCTAAAACATAAAATTTTAGCCATTCATCATAATTTCTACGCACTCAGGGAACCTTTCTGAAATGTACAGTAAATTTTCACATGTCGAGTTAGTTAGACAAGGAATATGAAATAGTACGGTCATTGGATCAAAACATATTTCCATAAAATTTTTTCAGAACTGCCAGTACTTTTTCACATCTAAACACACATTGGATTTTCTTTCTAACCACTCCTGACATTCCCAAATGAAACAGCATCAGCCTCCCTTTCACTTGTGACATTCAGAAAGGTACAAATGTCCCCTCAACTTTTATCCGCTTTTGTTCTCCACTACCATATCCTTTACAATTTGTATTAACTCCTTTCACCACCTTCCTGAACATAAACATCACCACACTTCCTTTGACAGCCTTCATTTAACCCAGCCCTACTCTGCAATAAATCTATCAATCTATCTATAGCCCGACACCCTAATCCTGCAAAGGGTGGCAGCAGATAAAATGCCTCCGAGCCGCTCTGTCACCCACCATTTGACTACCCACCCCCCAACTCACTCCCCCCTCCATAATATACCTCTCAACTCCATCCCCCCACCTCATCCTCGATCTTCCCCTCCCTCTCCCTCCCTCCACCTCACCTACATACACCCTCTTAGTCAGTCTTTCATTCTCCATTCTCTCCACACGTCCAAACCACCTCAGTGTATTTCTCCTAATTTTCCCAAAATTTTGAATGTAACAAGTGAGGTGGGGGCGCTCACCATCCACTCACTCGATGTAGTGCTGCTCTCGGGCGTCTGCCCTTTCCTCTCCATCCTTCTTTCCTTCCATTCTCTTCTGTCTTTCTTTCCTTCATTCTTTCCTTGTCCTTCTGCCTACGGGTGACTTTATACTCCCTCTTCTGTCTTTCTTTCCTTCATTCTTTCCACTTCCTTTAGCCTGTGGGTGACTCTACACTGAGTGACAAGCCAAATGGTTTCCTGTGCACCAGGAAACCATTTACTATGCTAGGTGGTAACCATATAACCAAATTTTGGTGCCTGGTGGTTTAGTGGATAATTATTGCGTTCCAATCGGATTGAGCTGGTGAAGGTTTATATCCATGGGGTGGTTGGGGTTGATTGCTCATGTAATGCCACTCAGGGATGAGTGAGGCTGGTCACTCTCATCTTAAATGTCGGGACCAACTGCCTAGCCCTGGGCTCCTATGCTCCTCATGGGGCAATTTAGGATTGGATGATGATGATGATGATAGTAAATTGTATATATTTGGTCTTACTAACATTAAATGAGACAAGGTTATTTTGTCCCCATTCAGTGATCTTAGATAAGTCTTGTTTTATGGAGATGGCTGCACTGGGTTGAGAGTTAGAGATATTAAACTTTGTGAATGGGTGTTTTAGTGGTAAGTGGTGGCAACCATCATCCACTCACTTGATGTGCTGCCTACATCTTCCTTAGCCTGTATCATTCTTTTCCTGTGCCTGCCCTCCTCTCTTCCTACTTCTCTCATCTTTCCTGTCACTTCTTATTGTTATTCTTTCCTTTACAGGTGGCTTTACATTGAGTGACAAGCCAAATGGTTTCCTGTAGGCCAAGAAACCATTTACAATGCTGGGTGATAACCATATTACTAAACCATACATGCTCCCTACGTGTCAACAAGTTGGTTGGTGGAGAGTTAGTGCCCCTCCCCGTAAAACAAATTACTCAAAGTCAAATAGCCACCCCTTATGGGATTATGGCATCTGGCAATAGATAGATAGATAGAAAGATAGAATTGGTGTTTGAGTGTGAATGAACTGTGAAGTGTTGAGTCATCTGCATATGAATGGATGGGACTGTGGTTGACAGATATGAGATCCTTAATATGAACTAGGACTAGGGTTGGTGCCAGAACTGATCCTTGTGGCACGCTGGCATTAACTGAGTGGAAATTGGAATACATATCATCTGTTTTGCTGAGATATTAGGAAAGCAGAGGAACAAAAGACTTAGTCCATAGCAAGGGAGTTTGGATAGCAGGGAACTGTGCCACACTCTGTTGAAAGCATTAGAAATATTACTTAATGAGTTTCTCCTTCCCATACATAGCTTGGCTAAGACATAATATTTTGCCAACACTGCCCAAAAGATATACCGTAATTACAGACATTCAACAGTTCATTATGTCCACACAGTAAGAAATTCTAACTGAATTAAACAAATAAATAAATCTATCAATTTATCTATCTATTGCCAGACGCCTCAATCCCATAACAGGTAGCCATAAACAAATCGTCTCCAAGTCGTCCTGTCAATGCCACTTCACTGCCTTGCTCCCAGCACATACACCCCTCTTTCATATACCTATCCACTCCATCCCTCCAACTCATCCTCAGTCTCTCCCTCTCACCCACTCCACTTCACTCACATACACTCTCCTAATTAGTCTCTTGCTCTCCATCCTCTCCACATGGCCAATTTAAAAAAACACCTCAATGTATTTTTCCTAGTGCATTCTATCACATCCACATTCACACCACAACACTCCTTCACTTCCTTATTTGTCAATCTGTCTCTCCGTGTAACTCCACATGCTCCTCTCAAATAACTCATTTCCACTGCTCTCACTCTTGGCTTGTGCCCTTCCATCAAGGTCCAAGATTCCCTTCTAAATGTTAGAGTTCATATCACGATACCGTAATGCAGTGACTTTTTTTACTTCAACATTCACTTCCCTGTTCCTTGCCACTGCTTTCAAAGAACCAGTAACCTTTCTTCCCTGTTGTACCATTTCAAGCACTTCACCCTCCAAACTTCCATCTTTACTCGTCACACTACCCAAGTTCTTAATCGCACTCACATTTTCCACTTCCTCCTCATCCAGCCTCACAGTACATTAAATTTTCTTTAAATATGTTAATTATTATGAGTTACATAAAAATTAACAAAATTATTTGAATACAAGGTGCAGGTGAAAGAAGCATGTAATAAGATGCATGACAGGATAAGGAAAAGATTAAGTAATATTTCCCAGGAACTCCAAGGTCTCCCTGGCAGCTTTTTGTAATCCCATTTAGGTCCATGGGCCCCTGGTTGAGAAACACTGATATATGGAAGTACCTCTAGTCCTTCCAAAATATCAAGAACGTTTAGGCATTGTCCCTCAAGAGAATTCCCCTACGTGCGACACTGCCATAGTTTCTACTGGGCCAATTATTGGAATAGAGACAAACCTCAAGGGACAGCCCTCACTTCCAGCTCATTACCTCTCTCTCTCTCTGCATATAAAATCAACATTTTATGGATTTATTTCTATAAAAAGTCTACACAGTTTTATGAATTATTAGAATTTGAGGAAAAACCTCCTGGCTCTGTCTGTCTGTCTGTAACAGCTTTTGAGGGATCAATTATAGGTCCTCTGTTTGCCTTCTCTTCTAAAAAATACTTATTTACACTTTAAATAAGTTCTCTTTCTTGACTGTGGAGCAGAGAGGGCGAGTAATAAGGGTATGAGCTTCCATCTTTGATGGCGGTCAGAGAGGAAGTGGCCTGCGGATTGATGCCTGACCTACCCTCACTGACTCACCTACAAGCGTGACAGCACTGGAAAGCAATGTTGCCAAGTGTTGAGGTATTTATAAAAAGTCATTGTTATTATTAAAAACAATAGGCATTTTCTTACACTATATAGCCTTCTTAGAGAATTTTATATATATATATATATATATATATATATATATATATATATATATATATATCGTTTCGTTTTTAAAGGCTCCAACATGCTTGCATGTGTCGGCCTTGGTCACCTAATGGCGGCTCTCCACGCTGCACGATCCATTGCAGCCTCCCTGTTCAGTCCCTTAACCCTAAGGTCACACTTAATGACCTCGTCCCATGTCTTTCTCAGTCTACCCCTCATAACCCCACCCCCAATATTAACACTTCTCACCTTCCTCACCCAATTATCATCCCCCATCCTCTCCACATGCCCAAACCACCTCAATCTACCTCTCCTCATCACAACACCAATACACTCCAGTCCCATCCTACCTCTCAACTCTTCCATTGTAAACCCAGCCTTGGACACAGGGACGCACTGCACATCCACCTAATCATTGTCATTTCTGTACGTCTGATTAGGTGGATGTGCAGTGCGTCCCTGCGTCCAAGGCCTGGAGGGGCTGGGTTTACAGATAGATAGATATAATATATATATATATATATATATATATATATATATATATATATATATATATTATATCTATCTATCTATCTATCTATATATATATATATATATTATATCTATGTCGCTCTCACTCTCTCTCTCTTTATATATATATATATCTATATATATATATATATATATATATATATATATATACTGTAAATAAATTTCATTTACAAGTAGTAAATAGCTGACATGAGAAAGAGAGGTGTGTTTTGGTACAGATTCGGCAGCATCGCGTGAAGGGGAATTCCCGTGAGGGACAACGCCCAAATGATCTCGATATTTTGGAAGGTCTATAGCTGAATTCCACTTGAGTATCATGATTATATTTCATGTCACACAGTGTGGGTCAATGTACATGGGGAAAATAAGAATTAAAACACTTATCTAGTTAGTTAAAGTGATATATGTGAAGGAATATTAGAATGCATGGATTTGATAATACAAAATCCATACTAATACTGTACCTGAATAAACTTACAATCTTCCTTACACCAAAATATACTACAGTATTAATGAAACAAACAGTACTGACCTAGGAGAAGCTTGGCAATAAATGCAACCTGGTTACCCTGGACGAGAACTTGGGTGGTGCCAGCTGGTTTATGTTCAGCCATACCCACACTAGTGCTGGCTGCCACTCCAACCTGGACCTGGTGTGCTAATTCACTCTCATCAATGCCATAGAGCCCTGCATTGTATACCAGTGTCACCTACAGGAGGAATAGGATTACTGAAATCATCATCATTACCATCCAATCACATAGTGATGTACCAGAAGCATAATAGTCCAGAGATTGGTTATCTAAAGCATTCTTAATCATCAAGTCTCTTTAACTCTCAGACCTTGGAAAGTTTCTCAATGGTAAATAAATTGCCTGGTATTAGCCACGGTAAAACAGACAAGCTGTCAGCTGAGGTTTAAGGGTTAAATTGCAATGTGCACTGCAGACAATAGCTTAATACTTATATATTTTTTTTGCTTAACCTTCTTGGAATACCTGTACTAAACAGCTTTAATGAATTTGATATTGTATACTCTTGCAGTCCCCCCCCCCTCCCAAAGGAATGGAAGCTGCTGAATCATGGTACCTTCATCCTCTACCAACTACCTAAGTTTTATACATATATATATATATATATATATATATATATATATATACAGTATATATATATATATATATATATATATATATATATATACAGTATATACACACACATACTCACACACACACAGTAAAACCTCTGCAAGTCGGCATCCAATAAATAAGAATTACGCACAAGTTGTAATGGGACATGAAAATCATTAATGAAAATAATTCAAAATGTCTGAGATCTGTCAAAAAAATCTCAGAAAAATTTCCCCATAGTTGTTTAATGATGTCTAATGGAAGGCCCAACTTAGAATGATGACGCATCATTCTAGGCTGCGAGGGCTCGTGTTGCTCCACCAGTCAGAAAATTCTCGTAAAACTACCATTAAGACATGAAATCTTGGTTAAGGGAAACCATATCTTGGCATGACGATGCACTGGCTCATCATGTTCTAGCCTGTGAGGGCCCGTCAGCCACCTCCCGCCCAGTGTTGCTAATATGGCGACTTGCCCACTAAAAGTAGAGGTTTAAAAAAAAGAGGGGGAGGAGGATAATCAATGATAAAGCTTGCTCTATGTCTGGCGTATTGTAAAGTCCTATCTATCACTGTTTTCCTTAATGTTCTTTAATTTCCATCAATCTGGTGGATTTTTATCACTGTTTAGGTCAGTCTAGCAGATTTCTGTCCTGTACAGTACTGTACATTCCACTAGACAGCACTGCTAAGTCCTGCAACCTCCTGCCTCATTCTGCCTCAGTCTAGCTTCTACTACCACTCGTGTCGGTATTCTCTAGCATTCCACTCCGGATTCCACACTTATTACTAACCAGCAGGGCTTCCAAGGCTCCTCCAGGCATGAAGGGGATGAAGCTGAAGACCCTGAGCATCCAAGAGAAGCTTAAAGCTTTGGAAAGGATCGATGCTAGTAGCTTGATGAGTGTAAACGTGTAAGGTACAGTACAGTATTGTACTGTTGTTCAATTGTGATTATGCTTAAGATACAGAAGCGATCATATGCTCCCCTAACACCTCTACATCCTACCAAAAGACCCTTTTTAGGCTTTGATTACACCCTCTACAAGCATGATAAGTGATTTTTGTTTTTTTGTTTCTGGTTAGTCAGGAATCTCACATTTCAACAAGTCGGAATTACAGTCGGGTCAAGTCGGAATGGTCTCAGCCCCAATTATTCCGACTTAGAGAGGTATTACTGTATATATATATATATATATATATATATCCATCCATCCATCGTCCAATTCTACCTTGCCCCATGAGAAGCGTAGAAGCCCGGGACTGGGCAATTTGGTCCTGACATTTAATATATATATATATATATAGACAGATAGATAGATAGATAGATAGACAGATATACTATATATATATATATATATATATATATATACTGTATATATACTGTATATATACACAATATATATATGGTATCTATCTATCTATCTTATATATATATCTACCTACCTATCTATCTATCTATATAAATACATATATACATATATGGGTGGGGGCCCCCATCATCCACACACTCAATGTAGAGATGCCATATGATCTCTACACTGACTGACAAGCCAAATGGGTAACCATATAACTGATTAACCGGGGTTTCTGGGAGGGTTACGTGTACCCCAGATTCCCCTATCCAAAATCACTTAATCATGGCAGTCATTTCAGAAAGCCTCGGAGGGCCCAATACCTGCCAACTAAATGGGCAGATTCGCATGGCCATGTGGAATATGAGATGTGTGAATGAGGAGAGCAAGAGGGTGGAAGTGGTGAATATGTTCAAGAGTGTGAGATATGCCATGATGGCACTGCGTGAAACGAAGATGAAAGGGTGTGAAGTGGAGGAGTGGGAGGGTGTGAAATGTGTAAGATAGAGAATGAATGGGTGAGGAAGATGCAAGGAAGGAGTTGCTTTGTTGATGAATGAGGTGTGGCAGAATGGAATGAGAAACTACAAATGTATCAGCTCAAGGTGAATGTATGTCAAGTTTGAGGTGAAGGTGGCAGTGATTGTAGCATATGCACTGTGTGAGGGCAGGAGTGAAAGAAAGACAGGTTTTGGGATGAGCTGGATGGAGTAGTGGGAGAAATGCCGAAGGGCTATAAAGTGATCATAATGGGGGATATGAATGGACGAGTAGGCACTGGTCCTGAGGATGACATAATGGGTTGTTATGGAGTACCAGGAGAAAATGCTAATGGGAAGCGACTAAAACATGTGTCAGGAGAGAAGGTTGTGCATCTGTAACTTGTACTTCAAACACAAATATGCACATAAATATTCACAGTATAGAGGGAACAGGGATCGTGCTGGAAGAAGCCTGATTGATTACGTGCTCGTAGAGAAGTCAGTGATGGGAATGGTTGCTGATACGAGGGCTGTGAGAGGACAATGTGGAGGCCTGTCATATCATATGATTGTGGTATGCAAGATAAGCTGAGAGGAGTGAGGTGGATCAGGAGAGAGAGGAGCAATCAGGGAGAAAGACTAAAAGTGGAGAAGCTGAGGATCAAAGAAATGGCAGATGATTACAGGACCAAATTAGAGGAGGAGTTAGAAGCAGTGAATTGGAATGAAAGCGATCTGCACAGACTGCGGAATGCATATAGGGATTGCTTAGTTAGGAATGCTAAAGCGGTGTGTGGTGTGGCAAGAGTAACGACAAAGAAGAAAGGTACGGCATGGTGTGATAAGAAAGTTAGGAGAGCAGTGGAGGAAAAGAGGAAGAAGTGGCTACAGTGGTTACAGGACATGGGTTCAGTTGAAATAAGAACTGAATATATATATAGGGAGCAAGAAGCATGTGAAGAGACTAGTGAGGAGGAAAAAGAAGGAGGTAAATGATGATCTAGGAAGAAAAATGAATGCAAACCACTCTAAAAATAGGCAGTTATTCTGGAAAGAGGTGCGGAAATGTAGAAGTGAAAGCAGTAAGAAATGGGATGGTGTGAAGGATGCTGGTGGTAGATTACTGTATTAACCCATGGGGATGAAGTAAGTACCAGACAGAAAGAATATTTTGAAAGCCTGATGAATGGGAACAGAGAGAGCAGAGTGGCTGTAATCATGACTGGTTTTGGGGGTTTGCAAAAAATGAATGCAGTGCCAGGAAACGTGACACTCGCACAGGTGAAGAGTGCTGTGAAGCGGCTGAAAAATGGGAAAGCAGCTGGGGTTGATGAGGAGTATGCAGAGATGCTTAAGTGTAGTGGAGAGAGTGGAATGATGTGCTTTTTGGAGATATGCAAGAAGGCAAGGATGACTGAAACTGTGCCTGCAGAGTGGAAAGAGGCTGTGATTAAACTCCTGTACAAAAATAAAGGTGACCGAAGTGAGTGGTATATGGAAGGATTATTATAGTGAAAGTAAGAGAGATATCAGAGGTCCTAGTGAGTGATGAACAGGGTGGCTTTAGGAGTGGCAGAGGATGTAGGCATCAAATATTTGCAGTGAGACAGATAACAAAGAAGGCTTGTGAGAAGGACCATAAGGTGTTTATGGCATTCATGGATCTGGAAAAAGCATATGACAAAGTGGACAGAGAAGGATTGTGGAAAGTTTTGCGCACGTACGGTGTAGATGGTAAGCTGCTAGGTGCCGTAAAGAGTTTTTATGATGGAAGTGAAGCATGTGTATGGGTCAGTGGGCATCTAAGTGAATGGTTCACGATCAGTGTGGGCGTGTGACAAGGTTGTGTGATGTCCCCATGGCTGTTCAATACATATATGGATGGGGTGATGAGAGAAGTAAAAACACAAGTAATGAAGAGAGGGATGGGGTTGGTAATGAATGGTGATGGATGGAATATCTCAAATTTGTTGTATGTTGACGATGCAGTACTGCTTGCAAGTACCGGACAAGAACTTGGTAGGCTAATGCAGAGTTTTGCTGATGTCTGTGAGCACTGTGCCTTGAGAGTAAATGTAGAAAAAAGTAAAATGATGGTTACTGATAGAGATGGTAACACCCAGTGCATTGTTACAGTGAATGGAGAGAGACTGGAATTGGTGAGAGAGTTCAAATACCGAGGTACAGTGACAGAAAAGAGAGGAAAATGTGCAGAAGTTGAAAGTAAAGTGACACAAGGAAGAAAAGTAGCTGGTGCAATGAAGGCCCTGATAAGAAACAGAGTCTTGAGTGCTGCAGCTGCACGAGGCTTACATGAAAGAATGTTAGTGCCAACTTTAACGTATGGATGTGAGACTATGGTGTGGCATGAAAATGAAAAGTCAAGAGTAAGGGCAGTGGAGATGGGACTGCTCAGGAATGTACAGTGCTCGTCAGAAGTATTCAGCGTTGTCCGCCAGGCGCGCAATACTTATGGCCCAAAAAGAATCACCCATTCTGGGGGGTAAGAATTGAGCCACAAGTTTGAGCTCCGAGCATGACGTCACGGTAGCCTGGGGCCTTCCGACGCGCTGGTTGGTTCCCGCCTCAGTCGCCCACGGGCTGCCTGAGAGAGAGGAACTCCGCCGAGTGTCCCTCTCAAATTGCGCCATTTTTTACCGAGTGTCCCGCAGTGTTCTGGCCTTCACAACTTTGTTATGGCACCTACCCGTGAACTATCGAGTGAAATCATATCCCAGATCATTGCTCTAAAGGAGGCAGGCCACCAGACAAAGGAAATTAGTGAATTGGTTGGTGTGGCACGATCGACAGTGCGTCGTTGGTGTGCACGGTTTCGGGAGGAAAACAGTGGTGCAGTTCCCACAAAGAAACCGCGGTCTGGTAGGCCTAGGAAAACTTCCCCAAGGTCTGTTAATGTTTTAAAACGTGCAGTGGAGTTTAATCCTCGTGTGAGTGCAAGGAAAATTAAGGAGAGCAACCCGGAAGTGTTTGGTGAGGTGTCAGTGAGAATAGTGTCTCGTAGGGTGCATGAGCTTGGTTACACAAGTCACAGGCCTGTGAAAAAGCCTCTTCTCACCAAGAGCCAGAGAATTCGTAGGCTTTCCTTTGCTAATAAATATCTAACCTGGGGTGAGGAGCAATGGTTGTCAGTGTTGTGGTCTGATGAGGCAACGTTTAGTGTTACCTGTAACAGAGGAGCACGTGTGTATCGACGCAAAGGTAGTGACCCACTTGACCCACGGTATGTAGAAAGCACAGTTAAACATCCTGATTCACTCATGGTATGGGGTTGTTTCTCAGGGAAGGGTTTGGGGAAGCTTGTTGTACTTCCCAAGAACATCAGAGTGAATCAGGATGTTTACCTGGAGCTTCTGTGTGATCATTTACCAGACTCCTTCGAGCTAACAGGTGCACGAGTGTTTCAGCAGGACGGTGCACCTGCTCACAAGGCCAAATCGGTCACCAATTGGCTTCGTGACTGCGAGGTATCATTCATGACAGACTGGCCAGGAAATAGCCCAGACCTCAACCCCATTGAAAACCTCTGGTACCTCGTAAAGAAGAGTCTCCAAGGGAAAGACGTGAGCTCTCTGCCTAAGTTGGAAGCCGCCATTCGTGACTCCTGGGACAAAATACCCCTCCAGCACCTCAGGAACCTCGCCCTTTCACTTCCAAGACGTCTCAGGTCCGTGAAGAAACGTAAAGGCTACCCTACGAAGCACTAAAGGTAAATAAAATGCATTATTTATATGTTTTTTCAATGTTGAAAGGTTTGTTTCTCAGGAGGGACGCAGGGCGCTCTATACTTCTGACGAGCACTGTATGTGAAGTACAGAGGGTGGACAGGATGCAAAATAATGTGATTCATGAAAGATGTGGAGTGAGGAAGTCGGTGGACACCAGAATCAAATAAAGTGTACTGAGATGGTATGGTCATGTGGAGAGAATGGATAACAACAGAGTGGTGAAAAAGGTATATCTGAGCAAATTTGAAGGAGGGAGGAGGTGAGGTAGGCCAAGGAAAAGGTGGAGGGATATGATGGATGAGTGTGTGAGGAAGAGAGGTTTGGAAGTTGGTGAGGCTAGGGAACTGACAAGAGATCGAGCTGGCTGGATGAATGTTATGAGAAGAAGTGCGTGATCAAGGATTTGGCACCCCTTTTTAACGTGGCATCGTCCGGACTGACTCAATCGGATATGTTTGTGTGATGCTACAGACCGTGGTGAACGTTTTTGGCGTATTCGATAGAGCCAGGATTCCGGGGGCTTGAATGATGGATGAATTGAAGTATGGCCCAATGTTTTTGGCGTATTCGATACAGCCAGGATTAAGGGGGTTTGAATGATGGGTGAATTGAAGTATGGCCCATTGGATTGGGCATATCTGTGTTGGTTATTCAAATGCTTTTACCCAAACACAATGATTTTTTTTTTAAAGAATTTATCAGTATTAAGAGATTAGATGATCCTCATCCTCATCATCTAATTCTGTGTTGCCCCATGAGGCATGTGGGAGCCAAGGGCCAAGCATGTTGGTCCTGACAATGGGTGACCAGCCTTACTCATCCCTGAGTGGCATTATGTGAGCAATAAACCCCAACCACCTCTAGGATACAAACCTACACAGGTTTAATCTGACTGGAGTGCCTTAATTACCCACTAAAACACCAAGCACCACAGTTTTGTTATATGGTTAACACCCACCATGGGAAATGGTTTCCTGGTGTACATGAAACCATTTGCCTTGTCACTCAGTGCATAGTAATTGAAGCTATAGAGTGGCCTGAGCATGGGTTGTTAACTTAAAACCTGAGTTCAACTAATATGGCAACTTAGTTTGCATGGAAGTTTATCTGGTAAAAGCAAGGTAATAATTGTGATGAAATAAGGTAGACCAGGGTAAAGTGTATGTGAAAAGAAGAGTGCTGGAACTGGTGGATGACTATGGATAATTAAGTATCTTATTTTGAATGAGAGAAGAAACGATGAGAAGTGTACATGTACTAGAAAAAGTGGCTCAAGAAGGAAATAATGGTCGTTTTTGTGTGGGCACTGATGAAAAACCTTTTTTTTTTTTTTTTTTTTTTTTTTTTTTTTATGATACTGGTACAGCATGAAAACAAACTGTAAAAAAGACAGCAGCAAAAACTGCCCAATGGGGAAATACTGTACAGGATGTTGCTTAAATCACATAACCCCCACACAGTGGCATAGCTACAGAGGGGTCTGGTGAGGCCTGACCCTCCTCCAGCACTGGCTCCCCATTTGAAAATTTGGATTATTTATTGTATCCACATTATGCTGCAGTGCCCTCCCCCCCTCCTTTGAGGTTTTCTTGTGTGATGCAGAGAAGGACATAGCAGATACTTCAGCAGCAAACTGTAACTTTACTTTAAAGCTGCATACTCTGGGCTCTGAGTATTATATAATTCACTCCTGCTATTTCCAGTTTTATTAAACTTACAGGGGAAACTGTTCAAAATGTAGGACTTGGGTATAACAGTGATCAATTCCCTCCACACTAGTTACATAAAAACCAATGAATAAACTGCCTGGTGGTTACATATATTAAATATAAAACAAAGTATTGGAATGAAGGGGTTGAGAGATAGTAATCAGCAAAATTAACTCAAATTATACTGACCTTCTTGTTGCCACTTCTCTTTGCCACAACCAGTTCAATAGGATCTAGTTTGCCTTTGCGTATAACTGGCACTGCACCTGGTCTGGTGATGCGAACTGCAGGGGCCATCTTGCCTAGCATACGTGAGAATATCTCATCCCAACGCAGTGTCTCCCGATATCCTTCTTTTTTGTTCACCACTGCTTCATGCAGTAAGGTGTCTAGGTTTACTGTACTGTCAAAAGAATGGAACATAAGTAGGAGTAATATTTTATAACTTCCATTCACTCATTATTAATCTTGTACTGCCCAATCAAGATGGCAGGAGCCAGGGTTAAGTTATTTTTCAGAAATTCAGAGATCCATGATAAGGGCAACCAATCACAGGCCTCAGCAGCATATTGTATAAGCATAATAAATCTTCACTGCTCGTAGCCTCTGGTTTCTTCTTCCTATTAAAAAAAAAAAAAAAAAAAAAAAAAAAAAAAAAAAAAACACATATACCCTTAAATATCACATCCACCTGCAGCACCTTCACCCAGCACATGACAAGATATCCATTTATCTTGTTTGGTTTGCTTTATAAAGTCTCTAATATAGTTGCATGCACTGGGCTTGGTTATGTAATGGCAGCTCTGCACACTGCTCAGTCTCTAACAGCCTCTCTCTTCAGTTCATTATCCGTGAAGTCACACTGTATGAGACTGTCCCAAGTCTTTTTCAGTTTGGCTAGTAACTCTGCTGTGATCATTCATGCCTCTCTGATCATTCATACTTCTCATCCTTAACATCCAATTGTCATCCTCCATCCTCTCCACCTTTAACTTATTCTAACTATGGCCTGTATGTATTTATCATAAGGAGAAAATGAAATAATGCAGGATCAAAATGATGGAAGATGTATGTATGGAGATGCACATGACAAGTGTTGCACATTTTCTTAACTTGGCAGTTGATGGAAAGACAACTTTCCATTTATCTGTGCAGTACACTTAAAAGAAAAAGAAAACATACTGGCATACATGCATACATATGTCAACCGTTTTTTTTGCTTGTCAGGTGGAACCAAGACTTTGAAAGCTTCAATACATGATGATAATTGTGTGGCCCATTGAATTGGACACTTGATATACTATACGCTTTTCTTTTCCTATTTCTGGATCCTGCCCAGCACTTCTTTCCAGACAATGAAGTCAGAATGATGATGATGATAACTGTTTAAAGGAAGCATATGATTTCAATTAGTGACACAATCATGGGTCTGAGATCCATGGCTACCTGGAAGTAAAAAAAATAATGACTGACTGTACTGGTTGTGGTAGGTGGGGTGCTCACCATCCACTCACTCGATGTAGTGATGCTTTCGGTGTCTGCACTTTCCCCTCTTCCATCCCTCCTCTTCTGCCTTTCTTTTCTTCTTTCTTTCCTCTTTCTTCTGCCTACGGGTGACTTTACACTCCCTCTTCTGTCTTTCTTTCCTTCATTCTTTCCTCTTCCTTCTGCCTATGAGTGACTCTACACTAAGTGACAAGCCAAATGGTTTCCTGTTCACCAGGAAACCATTTACTAAACTGGGTGGTAATTATATAACCAATTTATGGCATCTGGTGGTTTAGAGGGAAATTAAGGTGCTCCAATCAGATTGAGACTATGTAGGCTTATGTCCAAGGGGTTGTTGGGGTTTACTGCTCACATAATGCCAATCAGGGATGAGTCAGGCTGGTCACTCTCATCTTAAATGTCAAGACCACCTTGCCTAGCCCTGGGATCCTATGCTCATGGGGCAACATAGGACAGGATGATGGCTGGATGGTTGGGAATGCTATAGTGTGCATATGAATAGTTGCTGATGTTTGTGATGGCCTGGATGCCCTGTGGTCCTAAATATTTCAAAAGAAGATTGCTGATGCCATCTGGTCCAGTGCTTGCAGAGCTCTTTATTTTCTTGATAATATTCAGAGTCTGTTCTGGAATGACAGGGGCTACATCACTGTGATTGAATGAAAAGGACTGCATATGTTGAGGAGGTTGTTTTTTAGACTTGGTTCATGCTAGTGTTAAGTGACTGATGGGTGAATATATGTAAGGAGAACTTCTACATGGTCCTCAGTTCTGTCTGAGTGAATGTGTGAGTAGTGCCCAATTTGGGGAGTCTCTTGTGTGTGTGTCAGTGATGTTTCTTCAAAAAGTACTATGTGTATGTCATGGTCATGAAAAAATTGTTCTAATTTATTCAATTTTTTGCAGAACCCACCAAAATTTAGCTGTAGAATGTTTATGTGTGCTTCAGGCAGCATGCATCCAATAAGTCTGTGCTGTAGGAGTACTGCTTGCATGCAGGGATTAAATTGTAATGTCTGTGGTTGTGTGAGTGGGGGAGTTGTTGGTGGGGGTAAGGGGAGTTGTGTTTGGTGTGAAAGGAGGGGGTGGATACATTGCACCTGTGACAAACACTTGTGCTGTGGTGTTGTCCTGAGTTTGTTAATGTATTGCATGTGATGTGGCTCCATTCTCCGAATGAAGCACACATCTTGCACTTGATGTGTAAGGAGCAAACATGGCATACGTATTAAGTTTGGGGCCCAGGATATCTTTCAACATCTCTGACAAGCGAGAGAAGCAGGGAAATGACCACCAGAGAAGCATTTTCTTTAATGTAAAAAACCACATAGGGAGTGACTGCTACCATGTGGGAGATGATGCCCTGCCCTGCCAGGCAGGACTAGGGTCCTCCTTGCAGAATGAAGGACAGAATGAGGAAGTTCTGTCCCCAAGATGGAGTTGCATCAGCTTCTCTCTACCCAGGTCAATGATGGCACCATGGGAAGGCTCCTCTAAACTGTCTGCTGTATAGTAATGTAGGGTATCATGAAGTTATTTCTATGTCATCACAATGAAAGACTATTAGAGAGGATGTATAGGTTGCAAGTTATTAAAAAAAAAAAAAGTTTAAATGATAGGGTAATTAGGACACTGCCATGGGGGATGCCACTAAGAAGGATTTTGAACTTGCATCTTTAGCTTTTCTTAAGTGTTTGAGTTTGTGCAATTAATGCGAAATTTAACAGCCATTTTATAACATTTTAAAATCATTTAATGACTGCATTCAAGAGTCTGCTAATGAGGACAGGTCTTGTTACTGAACCGCAATGTTTGTCTATCTCTAATGCCTTCAAGCATACTTCTTAACGGGAGTTAATTCCTGTTGAATTCAATCCAATCAGTTCTATCAGCAGCTTTGAATCAATGTGTGTGTGTGTGTGTGTGTGTGTGTTCGGGTGCCTAAGTGTGTGTGCATGCGTGCGTATTTTGGGGGCAGCGGCAAATGAGTGCTTTCAATGAAATGATGGTACTCAAATACTGGAATGTAAGGGGATGATCTTCAGATTGTCACTTTCCATGATTACTGATGGTGCAAAATGCAACAGCACTAGTTTGTAGAATGCTGCCCTATGGGTGGTGTGCCTAGTGTGAGTACTGTATTGGGATAATGATGGTACTACAAATGTCTAGCATTTGGTCGAGATTAAAATTAAAAGTTGAACATATACAGGTATTTAGCAAAATTTTGGTTGTGGGATCCAGATATTTTAACAGTTACGTGCATATCTCTGAATGTCAGAATCATAATCAAAGAGGTCAGATGCTGCTACTGGGCACTGTATACTATGGTATCTAGGGCTGGTGGCCGTACTGTCAAAGATGAGGGAGAGTGGCCATGTGCAATTTGCCACAAGGGTGTGGGAAGTAATTCCATCTTGTGCAGTGTCTGTGATAAGTGGGTGCATAAGAGATGTAGTGGTAATAGGGGTAGTATGTGAGATAATGTGTGTGGTGTGTTGGGGAAAGCATGTGCAGACTGTCTGGCATGAAAGGACTGAACATGCTGGTGAGTTTCTTGAGTGTGTGGAAGAGTTCTGTTATTTGGGAGACATGATATGTGCTGGAGGTGGGACTGGAGCTAGCTCTGTGGCTAGAGTGAAAAGTGGTTGGAACAAGTTCAGGGAGCTGTTGTCTCTCCTGACACTGAGAGGGTACTCCCTCCATGCTAGGAAATCTTTGTAGGCAGCATGTGTTAGGAATGTAATGTTGTATGGTAGGGAGACCTGGGCAGTAAAGGAAGAGGATATTCAAATGCTTAAACATACATCTATCTATCTATTGCCAGACGCCTCACTCCCGTTTGGGGTGGCCACAAACAAATCGCCTCCAAGCCGCCCTGTCCCCCGCCATTTCACTCCCCTGCTCCCAACTCACACCCCCCTCTCTCATATACCTCTCCACCCCATCTCTCCATCTCATCTTCGGCCTCTCCCTCCCTCTTTCCCCCTCCACCTCACTCACATACACTCTCTTCGTCAGTCTTTGACCCTCCATCCTCTCCACATGGCCAAACCACCTCAGTGTGTTCCTCATAACGCTTCCTATCACATCCACATCAACACCACAACGCTCCTTTATATCCTCATTCGTCAGCCTATCTCTCCATGTGACTCCACAGGCTCCTCTTAAATAACTCATTTCCACGGCTCTCACTCTTGACTTGTGTCCTTCCAACAACGTCCAAGCTTCACTTCCGTTCGTTAGAGTTGGTATCACAATACTGTCATGTAGTAACTTTTTCACTTCCATGCTCACTTCCCTGTTTCTTATCACTGCTTTCAAAGAACCAGCAACCTTTCTTCCCTGCTGTACCCTTTCAAGCACTTCACCCTCCAAACCTCCATCCTTACTCATCACACTACCCAAGTACTTAAACGTACTCACAGTTTCCAATTCCTCATACAGATATGACAAAATTATTAGGTGGATGTGCAGTGCGTCCCTGAGCGTCAGGCCTGGGGGGGCTAGGTTTAAGATGGAGGAGTTGAGAGGTAGGATGGGACTGGAGTGTACTGGTGTTGAAATGAGGAGAGGTAGACTGAGTTGTTTTGGGCATGTGGAAAGGATGGGGGATGATAATTGGGTGCTGGAAGTGAGAAGTGTTAACATTAGGGAAAGGGCTGCAAGAGGCAGACTGAAGAAGACCTGGGACAAGGTCATTGAGTGTGACCTCAGGGATAAGGGACTGAATAGGGAAGCTGCCAGAAATCAAGCAGCATGGAGAGCCGCCATTAGGTGACCGAGGCCTATGCATGCATGCACGTTGGAGCCTTCAAAAACAAAATGAAATGAATACTGCCCCCACCACAACACATTTACTCACTTCATTCTCAGAATACATGCAATCCTTCAAGAAAACTATCACATATAAAAATTTTTGGGAGTGCTTGACAATCATACCCAGAGATGGTGGCTGAATCGGTAGAGAGGCAGCTTGCAGTCCTAATGGGCCCAGGATCGAATCCTGGCTGGGGCAGGGAACAGTTTAAGGATTTGAATTTCTTAAAAAGCAGACTTTCCTGATCTACCAGATGACCCGAAGACATGTCGTAAAAAATACCCCTGGTAATACCAATACACCAGTGCTATATGAGACAGCCATAGCATGTATTCAATATAGATGGTGGGTGTTAGCGCCGAAGTGGTGGCATGTGGAGGTGTAGGAGGACTACTGGGCCTTGGGATAGGTCACTGCCCCCAAGAAATAGGCCCTAAAGCCTTTGCCCAGAGTCAAACACGTAAAAAAAAAAAAAAAAAAAAAAAAAAAAAATCATATCTATGTAAACCAACATTCACTACAAGAACTTTGAAAACATTCCAGTTAACCTACTGATATGTACAGGAAGTGCTCCAACATATTTACAAAAGATTTGAAAAAATGGGCAAACCATAGGAAGAGAAACTACTGAGGTTATTAAATGACTAATACACAATATCATCATATGAAACATTATATGGACTCTCAACATGAGAACTGGTACTTTAAGTTGTCATAATATACAAAAGCTATGAGCATCAAATCTACTTACTTTTCCCCCTCTCGCTTGAGTCCTTTTTTCTTGATGTATTCAGTTACTATCATCCTCACTTGTACTGTGGTTAATACATCTCCTTTGCTGGGGAAAAAAAAGTAAGAAAAATTAATCTTAATAATATTTACTTAAATTTCACTTTTTCATAACAAAATATCTTTTCTGAAAGTGTCCCCTATCAGTGGGAGATATTATAATGATCACAATGTCCGCAAAATCCTAAGTTGAGAAATTTTCTTCAATCAACTGACCCTCAGTTCTATTTCATTCACCATGAACAAGTAATCACTGAGGTCTTGGGAACATCGTTGTTCTAATATGCGTTTGTCATTTGTATTTTTCATACTGTTTTGTCTGGGTGTACTTTCATACCTTGTATATATTCTACTGGGACCCTATTGAGGCAGCATGCCATGTAAGCTACCTTCTTTTCTTTATTAATTTGAGCGTTGTATGTAGCATGTATTTATGTTAATTATTTATGCTGTATGAAGGACATTGTATGTATTAATATGAAGAAGCCTTATTTAGAGTAATAAAGATAGATGAGTGTCATGGTTAGAATGCTTTATAAAAGGTGAAGTTTTATACCAGTATTATAAGGTAATATTTGTTTTCAGGACTGTACTTGTGATTGAGTTGAGTAAAGCATGGGAAGCAGCAGCCAAGTTGTTTTTGTCACATCAATCGTTATCTCTTGGACTATGGGGAGGGGGGCTTACCAATAGCAAATGAAACTGTCTGGCATTAGCTAGATTACAATACATTAAGGTGTCTGCTCCTGCTTAGAGTTCTATTCCAAAATCTGTGCATGACTAACCTGAGTCCATTGGCCTTAAAGAACTGTACTGTATCACCGGAGACTTGATGGACCTCCTCCAGTTGTGGGGGAACAAAGCCTGAAGAGCCTCCACTTCCTCCACTATCTACCACTGTCTCTGTCTGGAACAGCAAAATTATTTACATCTGAATTCTAACACCACCAATCCAGTAACTAATGTACAGGGTGGCCACAAAGTCTCATTAATCCCTTGGTGAATTACTGTTACAAGAATGATGGAGAACAGAGCCATTCATTCATTTGACAGTTTGAGCCCTTTTGTCATTTTCCAAGGTGCTATTATGGGCCTTTCTTCATATCAAAAATGTACTACATGACATTTTGCCATATGAACCCTTTCATTAAGAGGTAACAAGACACTGAGGCAACTCTGTTCAATTTGAAGTTTCTTTTTTTTTTTTTTTTAATTTTAATTCTTGCTACTGTACCTCCAAACGACTCTCTTAACTTTAAAAAGATCATCTACAGTGATGGGGTTTGCAAATAATTTCAACAACCCTTCACATTCTGATTTCTCTTTCTATACTGAATAAAGTCATCTAAAGTGGCAAGAATAATACTCAAGATGTTACTGAATGAAGAAGTGAAGGAACATTGTGGGGTAGATGTGGATGTGGTTGAAAAGATTAGGAGAAATACACTGAGGTGGTTTGGACATGTGGAGAGGATGGAGAATGAAAGACTGACTAAGAGGGTGTATGTAGGTGAGGTGGAGGGAGGGAGAGGGAGGGGTAGACCGAGGATGAGGTGGAGGGATGGAGTTGAGAGGTATATGAGGGAGGGGGGGGTGAGTTGGGGGGAGGGGAGTCAAATGGTGGGTGACAGAGTGACCTGGAGGCGTTTTGTCTGCGGCCACCCTTTGCGGGATTAGGGCGTCGGGCTATAGATAGATAGATTACTGGACTGGACTGGTTAAAATATGGTAAACACATTTACGGCACTAGAGTTTGGGGCTCTTTGTAAATTATGGAGATGAAATATGACAAATGTTGAGAAGCCGTGAGGAAGTATAAAAGTATGAAGTCTGAGAGATGCAAGAATACTACATGTTCCAGAAGTAAATAATAATGTGGTGGAATGTGGAGGAGCTTAAAGCTTTGCTGTGTTTGGTGTACTTGGGTATCTTAAATTCAAAATACACTGCAGATTTTATTCAAATGAGAAAAATCCTAGTCATAATAAAATACCAACATAGTGTCATGGCTGTCAAAGAGCCCATGGAACTCTGTGCTTGACAACTCACCACATCCACAACGAAAGCCTTTAGTTCCTCATGTGCCCAATTGACTGCAGTAATGTTCTCAATGCCCTTTGGAAACTCCTTCACCTGTATCAGATCCTTCTTGGCCATGGCATTCAGGAACTGAAAAAAGTATGTACTGTATTATCAATTTTTGTATTACTTTTGGTGATGAGTGGTGGTGACCATCATCCACTACTTGATGTAGTGCTGCCTACTTCTTCCTTAGGTGACTACATTGAGTGACAAGCCTAATGGTTTTCTGTAGTCCAGGAAGCAATTTACAACAGCAAGTGGTAGCCATATAACCAAATAATTGGGCGCTGTGGAGCCTATTGTAGTGCCCCTAATAACTGGGTGGAGAGACATAAAGGAGGGGTCCATTCTGGAACCAAATCATCAAACTCTTCCCCATGCCTTGCTGTCCATCACAAGGGAACACTGTTTCACTGAATGCTTACTTGCAGATGATAGGTCAGCTCATTCAAACACACCAGGGCTGATCTACTACTACTCATACAGTACTTTTAATGCACAGTTATCATCCATCCAATACTGAATGAATTCATAACATACTGAATATTTCAGGTTGCCTGGAGATGTATCGTCAAATCTGTTCTAACTATCATCTGACAACTTTATGCAATTTAAGAGACCCTCCTTGCAATAAAGCATTTATGCACATTATACCTAAAACCTCCAATTTGAAAACTCTCACTAAGCTGAATACTGTAATATCATATAGAATGAACAAGTGTAAAATTTAAAAGAAGTCTCTGGCTGACTGTGACATAAGTTATGCAATTATTACCAGTATATGTCTTTTCAAGTCTGTGCTTTATCTTCAAAACAACAAAAACCACATATTCGCACAACTCTCCCAGATATTCCTCTGCCTCATAACCAACCCAAAATACTATCTTCTATGACAAACCTGGGCTGACATGATTAAATCAAGCTATTTAAGCAATTTAAAACATTATTTCAATCAGCAATTACTGTCACACTAAATGTCACAAATGTCAGAATTGTCAAAAATGCATAATTTCACAAGGAGTTTTATTCAATTGCTTATTACTTTTGATAAAAAAGTGCAAGAAAAAATATGCATTTACTGTATTTACCAAAGAAAGGAGAAATCAATGTAACACATATAAGTCAGTAACTGTGTCTGCACAATTATAAGAAAAATGCTTCCTTTGATTAAATAATTAAGAAATGTATCACGAATTAACAAAAAACTGCAGTAACACAGATTTAATGTTTATTTCTTGTTTTTTTAAACACTTTCTTCTTTCAACAATTAATAACATCTTATAAAGAATATTTTAGTTTAAAAATATGAATGGGATGTCACACCCGTGGTTGTTAATTAACCCCAGACTGTCTGGCCTAGCAGACCCATCAACATCAGGCAAGCAATCATCTCTGTAGGGCCATCCCATGCACTGAACTGACATTCCTTGGAGGTTGACGATGTCTCGCAACAGTGAGGCTTGGGGAAACATGTGAAGATTGGGTTCCCGGATGTTTGTGTCACTCCACCCAGTTAGGAGGGGCTCCATAGCTGGCTCCACATCACCCTGGTATCTGGTTATGTCGTTAACACTCAGCACTGCCAATAGTTTCCTGAGTCACATGAAATCACTAGGTTTGTCACTCAGTGCAGAGATGCCCAAAGTGGAATGAAAAGGAATAAAACGTGAAAGTATGGACAAGGAGAGCTAGGATGAGAGAAGGGCAGATGCAAAGACAGAAAGACAAAGGTCAACTAAGAAGCAGGCAGCACTACATCATGTGAGTGGATGATGGTCACCATCACCTACCAGGTTAAATACAAGATCGATTTACTTGATTATTGTTCATCAAACCAGGAACAACACATGATTTCATTTAATTTTTGCTGCAGCAGCCTTCAGAATGTAGTATTTGATTCTTCCTATCAAATTGCACTGAATTTTTCATCTTATCATGCAAACTCAATAAATTTTATACTTATCTGCCCTTACCTGATGATTATACTGTAAGGTATTGTGGGCCAGAACATGAAACAGATTACTATAGACCGTCATATTTTCATGATTTTCCAAATGTACATTACTTACGTTTTCACATTTTTGTGGCTCTACAAATTTATGACATTAATGACATGAATTAAATCACTATCTTGTCATAAATCATTTATGACACACTTTTTTCCAACCCTGAAATCTACAATATATCAGCAAAAAAGGCAACAGATTTTCAATTAGCCACTCTAATGAAATAACTAAAGTAGAGGTTTCAAATGTGTTGCCTCAGCTTACTTCAATAATTCTCAAGAGGCAAAATCCTTGGGCCCATGTTTACAAACCCTGTTGAGCTAGACTGTGACTAGGGTTGCCTGTTTAAACTTTTGTCTTCAATCATGCAGATACAGTACATTTCACACCAAAGCTAGAGTGCTTGTTTAAGTGAAAAAAATAATAAACCAAGAGTAACATTCGATGGAGTAAGCTGTAATGAAGCCTTGCTTATCCTGCAAGCTGGTCAAGATCAAACCAACTCAGTATTAAGAATACATTAGAACTTAACTCTTTCAGTCTGTTGAAGAAGGTAATGCAGTATCAATTCCAGTTTGTAACTCTCCAAACCTGAATAAAAGCATCAGGTAGTAGCAATAACAGAACACAAAATCACTGGAGTAGAGTGGTTATCTCCAAGAGGATTTACCAGTAAAGTAAGAATACAAAATCACTGGAGTGGAGTGATTAATCTCCAAGAGGAGTTGCCAGTGAAGTAAAAATAACCTTTGAGAGTTTCTTGTAAGATGACTTCTTGATATCAAGTGTAACACCATCAGGACAAGCAGGTAGCATGTGAAGGCGGTAAAAGTTACTTGTGAGGATGGGCAATTCCACCTTCTTGGCAGTGGTCTTCCATGCCTTCAGGAAGCAGTGCAACAACAACTGGTCTGTGATCTCAGGGCCTGTGGAGTGCAACAAAAGGTTAGGTGAGCATGTACAGTATTTAGCATACACGTATTTAATGGTACAGTAATACCTCGATATACGATACCCCGACTTAACGATGGGGGTAGAAACTGCACCATACCCCGCCTAACAATGGCTAAACTCCGGTTTAACGATGGGTTTTGATTTTTTCTTACTGACTGTGATGATATTTTAGGCTAAAATTGTGTGTTTAGGTTGGTTTATAAACTGTTTTTAGACTTTGATTAATGAGCTTTAGCCATAGGTGGGGTGAACATTGTTATTTTGGAGTACAGTTTGCTAAGCTTGATTTTTCCAGACTTATATCTGACAATATTCAGATCTGATTTGTTGGTTTTAGTGAATTATTTACAGGTGTTAGGCTTACGTTAGCTTCCTTTATAGCTGTTAGGCCATTTAGATTGCCTTTAAACTTGTTTTTGGGCTCATTTGGGTGGGTTTTGGACTTGGTTTGGGGAGAAACCCAAGGCTGGTAAATGGTCCACATTGAAATACATGTTAAAAGTACCCCAATATATGATACCCTAACAATGAGATTTTACCTAACCAATTAGATCATTAAACCGGGGTATGCCTGTACGTCCTTTCAAATTCTGAGCGTGAACCAAACTGCTGGAAAATTTAGTATCTTCATATTATCATCCGAAGCAGCAGCAATACCTCACTTCTCACTAACAATGAGGTAGGTAGATTCCTGAAAGAAAATGAAAGTAAAATGGTAGAACTATCAACAGTGTGTTTAGTGAAATACCTCCATTCTCTCATAAACCATGCCTTTGACGGAGTACCCCAAAACTCCTGGAACAGATCAAGGACAAGGAAAAAATGAACAGCTCCCCGCTGCACCAAGGCACCATTTGCGTGCAGTATGGTGAATCATTCTGCCACGCAGCACTGCACTGAGAGGGTCGTGTCTGTATTTCTGGCACTTTTTCTTTGTGCATATGACTTCTGCAATTTCAATTCTCAAACCATTATGACAGATCTGAATAAGCAATGAGTGTACATTAAATTTGCTTTCCTGATCGGGAAAACTGTAGCTGAGGCAGTGACAATGCTTGTGCAAGTTTTCATGGAGCAGGCTACAAAAAAACACACATCTACGAATGGTACATGCATTTTAAGAATGGCAACATGTCAGTCCAAGATTCTCCATGTCCTGGCCATCCTTCGACCTCTTGAACAGATGAAAACATTGAGAAACTTCAACATGCAATCTTGCAAGATTGTTGTCACACTACTGACGAACTAGTGGAGGCCACTGGCATTTCCTGAAGTAATATTCAACAGATTTTGACACAATCTTGGCATGCACTGAGTCTCGGCAAAATTTGTCCCCCCTCTTCTAACAGAAGATCAAAATGCATATTATGTGAACATGTCAGGACTTGAAAGAACAGCTTAGAAATTACTCAGAATTTCTTCCAAATGTCATTACAGGTGACGAGACCTTGGTTTACAGGTATGAACCCGAAACCAAGCAGCAATCCAGTCAGTGGAAGACACCAACATTTCAAAGGCCCCAAAAATGGACACAATGGATGGCTCTTAGTTTCCCACTGGCTGGTACACTGACAAGCTGAAAGACTGAACAGTGGAGGACAATTAGCTAGTGTGTTGGCTGTCTTTGCAAAAGCTTTTGGGAAATAACTGACGACAAGCTTCTACCACAGCATTTTAAGTACTCGTACTGTATTAGGGACATATGGTGTCATAGATATAATTTGCACTATCATATTCATGACAACAGCATTCACATCATAACTTACAACCATTTTTTAGTATCTGGCCCCTGTGCACCTGCACTGTGTTGTAAGATGATAAATGATCAGTAAGAAATATATGAAACCTCTTATACATAAAAAATAGTTTTTTTGAAGCAGCACCTCATATGATGTTTCCAACTTTCTCCAAATGTCCAAAAGAAAATCACTTAAGGCCAGATCGTGTTCATGTTCATGTTCACACACACACACACACACACACACACACACACAGAAATTAGGCAACTGTGTTAAGGCTGTTATAAGCATAAGTTAAGGTCCAGGTGTACTGGTATCTACTGAGGTTTAATGCTAAGAGCTTGTTTACCTCTAAGCTGAGGCTGCTCCTCTTCCTGGGGTGTGGCTCCTTCAGGGGTTACACTGACACTACCCTCTTCCTCTCCTACACCCTCCTCTTCTCCATTCTCTCCCTCTCTTTTCAAATCAAGCCCCTCCAGCTTATGTGTTATCTGCTCTTTCTCCTCTCCTCCAGTGGTATCATAGGAGGAGTTTGTGTTGTCCTCAACTCCTGTTACTGAAATTACAAACATGATATTGTCAGAATTCTGGTGGTTTAAATGCAGAGTGAATGAGTGTGGTCCATTCAACTGGGCAGACTGCTAGTCAGTTTCTCCTTCTAACAGATTTTGTTTTTCCTCTGGACCCTACCAATCTTGCATGGGAAAAGGTTTGGATGATGATAATGACAATGACGATGACAGTGAAGAAAGTGTTTGACTGGTGAACTTGTTTTTAGTATGATCATCATCACCATCACCATTTGCATCATAATCCCAGCTTCTTTTTTCCGATCCAGGGATGGGACAAGGTAGGGTCCAGACAGCAAGAAAAATCATGAGAGAGAGAGAACTACCAACTGCATACTCAATGAAATGGGGCATAATCATTCATTCACCATTTAGTCCCTCCCTAATCTTAATTCCACCTCATAGACATGACCATTCACACTTATGCACTTCACATTACCTAACCTGCTAGAGTCATTCCAATAACTATTACATCATCATGTACAGACAAAGCTGCCACACCCTTCTCACTGACTCCTATGTACAACATTCTTCCAACCAGTTTCATTCCATTAGTTCCCTAGCTTACTCAACCCCCTTACCTCACTTACTTGCACAACTAATCTTGTTAAAGTTATCCTCAAAGAATGTGATATTAATGTATTCCATTATAGCAAACATTTAATACACAAAAATGCATAGTTAAAAGAATGGAAAAAAAAAAAAAAAAAAAAAAAAATCTATCCACAGAAAAACTCTGGATAAAAAAGCATATTTATGACCAATATGTCCAAGTAATAATTACACAACTAATCTTATTAAGATCATTCTCATCAAAAACTGGGATATAAATGCATTCCATTATAGCACACACTAGTTTTAATACACAAAAAAGGGTATCATTAAAAAATGCAAAAATGCAACAGTATCCCCAGAAAAACTAAGGATGAATGAGCATGTTTATGACCAATATATCTAAGTGATTTTACCCTGCATTTTTTTATGTGAGCCCCACTACATCAGTGTATGAAAGTCTGTGCTTTGGAGTTTTAAGACAGCGCATTAGAGTCAAACATACATTAATAAAAATGTTTTTCTCAAAAAGGCTTTTATAAAGAAATCTAGCTATTCTAGCCTATTCTACAACTCCTAAGTAAATTCTCCTTTTATAGTACTAAATGAACTTGATATAAAAATATTAAGCTATGTACATCAAAACCAGACCTGTCTGAGTGTCATCCATTTGCTTGTCATCTTGTCTGGCCACTTCTGGGGATGGAAGGGATGGTGGGGGACTCCTTGATCCCATCTCCCACAGCATATCACAATAAACATGCATAACAATGACACCTCGCCCTTGCTTTCCAGCCATGTACATGTCCATGGAACTATGAGCTGTTACTCCTACTGCTATTGGAGCACTGTTTTCTGTTGTGTTTACTGCCACCAAAAAACCCTTCTCAAAGGTGCCATAAGTCCTTGGGCTCATCTGTGCATAAAAGGACAAATGTTGGTAGGTTGTGATGATATATGGAAGGTGTAAATATATGATTCATTCCTAATACATTAATACAGTGTATGTACAGGTAGTACATGGTTGGCTACCATGAACCCTGGAAGGTACTATCATTACAGTGAAATGTGGCTACAGGGTTGGTAACTACCCACACAGTCATCATTCACCAGCAGGAAACATTCAGCCACTAAAGCCTATTCAATCTCTTCTGAGAATGGAAGAGCTTCAAGCTTCTGAAAGCTGGCAGCTGATTGGTCGTCTGAGAGCACTTGATAGTGATGTACCATATAGTATTTTAAATAATTTTTATCAGTGTACAGTATAATGGTTATGAAAACCACTTCTGAAGATAAGATTGCTCAACTAATATGTACTGCCGGGGAAAGTTCCGCATTATACACTCGCTCACCACTTCGAAATAATAAATGTGAGGCAAGTGTTAAGCGAAGCAGTTGCCAACATTCATATCTGGTAACTGTGTGAGAAGGGTGGGGATGGAAGAGGGAGGGGTGGGAACCATCAGCTCCCCCATGCCTTCCTCCTCCCTTAACCTCTCCCTTCCCACACAGTGGTACCAGACATTTGAATGTCTGGCTAAGACTTCACTAGTTGTTGTCTCACACATAAAGGTCCAAACTGGCAGGCAGGTGTATAAGGCAGAACCTTCCCCGGGTGTACATACATTTACTGTATAAATAAATAAATAAATATACATATATATATATATATATATATATATATATATACACACACACACACACACACACACACACGAAGTGCTACCCAAAAGTTCCAGGAATTTGAATATTGTAGGAAAATAAGTTACCGTACCTCCTAATTCTCACTGTCACCTTTGAAGTAGTCCCCTTGGGCATGTATACAGTGGTCCCAGCGTTTTTTCCACGAGTCCATGCATCCCTGGAGGGCTTCAGGCACGATGGTCTTGAGCACCTCCTACGATTCTGTCTGAATCTCCTCAACAGAGTCAAACAGATGTCCTTTCAGTTGGAATTTCAGCTGGAGAAACAGGAAAACATCACAAGGGGCAAGGTCAGGCGAACAGGGTGGGTGGGGAATAGCTACTGTGTTAGTGGAAACCAGGAACAGCTGGACAGCAACTGATGTGTGGGCAGGGGCGTTGTCATGATGCAGGAACCAGTCCTTGTTCAATGTTCTCGATGTTTGCGGCGGATGTTCTCCCTCAGACGCTGCAAAACTTCACAGTAAAACTTTCTGCTGACAGATTGACCAGGTGGGACAAATTCCTTGTGAACAATCCCTTGGATAACGAAAAAAACAATCAACATCGACGTGACACTGCTGCGCCATTGGTCCGCCATTGCAAAACCACCAAACCATCTACACACCACATTGCAATAGTAGGCGTAGCTCAACGACACGTTCGCTCACAGACACGGGTGGGGTCATACTGACGCACAAGGGGTGCTGCTGACTCCTCCTAGCGGCAAAAGACGAAATTGCAAACGGTTGGCTCCTTTTGTTCAAATTACTGGATCTTTTGGGTAGCACCTCATATGCGTATATATATATATATATATATATATAGTAGACCCTAGTTATCTGTGGGGGTTAGGTTCCAGAGACCCCCGCAGAAAGCAAATTCTGTGGATACTCAAGTCATCACAAAATGGCAAATTATTTTCACATAAGCTAAGCACATCCCTGAAAAAATAAAAACATACTTTAAAATACAGTATTACAAATACATATTAACACACACCAAAAGACTGTGTGCTCTCTTCATAACCTTCGTACAATGATGACAATTGCTGTATGACGATGATGATTGCTGTATAAATGACGATAATCGCCGTATGAAGACGGCGATGACTGTAGTGCAGTTCCTACAGAGCCAATGTGGTGAGGCGACAAGATGTGTAGCGGTACTGTAGGTATGCTGTGAGACTAGTCTGACCCTTAAGACAGGACGCCAGATAACACCTTACGCTCTCTCTTTGGCTTAGAAGGATTGCTTTTATCCTTTACTTGTTTCTTGGGAGCCATTTTTCACTTACACAGTGATGTAAAGTAGAGTTGTAAACACGAGAAGGGCAACGACGATGTAAGTAACAAACTGATTGGTGTTTACAATAAGACTGGCGGAGTGGCGGGAATGCCTGTGGGTGTGGGTATGCTGACTGTAGTGACAAAAGACGTGAGCGTTGCGCGCCAGTTTCAAATTAAGTTACAGTGCATAGTACAGTATTAAAATAAGTTTGATCCGTGGAAACTTAAATACGCGGATGCAAATTCCACGGATAAAAAGGGCCTACTGTAAATAAAACTCTCAATTATCCATTGTTGCAATATCCAGCCCAAGGCAACATCCAGTGCTTTTTGCTTGGCTCTATTAAAACAAAATCCAGTAGAATCTGACAATATCCGGCGCTGAAACAGGATGCAATCGACCATCCTATGCATTTTCTGGCAACGAGACATACCATCCGGCTCAGATGCAGGACCCAATCGGTGTGCGGGAAAACCGCAAAACATGCCAACCAATCACAATGCGTTGCAGGAGCGGCCCACCTGAAGCACCAAGCCTACAGTCGCTCTCTCATTCTCCCCCATGGATGTCATACAATGAGGACGTATCCATGCACTCAGCATTTGTGACCCGGACAGTGGCTAACCCCTAGTGCTGTGACTTTGTCTGTGGCCTTCCATGCCTCGCTCATTGCTGTTGTGCTTTGACTAACCTTGTGGGGTCCCTCAGTGCTCCGTGCCCTAGCGCTCTGACTACTGTATAATGAAGACATATCTGTGCGTATCTAACTTCTATCGATGCCAAATAGGTGAGAACAGTACGATTATGATTATACAATGTACTACAGCATATTACTGTGCTGTACTGTATCAGCACCGTATTGTATTTTATGCTTGATTTTAATCTTTTACTCATAGGTAATACTGCTGGAAAGTTTATAAGATGGAGGATCGACGGACAGTGACACATTAACCAGCTCGACACCGAATGGATAGTCGATTGGGGGTACCTATGCAATATACGGTGTGGGGGTTGGCTTATTTATGCAGTAAAATGGAGAGTTGACTATATACATATATACCGTACACAAATAGAGAGAGAGAGAGAGAGAGAGCGCTATTTCCATAGATTAATTTATAAACGTGACCTTACAAAGTCTATCAGGTGGTCTGGATACATGTGAATTCTCAGTTCTGATAGATCGACACTTTCGGACTAAGTTTTTACAAGTTCCTTGATTTTTTTACATGTTAAGGCAAATTAAGTCTATGTCATCACTGCAATATAATGTTGAAATGGTTGGAAAACTGAAAATTTCACATGCACAGTATCTATGCCACCTGATAGACCTTGTAAGGGCTGGTGTTTTAATTAATGTATGGAAATAACTACTGGATACACACACACACACACACACACACACACACACACACACATATATATATATATATATATATATACTGTATATAAAAATAATATATATATATATACTGTATATACATATTATATATATATATATATATATATATATATATATGTATATATACACAGAATATTTATACTGTATATATATATATATATATAGTTGCAAGGAGAGTGGAAAGGTTACAAGAGGATGAGAAAAAGGCAGAGTATAAGAGAGAAATGGAGGAACGATTGGGCAATTATGAATTGGAGCAGATGGGAGACATGGAAGGTGTGTGTAGGATATTTACAGAAGAAATATGTGCAGCATGTGATGTGGTGTGTGGAAGGAAGAGAAGACGGAGGGGGGTGCAAGGAACAGCGTGGTGGACTGAAGAGGTGAAACAGGCTGTGGCACAAAAGAAGAAAGCATACAATGAATGGATGAGAAATAGGGGCATGGAAGAAGTTGAGAGGCGGAAGAGAGAGTTATATGTAGCAAGAAAGAGAGAGGTGAAAAGATTAGTAAGAAGAGAGTGGATGAGGTATTTGGAAGGAATCTGAGTGTAAAGTGGAGGGACTGTAAGAAAATGTTCTGGAAAGAGGTGAAAAGAGTAAGACAGGGTGGAAGTGAAGTTAGCAGGGGAGTGAAAGATAAAAATGGTAGATTACTAGTGGAGAAGGGAGAAAAAGTGAGCAGATGGAGAAAACACTTTAAAGAATTGTTGAACGTAGAGGATGGAAGTAATGCGAGTATAAGTGGCTGGGGAATGGCTGGGAGAATGAGGGAGGTGAGAAGACAGGAAGAAATCAGTAGGATAGAAGTTGTGGATGCAATGAAGAAAGTTAAATCGGGGAAAGCCCCAGGAATTGATGGAGTGTGTGGTGAAATGCTGAAGCATGGGGGAGAGATAGTAGTAGAATGGATGTGGAAGATGTGCAGATTGGCCTGGGAGGAAGGTAGAGTCCCGGAGGATTGGAAGTCAGGTATAATTATTCCCTTGTACAAAGGAAAAGGGGAAAAAGAAGTGTGTGGTAATCATAGGGGCATTTGTCTTCTTAGTATAATAGGAAAAGTGTATGGTAGGATACTTATTGACAGAGTTAGAGAAAGAACAGAGAAATTAGTTGGAGAAGAACAGGGAGGCTTTAGGAAGGGAAGAGGTTGTGTCGATCAGATATTCATTCTTAGATCTTTAGTGGAAAAGTTTCTAGAGAAGGGAAAGAAGTTGTATGCGGCTTTCATGGATTTGGAGAAAGCATACGACAGGGTGGATAGACAAGGATTGTGGAAAGTGTTAAGAATATATGGAGTAGATGGGAAGTTGCTGAATGCTGTGAAGAGTATGTACGATGATGCGGAGGCTGCAGTGCGTGTGGATGGTGAACTAAGTGAATTTTTCTCTTTGAAAGTTGGTTTGAAACAGGGATGTGTCATGTCTCCATGGTTGTTCAATCTGTACATGGATGGGGTAATAAAAGAGGTACAAGGTAGGGTAGTGGATGTTGGAGTGGCCCTAGTGAGAGAGGATAGTGTTTGGAAACTCCCTGTACTGTTGTTTGCAGATGATACTGTGTTGTTGAGTGAAGATGAAGGGGAGCTGCAAGGCTTGGTGGATGAGTTTGAGAGAGTGTGTAAGAAACGGAATCTAAAGGTGAATGTAGGGAAGAGTAAAGTGATGGTCTTTGAGATAGGTGAAGTCAGTGAATGTATAGCGAGGTTGGATGGTGAGGAATTGGAAAATGTGAGTATGTTTAAGTACTTGCGTAGTGTGATGAGTAAGGATGGAGGTTTGGAGGGTGAAGTGCTTGAAAGGGTACAGCAGGGAAGAAAGGTTGCTGGTTCTTTGAAAGCAGTGATAAGAAACAGGGAAGTGAGCATGGAAGTGAAAAAGTTACTACATGACAGTATTGTGATACCAACTCTAACGTACGGAAATGAAGCTTGGACGTTGTTGGAAGGACACAAGTCAAGAGTGAGAGCAGTGGAAATGAGTTATTTAAGAGGAGCCTGTGGAGTCACATGGAGAGACAGGCTGACGAATGTGGATATAAAGGAGCGTTGTGGTGTGGATGTGGATGTGATAGGAAGCATTATGAGGAACACACTGAGGTGGTTTGACCATGTGGGGAGGACGGAGGGTGAAAGACTGACGAAGAGAGTGTATGTGAGTGAGGTGGAGGGGGGAAGAGGGAGGGGGAGGCCGAGGATGAGATGGAGGGATGGGGTGGAGAGGTATATGAGAGAGAGGGGTGTGAGTTGGGAGCAGGGCAGTGAAATGGCGGGGGATAGGGCGACTTGGAGGCGATTTGTTTGTGGCCACCCCAAACGGGATTGATGCGTCTGGCAAATGGATAGATAGATAGACAGATATATATATATATATATATATATATACCGTATATTTAATGGTTACATCCAAGAGTTCCCCCCCAGGTGGAATTTCAAACACGTTTGATAAAAGTGAGTACAATAGCACATTCTAATACTAAAAATGAAAACTATAACCATTTTACACTAACTTGGCATACAATTTTGCTCTTTTGCAGCTTATTTCATATCCTTTAAGCATTTCTTCATGCGTAGTATGGTATTACTATAGTCTGTTACTACAACTTGGCAACCATGATGGGAAAAGCGCAACTTCTGGCCAGGCTGGAGTAAAACAGAGTAAGAACCACATGCACTGCGATACTCTGTGCCCCATTTAATGAACCCTGTTCATTTTGGCCAATGGAAATTCAGTGACTCCTATAGTGTCTGTTAAACCAATATCCGCTATACCAGGGTCCGTTATAGCAAAGGTCTACTGTGCTAAATTTTCCCATAACTCTCTCTCTTTCCACCTTACTTAACATAAGGATGTTAAGGATAATTCAATAATTCTCACTCTCTCATTATCTTCTATAGCACTAAATTTTCTTTGAACTCTCTCTCTCTCTCTCTTTTCACCTAACTCATGGACGTAAAGGATAATTCAATAATTCTCTCTCTCTCTCTTACTATCTTAACTTCCTATTCCATGGTTCTTCCCTCACATTTAAAGTACTGCTGCAGAAAAAATTATTTTACTATTTCACTGCATTTGCTTCACATCTGAGGCACATCCATCAACTTCCTCCTTCATCCATCATATCAAAGAGAATTATCTATGTGAAGAGAGAGATACCAAGCCTCTCTCGGCTTTGGAATATTAAGCACCAAAGTAATGTGTGAAGCAAAGGAGGTGATATGTTTGCTGCATTTTATTCCCTGACTGTACCTCCCCTTCCTTCCTCTCTCACATCTCTTCTCCTTACCCACCTCCCCCTTGGTGACTATTCCAGGCAGCATAAGGTCAGCACCACCAGACAGGACCTGGACCACAGGTGGGTGGGTGGTAAAAGTGTGGATGAGGTTTGGGTGACGCCAAAGCAGATACACCGTTGGATAAAATTCACGCTCCTTTTCTAGTCTGAAGAATAATGGATCCTTCTGAACCTGAGGAAAATGAGATAAAGTGGACAAAGATGGGCTTGCCTTTATATACTAAATATCTTTTAACACATACTGTACAAGGCAATCCCTCAATAAAAGCTAAAATTTACACTGTTCAACTAAATCTGTAACATTTCTTGCTTTAGACAGGGTAGTAACAATACAGTCCTTAATACGGAACACAAATGTAAGCAATCTATGCATGTTCTCCTCCTTTAGAGAGACCTGGACTCTGGAGAACATACAAGTATGCAGTCTGGAGTACAGACTACACAGATTAGGATGGCCAGATGGATGTGCTGTGCTTCCCTGGATGTCAGTCAATGACAGAACTGTATGTGAGTAGGTGAGAGATAGGCTGGGAACTGAAGGCACTGGTGACATGATGAGTATGCAGACACTTAAGTTGTTTGGGCATGTGGAGAGAATAAAGAACAAAAACACAGTGAAAAAGAAAATCTATGAGTGAATGTGGAGGATACAGCAGCAAGAGGTAGACCCAGAAAACTTGGAATGAAGTCCTTGAAAATATTGTAATTATTACCACTATATTTTAATTTTACAAAATCTTTAGTCAACAATACTCAAAAAATGGCTTTTATAGCTTTTCAGGTTTTACAGTACTGCAAATGCTTTAAAACAGCCTTGCAAAGTATCAATCATACACCTGCCTAATTTGTTTACCTGGTAGACGCATACACTTTCACCACGGTAGCAATACATGCGGATTAGCGTCACATCATCTTTCGTGGGTATAAGGTGAGCCACATCTTCTTCCGTTAATGATGGGAAGGCCTGTACCAGCTCAGCCCGTAGCTTCTTCCTATAAGTACAGATATACTGTCATTTAATATGTACTGTATAAGGTTGCTGTTGTTGTTGTGGCCCCGGGCTAATGTGAGTGTGACCCCGCGGGAATACAGGTTGAAGTTGTTCTTCTCCTGCAGTTCACTATCCTCCTGAAACTGATGGACATTTGTATAATCTATGGTGTCACAACATGAAGACATCCCACTACAGCACCTACAATATGTACACCCGAGGAAAGTTCCGCCTTATACACCTGCCTGCTAGTTCGGACCTTTATGCATGAAACAACCACTAATGAAGCAGTAGCCAGACACTCAAACGTCTGGTAATACTATGTGGGAGGGAGAGGTTCAGGGAGGAGGAAGGCTGCAGGAGCTGATAGTTCCTACCCCTCCCTCTTCCATCCCCATCCTTCTCACACAGTTACCAGACAGATGAATGTTGGCTACTGCTTTGCTACCACTTGTCTCACATTTACTATTTCAAAGTGGTGGGCGAATGTATAATGCGGAACTTTTCTCGGGTGTACCTGTACTGCATACTGCACAATAGTATGGGTATTGTATATACAGTACAGAACAATGATGTTAACCTGAATTTCTGATTAAGACAATAGGCGATTCAGCCATGGTTCAAGCTGTGAATGACAAAACTGCTATATTCTCATCAGCTATAGTGGCTCCCAGGCATCCCTTGCCAATATCTCTGCATACTACCTATCTATCTATCTATTGCCAGATGCCTCAATCCCGTTTGGGGTGGTCACAAACAAATAGCCTCCACGTCGCCGTCCCCCGCCATTTCACTGCCCTACTCCCAACTCACACCCCCCTCTCTCATATACCTCTCCACCCCATCCCTCCATCTCATCCTCAGCCTCCCCCTCCCTCTTCCCCCCTCCACCTCACTCACATACACTCTCTTTGTCAGTCTCTCACCCTCTATCCTCTCCACATGGCCAAACCACCTCAGTGTGTTCCTCATAACGCTTCCTATCACATCCACATCCACACCACAAAGCTCCTTTATATCCTAATTCGTCAGCCTGTCTCTCCTGTGACTCCACAGGCTCCTCTTAAATAACTCATTTCCACTGCTCTCACTCTTGACTTGTGTCCTTCCAACAAAGTCCAAGCTTCACATCCATACGTTAGAGTTGGTATCACAATACTGTCATGTAGTAACTTTTTCACTTCCATGCTCACTTCCCTGTTTCTTATCACTGCTTTCAAAGAACCAGCAACCTTTCTTCCCTGCTGTACCCTTTCAAGCACCTCACCCTCCAAACCTCCATCCATACTCATCACACTTCCCAAGTACTTAAACATACTCACATTTTCCAATTCCTCACCATCCAACCTCGCCGTACATTCACTGACTTCACTTCTCTCAAAGACCATCACTTTACTCTTCCCTACATTCACCTTTAGATTCCGTTTCTTACACACTCTCCCAAACTCATCCACCAAGCCTTGCAGCTCCCCTTCATCTTCACTCAACAACACAGTATCATCTGCAAACAACAGTACATGGAGTTTCCAACACTATCCTCTCTCACCAGGGCCACTCCAACATCCACTACCCTACCTTGTACCTCTTTTATTACCCCATCCATGTACAAATTGAACAACCATGGAGACATGACACATCCCTGTTTCAATCCAACCTTCAAAGAGAAAAATTCACTTAGTTCACCATCCACACGCACTGCAGCCTTAGCACCATCATACATACTCTTCACAGCATTCAACAACTTCCCATCTACTCCATATATTCTTAATACTTTCCACAATTCTTGTCTATTCACCCTGTCATATGCTTTCTCCAAATCCATGAAAGCCACATACAAGTTCTTTCCCTTCTCTAAAAATTTTTCCACTAAAGATCTAAGAATGAATATCTGATCTACACAACCTCTTCCCCTCCTAAAGCCTCCCTGTTCTTCTCCAACTAATCTCTGCATACAAAATATTAATAATGTAGCTATGCTAGTTGTGCAATTAATGTCCATATCAAAAAGACATATGCTGCAAGCTGCATAAGATATTACAGTGTATTACATGTTTAATAAACAATAGGATAAAGGGACAGCAGAAAAACTCAAAAGGCTCCTGAAATGACACACTATGTAAACAAACCATGGCACGAGATGCAAGGCTGATGCTGGGGGAGAGGGTGGAAATGAAACCCATATATAAATATACTAAAAATACACTGACACAATCAACTGACAAAACTACTACTCAGTAATATAAAAATATGATAGTGGGAGGTCTCACCTATCTGATCCTTTCAGCTGTGTTTGTGACTTTATGCGAAATGGTTTGATGAACATCTGTGGGGAAAGAAAGAAAAAAAATTAATGACATTTAACAACTGTATGCTTTCATACATCTGGAAACCCAAAATTTCAAATCCCCTTACAAGCCTAGGAACATAAATTTTTACTGAAAAAAAAAAAAGAAAAAAAAGGGGCTATTAGCTACATGCTGGACAACAATGTGACATATTGGGTTCAAATTATAGCCCCTAGGATAAATGCTATCTAGGATAAAAAGCTTCTATGACTGAAGCCTGTTGGGTTCAGTTAAGTCAGGGTAAGGTAAAGTGTGCTTGGCTTGGCGTGGTCGGGTTGGGTTTAGTTAGATTAGATTACGGTTGTTTGATATGGCTTGGTTTGTTAGGACAGGTTAGGTTCATCTATCTATATATCTATAGCCAGATGCTTTAATCGCATAAGGGGTGGCTAGAAACAAATCACCTCACATCACCCTGTCCCATGCCCTGTCTCATTTCGATACCCTCCCTCCTTACACACCCCTCTCCCATATAACTCACCACTCCATCTCATCCTTGGTCTCCCCCCCTCCACCTCACTCACATACACTCTCCAAGCTAGTCCCTCAATTTCCATCCTCTCCACATGTCCAAACTGCCTCAATGTATTTCTCCTAACACTTTCTTTCACATCCACACCACACCACTCCTCCAATTCCTCACTCACATTTACAAAACCACAACAACAGAATCCTATGAAATATTAATGGGAATCAATACGGTGCATTGGACATTTCAACATCAACTTTCTTGTGATGTTTCTTCCGCAAATAAAAAACAAGCAGAATATTGTGGGGTCTTTTAATGTGTGTCGTTTGTTTTACGCTTCACTCATTAAAGGCGATACATATTTATTTCTTGGTGGTGCATCATGGTCACAGAATGTCGGCTCTTTGTTTTTGCTGAGCATTATTGTTCTGATTCAGCCAATCAGAGTTGTAGAAATGCATATTTTTGAAGATATCACCTGAACATCTCACAAGTTTTACACACAAACCATGGCAGGCAGCCACCCACCATATCAAACTTCAGGTTGATTTGGCTCCAGAATCAATTCGTCACCAATCGCTTCTCCCTACTAGCTTTTCCTAATATGACCCGACCTAACCTTACACAACTCAACCTAACATAATTTAACTTAATCCAACTAACTGGAATGATTTGGGGACGAGTGTACTTTGGGCCTGAACTGACCATTAACCCACCTAACCGGAATTATTTGGGGACAAAAGAGTTTTGGGTCCGAATCGACTCAAAAACCAGCTAACTTGAACGATTTAGAGACGAACGCATTCTGAGTCCGAATCGACCCATTGCCCTCTGTAGGACCCAACTACCAAAAACAACAAGTCTGTTGATCATGGTACCTCACTTGGTGCTCTTTGGTAACAAAAATTAGTTCAGAAAAAATTCAGGTGTCATAAATGAACCAAACAATCTTGAGCTGCATAAATTTTCTTCCTACAAAATATGAGTACCATACCATAAATAAATTACAGTATACAATTATGAAAGATATCCCTGTCTTTAGGTTTTCATTATTTGCCAAAAGGAGCTCTCCTGTAATCTGTCCTAACTTAGGTTTTCACAGTTTGCTTGGTAAACCATATGAACCCAGGATGCCTGACATGATGGGTGACCATAATCAACAGTTTGTACGTAAGTTAAAAGTGATGAAGCTGTTCATTCATTACCTTAAAAAGTACCCATCTCCACAACTTTTTAAATCTATGACAATGATAATTAGGTTACACAGTTGAGAAGAAAATGATCTTAACAGTTATATGCATAAGAATGCTACTGGTACTACAGTTTCACCAAGATCGGTTTGACTCAATCGGGGATGCACAGGGTACTTTACCACATGGTATAGTGTGCTAGGGTATGGTAAACTGGGTTAACCCCTCCACTCCATTTTTTTTTTTTTTTTTCTGCTCAGACAACCACCAGACAGTTTTATCCAACAGTTGTATTGTAATGAAAGACTTGATTAAGGCTACGTCTAATCCATTCAGCTCGAAAAATCTCTCCCTAGCTGAATAAAATTGTCTGGAGACAGCAAGAATAAGTTATGAAAGGCGTCCAAGGGCTTAAGGTTAGGTAAGGGATGGTTATTTGGGTTTTTGTCCAACACGTGCCGTGCAACAATGGCTGTCTCCTTGGATTTCTCCTGTTTAATTAAGGAAATTTTTTGGCAACACTGCCCTGCCTGTGTATCTTTAAGTGTATATACGTTCCAAAGAAAAAAAAAATAAATGGTAATAACTACATTTGCATCACTTTTTGCCTATACGGAGGTCGGTTTCTAAGATAACAGTACGTGAGCAACATCATTCGTCTATAACATGAGTTTCTTTGGCAGAGTACCACTGCTGACTCTTTGTCACAATCAAATACCTATATTGAGAATCAAAGCCATTACCTTGGCGAAGAAGAGGTAAATGTATGGAAGGTAAATAACTTCACGATGTCTTGTTTTGAGATGACGTCGGCCGAAACATTTTACAAACTCACCCAATTCAACCCGTATAAACGCATTAGTTAGCTTGAATTGAAATGTTCATTGTTGTAAAAAGAAAAAAAATTTACATAAATACCAGATTGGCTCATGTACATGAAGGCGAAGAGGATGCGAAAACTTTAGATTTATATGTAGTGAAGAGTCGAAGTGAGATGTTACGTAACCATGACAACAGCCACGCTGGTTCTACACAAACATCTGACACTGCGGCGGAGGATGACAACTGAGTGTAGAGGGTGAAAGATGTGACTGACGAGTTGAGAGGAAGGATGGGAGTGGAGTGTATTGGTGTTGTGATTAGGTGGGGTAGAACCATGGTTTCGCAGTGTGGAGAGGATGGCAACTGGGTGTGGAGGGCGAGAGGTATGAATGAAGATTTGAGAATATGGATGAGACTGGAGTGTTTGGTGTTGTGATGAGTAGAGACCCTATTCTCTAACCCTAAAAAGAGAGAGACTGGATAGCCAATATTTTCTGCTGCTCGCTGATTGGTTGGATTTCATGGGCGTCATGATGGGTCCAACATCAACAAGCCTGTCTGCAGATTTGTCATAGAGTATATCTCGCCACCTACTGAGGAATGTGAAGTGCCTAACAAGATGTCGTTTTAATTATAAAGTATAGTCCTTATTTGAACAAATGAAGATTTATGATAAATATAAATCTCTACACATCTATTGTGTTTGCTTCCGTAAAATCCGTCATAAGTACCGAATGGTAATGTTGAGTTGACAAATCAGACTGTTGGTTGGTGCTAAATGGATGTGCTGTGCTGTGTGGCTGGTACTTTTTTGCCTGTAAATATGGTTGGTTGTGCTGCATATGAATGTATAAACAGAACTGGACCTCGTATTCGTCTTTTCCAATTCCCTAGAGATCCGGGAAGAAGGAAAATATGGGAAAATAGGTCGGAAGAGCGAACTGGTCTGCCAGCGACAATCATCGACTTTGCCAAGTAAGGTATATTCATTTTACGTGTTGTCTTCCTATTAATAAAAAGACTTGCCATACTGTAATATACACTGAAGGAGACAGTGTTAAGGAAACGGGATATTTTCATAAAAAAAAAGTGGAAGTAAAGTAATTAGATGAGAAACTGGACCTCGTGTTTTGCCGCGAGGTAAGACACAAGATTGATGGCCTCACATTCCAGTTAGAAGTCTAAGTTAAGGATTTTCAACAAATAGTAACCTATATAGAGTGACTATTTACTATGGGATTTCCTGCTATCGCTTCAGGGCCAGGTACTGGAGCAGTATTAGCGTTAAGCTGTTGTTGTTGTTGATTCTCTTCTCATTAGAGACCTTGCTGTAGCCCGGTTGGTGGTGGTTGGCTTGAGTGGGGTAAGAGGGAAAACAGGCCCTGGGGAATGCCCAGCACACACGCCCTGTCTCCTGGCTGAGTTTGTGGTGTGTGTGCGCTAAGCGGTTAGCTGGGCAAAATATGTAAACACGGTATTCATACGCGTTTTTTGTAGCACCTCGGAAAGTCAAAAGGGTTTGGGTTTCCGTTGTTGGAGTTTACAGAACGCTAAGCAATAGCACAGCCAGACGAACGAGGACTGTGAGCCTCGGAAGAACTGTCGTACATAGCCAGCCTGCAAGGAAATGATATAACAACTTTTTCATAATGACATTTTATGCTCCTAAGATAAACGTAGGAGCATTACTTTCAATTTTCGTTCCATTCCGAAGCAGAAATTAAGGCCAGTAGGAACCGTTTACTCTCCTACTCTTTTCAAGTAAGCCCAATCTCGCAGTGGATTTGTAAACTTGTTTCAATGGCTGCAGTTCCTGCGGTAAGACGTATGATAAACTCGAAAATTTAGGGATCCAAACACATTTCACGGTTTGGAAATGCATCTATATCGCTCAAGAAACACATAACATGAAAATACTTATGACTGGCTGAGACGTTACGTAAGAATTCTGTAATTTTGTACTTTCGTTGGAACGAAGCCAAAACCACAGTCAATTCATCGGACGCGTTCGCCATTTTGGGGCTGAAGTGCGAGATAGTGCGAGACGGAACATTTAAATTTATTATCGTAATAAAGTTCATTGTTAGAATTCCTTAATGTCATATAGTCATTAACATGATTATTTGTTATCCATTATAATATAAAAAGTGACTGGTTATCTTCTGATATTGCGAATTAAACACCATGCTAAACTCCTTAACTGGCTACACTCCGCTGTACAACACGCTGATTGGTAGTTTGGGTATGCACCACTGCAGAGACAAACTCCTCGATGAGGAGTTTGACTTTCCAACAGCGGTATCTCAAACCCCTTTGACTTTCCGAGGTGCTACAAAAAACGCCTCATGTATCTAACATCGTCTGCAAACTCACTCAACTTTATATGCTTGGATATTATATTATCCTACGTAATGTATAGAGGAATATATATTGCTGAATCTTTATATTATAAAAAGACAACACCTAGTGCAAACATAGAATTAAAAATATTCAAAAGCCGTCAATAATACGGGAACAATAGTTAACTGACTGGTGGTATCTAGCAACGCTCCACTGGTCTCTATATGAACGCGAGAGAGGACACCACAAAGCACACACACCGCAACTCAGCCAGGAGACAGGGCGTGTGTGCTGGGCATTCCCCAGGCCCTGTCTTCCCCCTTACCTTTACTCAAGACAACCACCAGCAACCGGGCTACAGCAAGGCCCGGTCTCCTCGAATTGAGGAGAGAATCAACAACAACAACAACAACAACCACAAAGCCAGGGGTGGACCTAGATCAAGAGAAAGAACAGGTTAAGTTATTTCCTCGTAGTGAGCAGGTCTGTGACGTCAAGCGGCTGTGTGGGAGAGAAAAGGGGGTTACCATTCAGAGAAAACAGCAGTAAAAACGGGAAACAATACTAATATCTCTCTCTCTGTTACAGGTATATATTTATACATTTTAATGTTATATGTTTGGAGTTACACACACACACACAGTGGGATATTTAAACATCATGTACCGGTACCTTTGCACTTAAGATAATTTACCTCGTTAATTTAGAGTACTTTCTTTTATCACTTCTGTGTGATATTAGGTTCCTGTTTAGGACTCGAATTCTGAAGAACATGAGAGGCCGAACAAATCACACACTCTCTCTCTCTCTCTCTCTCTCTCTCTCTCTCTCTCTCTCTCTCTCTCTCTCAAAGATATATATTTATACATTTTCATGTTACTGTATGTCTGTAGTTACACACACACACACACACACACACCGCTCCCTGGTGCAGTAGTAACGTTCTCGCATGCCAACTGGTGGACGGGAGTTCGCGCCTCGCTCAGGTTGCGAAAAGTTTCACTGACGAAGTGGGTGGTTACTGTCCCCCTGGAGCAAGGGGACGGGTGTGTGCGTGTGTGAAGGTCACAGCCTTGCCCTTAGATCGGACTATATGAGCTCTCAGCTCCCTTCCGGTAGGGTAAAAAGCTGACGATCACGACCATCAAGTGATCCTGACCGACCCGGTGAATTACACACATATACACCACACATACACTCTCTCTCTCTCTCTCTCTCTCTCGTAATCTACTTGCCGCACTTAATCCTCACTTGACCTCCACACCTAATCCTTCCCTACCTACATCTTGCACCATACTTTACCACAGTCCACCACATCTCTCTCTCTCTCTCTCTCTCTCTCTCTCTCTCTCTCTCTCTCTCTCTCTCTCCGTTTACTTCGGAACTCTTCGTTTTCAGGGAACCGATGAAATTTAATAGGAGGATCCTTCTTTCTCTGACTAGAAGTGCATCTTATAACTGCACAACTATACCAGCTGAACCGAGCGGGAAACAACCGCGTGACGTCGTGCGCCAGGCTGTCTGATTGTGAGGCCGAAGTGAGTTGACCTGTTCTCTTTCTTGATCTAGGGTTGGACGATGGTGTAACGGTGGCACACTCGCCTCGCAAGCGAGAGTTCCTGGGTCGACCACGAGACCTTTAGGCACGGTCTCCTTTGCCCTAGCCTGTTCGTACCTAGAACGAAAAGTAGGTACCCGGATGTAAAATCGACGATTGCGTGTCGTATTCCGGGGGAATGTTTGGGAGTTTAGTTTCCTTGTCTGTTCACCACCACAAAGCCAGCCAGGAGACAGGACGTGTGTGCTGGGCAATCCCCAAGTCCTGTCCTCCCCCCTTACTAATTTTTTTTTTTTTCCAGCCCATACCCCACTGACCGGGCTAATGTATGGCCCGGCCTGCACTATATGTGCAGGAAATCTTTGAAAGAAGAAAGAAAGAAGCGTGTTGACACACACACACACACACACCACAAAGCCAGCCAGGAGACAGGGCTTGTGTGCTGGGCAATTCCCAGGCCCTGTCATCCCCCCTTGCTGGTTTTTTTATACATCCCATACCCCACTGACCGGGCTGATGTATGGCCCGGCCTGCACTATAGGTGCAGGGAATCTGTAAACGAACGAACGACGCATGTTGATACACACCACAAACTCAGCCAGGAGACGGCAATCCCCAGGCCCTGTCTTCCCCCTTACTCCACTGATGCCAACCACCACCAACCGGGCTACAGCAAGGCCTGGTCTCCTCTAATGAGGAATCAAAAACAACAACAAGCACTTTGACACATCATGGCGGCTTTAGGGACTGTAGTGATGAGGAGAGGTGGATTGAGATGTTTTGGGCATGTATGGAGGATGGAGGATGAAAGCTGGTTGTAGAAAATACAGTGCCATATGGTTCACTGTGCAGCTTACGGATGCAAAAATAGGCACAGGAATTTCTCGAAGAGATGTAATTTACAGTTAAGAAATATATCTTGTTGCTAATTCTGTAAGATTACTGGTGAACACTGCACTTGTTTACATTCGTGCAACATACAGGTTATTTGCATAACATATATAAAAAAAAATTCCAAGGTGAAAAAAATAAGTTTCAAAGACGAGAGAGAGAGAGAGAGAAAGTTGTAAAATTGTTATAGATCTCACTGCTTCGTTGTCATTTATTTCTTATATAATTACAGGCTTGTATATTAGATAGATACATATAGATAGGTAGATAGACCTATATAGATAGACAGATACATATAGGTAGATGGATAGAAAGATGTGGATAGATAGAAAGAGAGATGTATAGATAGGCGGATAGATAGGGTTAGGTAAACAGATATAGGTAGATAGATGGATAGATAGGGACATGTAATGTGCTTATGTACCTTATGATGGTGAAATATACATTATTTTCATATAAGTGCTCCTTTAATCGACCACAATTTTATCTTTATTATCATAATTAAGCAGACATTAGGTTAAGGAGGTCATATAGAAAAACGGAAAAGAAAAAAGGTACCGTATATTCTGTATTGCAGCAACCTATGACGTATTATTCATACTCTTGACTAAATGTACTCCATATAATTTGTAGAACTAGGCAGAAAAAATCATTCTCTCTCTCTCTCTCTCTCTCTCTCTCTCTCTCTCTCTCTCTCTCTCTTTCCATTTGTATTGTGATATATATGTATACATAAAAGCAGCACTGAGACAGGAAGCAAGCTAAGGACAACAGTGGAGGCGACGAGTGCAAGTGTTGGTTCAGGTTCAGGTAATGTTCGGGAGTATAGCCTTTTTAACGGCACTCCCTGATGTTGTTGTCGCTGTCTGGTTTCACTTTTCTTTAATCTTGTTAATGTCCCATTTTCTTTTCCCTTCCAAAAAGAATAAATAATTTCCTTTGTTTCATCAATATTTTAATTTTCAAGTAAGAACTTTCCAATAACATTTTTCACACTTTCTTCGTAAGGATGCTGTAATCTAATGCACTTTCTCCTTTGCTCACTGTATGCTGGGCACCACATAAAAGAGGGAGCCAAATCTTCCTTTATAATGTCACATAGATCACATTTTGTCTCCTCTCCTCTAACCCTTTTTATATAATTTAAATTTAAGTTGTTAGTTCTATCTATCTATCTATTGCCAGACGCCTCAATCCCGTTTGGGGCGGCCACAAACAAATCGCCTCCAAGTCGCCCTGTCCCCCGCCATTTCACTCCCCTGCTCCCAACTCACACCCCCCTCTCTCATATACCTCTCCACCCCATCCCTCCATCTCATCCTCGGCCTCCCCCTCCCTCTTCCCCCCTCCACCTCACTCACATACACTCTCTTCGTCAGTCTTTCACCCTCCATCCTCTCCACATGGCCAAACCACCTCAGTGTGTTCCTCTTAACGCTTCCTATCACATCCACATCTACACCACAACGCTCCTTTATATCCTCATTCGTCAGCCTGTCTCTCCATGTGACTCCACAGGCTCCTCTTAACCCGTCACGGCCCGAGGTTTTCCGCACCTCCGACATCCCCAGTCCCCGAGGTATTTTCGAAAAAAAAATTTTGGCTAAAACCTTCGCTTTTGGTGAGAAACATCGAAAATTCATAGAGAAATCGCTCACCTGAGGTTTAAAATACCCAATCCAGGTAGGAGTTCCTCCTTACCTGACTAGGTTTTCTAACATGCTGGCACCAAAGAAAACGAGTTCTATGGGAGGGTAACTATTTTATCCACTCATAAATGGTATTTATTTATTTACTTGGTACGAATGTATATGTAGTATGAGAGTATATTGGTTTTCAAGCAGTAATAAAGGCATTATAAGCATTGTTTCACTCACTAACTAATCACCATACCTGACCTTTTTTTGCCACATTACCTGATCATTATTTCTGGCTGTTTCTTCTAATGCTATGTAAACATTGTCCTCCACATTGTCATCGATTGGGGAATCACTCTGGCCCTGAATATCTTTACTAGCCAGGTCACTGGTAACAGGTCCTTTGCAGAGACAATGGTGTGAGGAGGGGAGGGGGGAGGTTATGCGGTGTAAGGCATTGTCCCTGCTTGGCATCTTGTAGAGGAATAGAGGAAGGTGTCCCGTGTATACATACGAAAAATCACACGCGAAAATTGAAAATTGTGCAAATTAGGGACCTTGCAATTGCACGACGTACTTGTACGTCGCTGGGACTGGCAAATGCAAATCGTTGCAACGTACCCATACGTCGACGGGATGGGGCGGGTTAAATAACTCATTTCCACTGCTGTCACTCTTGACTTGTGTCCTTCCAACAACGTCCAAGCTTCACTTCCGTACATTAGAGTTGGTATCACAATACTGTCATGTAGTAACTTTTTCACTTCCATGCTCACTTCCCTGTTTCTTATCACTGCTTTCAAAGAACCAGCAACCTTTCTTCCCTGCTGTACCCTTTCAAGCACTTCACCCTCCAAACCTCCATCCTTACTCATCACACTACCCAAGTATTTAAACGTACTCACATTTTCCAATTCCTCACCATCCAACCTCGCTGTACATTCACTGACTTCACCTCTCTCAAAGACCATCACTTTACTCTTCCCTACATTCACCTTTAGATTTCGTTTCTTACACACTCTCCCAAACTCATCCACCAAGCCTTGCAGCTCCCCTTCGTCTTCACTCAACAACACAATATCAGCTGCAAACAACAGTACAGGGAGTTTCCAAACACTATCCTCTCTCACCAGGGCCACTCCAACATCCACTACCCTACCTTGTACCTCATTTATTACCCCATCCAGGTACAGATTGAACAACCATGGAGACATGACACATCGCTGTTTCAACCCAACTTTCAAAGAGAAAAATTCACTTAGTTCACCATCAACATGCACTGCAGCCTTCGCACCATCGTACATACTCTTCACATCATTCAACAACTTCCCTTCTACTCCATATATTCTTAACACTTTCCACAATCCTTGTCTATCCACCCTGTCATATGCTTTCTCCAAATCCATGAAAGCCGCATACAACTTCTTTCCCTTCTCTAGAAACTTTTCCACAAAAGATCTAAGAATGAATATCTGATCTACACAACCTCTTCCCTTCCTAAAGCCTCCCTGTTCTTCTCCAATTAATTTCTCTGTTCATTCTCTAACTCTGTCAATAAGTATCCTACCATACACTTTTCCTATTATACTAAGAAGACAAATGCCCCTATGATTACCACACACTTCTTTTTCCCCTTTTCCTTTGTACAAGGGAATAATTATACCTGACTTCCAATCCTCCGGGACTCTACCTTCCTCCCAGGCCAATCTGCACATCTTCCACATCCATTCTACTATTATCTCTCCCCCATGCTTCAGCATTTCACCACACACTCCATCAATTCCTGGGGCTTTCCCCGATTTAACTTTCTTCATTGTTTCCACAACTTCCATCCTACTGATTTCTTCCTGTCTTCTCACCTCCCTCCTTCTCCCAGCCATTCCCCAGCCACTTATACTCGCATTACTTCCATCCTCTACGTTCAAGAAATCCTTAAAGTGTTCTCTCCATCTGCTTACTTTTTCTCCCTTCTCCACTAGTAATCTACCATTTTTATCTTTCACTCCCCTGCTAACTTCACTTCCACCCTGTCTTACTCTTTTCACCTCTTTCCAGAACATTTTCTTACAGTCCCTCCACTTTACACTCAAATTCCTTCCAAATTCCTCATCCACTCTCTTCTACTCTCTCTTACTAATCTTTTCACCTCTCTCTTTCTTTCTACATATAACTCTTTCTTCCGCCTCTCAACTTCTTCCACGCCCCTATTTCTCATCCATTCATTGTATGCTTTCTTCTTTTGTGCCACAGCCTGTTTCACCTCTTCAGTCCACCACGCTGTTCCTTGCACCCCCCTCCGTCTTCTCTTCCTTCCACACACCACATCACATGCTGCACATATTTCTTCTGTAAATATCCTACACACACCTACCACGTCTCCCATCTGCTCCAATTCATAATTGCCCAATCGTTCCTCCACTTCTCTCTTATATTCTGCCATTTTCTCATCCTCTTGTAACCTTTCCACTCTCCTTGCAACTACTCGTTCCTCTCGTCTTTCCCTTCTCCTATTCTTCCATCTTACTTGAATTCTAATTCTGGCCACCATCAAGTAGTGGTCAGAAAGTCCACTCCCCCAACCTCTATAAACTCTTGCATCCATTACACATCTTTGCATCCTTTCATCCACACACACATAATCAATCATTGCCTTCCTTTCATTCAGTTCACCACCCACCCTTCTCATCACTCGCCATGTATACCTGTGGATCATTTTATGCCTGAAGAGGGTATTGGCTATCACCAACCCCCTCCCAGCACAAATGTCCACTAACGCACTCCCATTCTCATCTATCTCAGCAGGCACACCCCACTCACCAACTGTTCCATCCACCTTCACATTCCCAACTTTACCATTCATATCACCAATCAAAAACACTCTCTCATTCCTTCCAAACTTATCCATGCACACTTCTTCATTTGTCCAGAACTCTTCTCTCACTCTTCTAGCACGATCTTGCGTTGGCGCATACACACACACACAATCGCCCACATTTGTATTCCAACTTTCAACTTTACCCACACAATCCTTGACCCAACTGATCCATACTGTCTTATGCTCTTCCATCTTTTACTCACAACCATACATACTCCTTCCTTTGCCCTCTCATTCTCACCTACTCCTGCACATATACCCCATCCATACTCCCATTCTCTCACATTTTCTCCTCTGTTAGTTCTGCATTTAAATAATAACACTGAGCTCTGTCTATTGTCATATGCACTTTCTTGGTTTCCTATTTCTGTTCTCCATTCGTTATAAATTGTTTCAATATGGCTACCGTAAGTCTCACGGTCGTAGCGGAAAGAGCCTGTGCATGTTATAGAATTCAGTCGTCTGCAGTGGGTCAAAATAATGTACCCGTACAATACATTATGTCATTAATGTAGTGCATGAAGGATTAGCTGAAAAGATTACAAAATTTTTCGGGATAAATACAGTAACACATCTTTATTATTAAGTTATAATTGAATGACTGAATATTTTATTAGCCTCGCACTCTTGTCTATTTTCATCCTCTCCCGAGTTTCCCGTCCTCAGCGCCATGTTTGTGTAGGACATCGTATTTACTGATTCTTTCCCATGTTTTTGTGTATATAAAACTGATGTGAGTACTTAAAGCTGTATTAGGAGTTCTGGGGAATATATTGGTGTTATTTTGTGTATATTTTCGCGTGATTTTTTGAGAACTGGATGATAAAATTGCCCGGCTGTTACTAGGCAGGCATGCCTATCAGGTGTACTTACATTTTTGATGCTGGAAAGGGACGCCTACATTTGCCAACATTAATACTGTATTACCACGAAGTTGGTCTGTCTGATTATACACATATCTCACAGGCCCTTTCATGACCCCGAAAAGGAGGATGGCAGATGACAGTGTGATAACCTATCATGAAACTTAACAAATTAGTCACACTGGTCTGACCGAGATTCGATCTTAGGCCTTCGAGCTTCTTAGGTGCGCACGTTACCACTAAGCCAAAGAGAGGATCTCCGCTTTGCCTCTAAGCAACGTGGGCTTCTATACACCCTATTACATCACTCTTCTCCCCTTGGTGGGGGGCACAGTGGCTTAGTGGTAAAGCATCAGGCTTATAACCGGGGCATTGCCAGTTCGAGCCTCGCTCGGGACTGTTGTGCCGGAAATGATAGCGCGCTCCTGTAACCTAGCTGGGCTAAATGACCCAATAAAGGGTCTACCTCGGGGGAATGCTATTTCTCCCCTTGGTGATTAATTTGGTCTTCCAAACACACACATTGTAGCGTAGCGCATTGGAGGCCACCACTGGGGGCATTGTGGACTACATTGGACAACTCACCCCCAGAATGTAAGGCTTAAGGTGCTGTCAGCATAATCATCATTGCACTCTAAGCCTCACCTCACATCACACACCGCTGCCAACCAATGTATTAGCCAAACATGAAACTCTACCGGTAACAAATTAATCACACTGGTCTGACTGAAATTCGATCTCAGGCCCTCATGCCTCATAGGCGCGCACAGTACCACTGAGCCTGAAGGCGGCATCACACTAGACCAAAAGTGGCTAACATGTGAGCAGCTTTTATGAGGCAAAACGGCTAAAAGTGTCGAGTGTCCGTCACACTCGTGTTTTTGCTAGCTGAAACGGCTAACAGTGTTGTCTGCCTTGGCACCTCTTGGTCATTTGTAAACAAACTACCACGGAGTACCCACTCCCTTTTCCTCAGTTTCTGCAACCCCCTTATGTACTGGTAATTTAGCAACTCCAGAGCCACAAAGCAGTCTGCTAGAGTTTTCCTTGCTGCAAGATCCACATCAGAATCTGATTTCTACTTGTTTGGAGACAAAACTGATGGCCTCTGCTGCTGGTCACCCAAGTGTCTGAATATTTATTTCATATTACAAGAAAAAATAAAAATGAATAAAAACCACAAGAATTAAATTGTATTTACTCAACAATTTTGGTTAAAGTTTCCATCTGTGAATAACAGAATATTCGGTCACCAATTGCAAAATTAATATAGGCTTATTTGAGTTCTAATCCCACCAACAAGCTGTGAGCGAAAATTGTTATCCATTTGGCCTCGCATGCGAAATCTTGCTCACTCTGAGTCAGTTTGGCTAGTGGTTTCCAAACTGGCTCACTTGTTAGCGACTTTTGTCCCATTGTGACGTCGCCTTGAGAGAGGATCCCCACTCTGCCTTTAAGCAATGTGGGCTTTTATACACCCCATTACAGCAGGACAATTTTGGCCGGCACATCGCCATAGCACTTCTTCGTGACTACCGTTAGTTAATACTTTGTGCTTAACCAGTTTCAAGAGCATAGGAAATTCATAACTGGTGAGAAAGAGTTAAATCTCTGGGATGATTGGGGTTGAATGCTTTTGGCCTTTGGTTCCTTCATTAAACAAACAAACAAAAAAAAGCTGATGGTGCTCATTGGCCGGAGAATTGTCACTTTTTATTGGCAGGATTGAATAATGTAGCCGCAAGTCTCAACACTCTTGATGCGGCAGTGAATCAAAATAAAAATCATGCTCTGTGTGGGCGTGTTCTTACCTAATTGTATCTTTACAGGAATGAGTCAAGCTCGTTCTGTCCCGTGTCTTAAACCATATTTTATCGTACATATCCTTAAATTTGTGAATTGTTTTGGTGCACACTATTTCATTCGGTAGTGCATTCCACTGATCAATTGCTCTATTTGGGAAACTAAATTTCCTTACGTCTTTATCACCTCTTTTTATGCAGTTTTTTGCAGTGTCCTCTTGCTGATGCTTCCCCATACGTTAAGTAATCATTTATGTCTATTTTCTCCTTCCCTGATATGCATTTATATAGCATAATCATGTCACCTCTTTTCCTTCTCTCCCCTACTGTTGGTAGATTCAGTTTATTTAGTCTTTCTTCGTAGCTTAGATTCCTTAAGCTTGGCACCCATCTTGTAGTGGCCCTTTGAACTTTTTCAGTCTTGCCTATGTGTTTTTTGAGATGAGGGCTCCAGACTACTGATGCATACTCCAGGGTGGGTCTGATGAATGATGTTATTATCTTTCTTAACATGTCTTCATTTATGTATGTAAATGCTATTCTCATATTGGCAAGCAGTATATACATGTTCCATACTTTCTCACTGATGTGGTCAGCTGGAGCTAGTCTGTTATTGACAGTCACACCTAGGTCCTTCTCTCTTTCTGATGTGTGTAGGGTTTTATTTCCTAATGTATAATCACAGTCAGGTCTTTTTCCACTTTTACCAAACTTGATTACATGACACTTGTCCACATTGAATTCCATTTGCCATGTATTACTCCATTCATGAAGTTTATCTAATTCTTCATGTAGCTCTTTACAAGAGTCTGTGTTAGTAATTTTCCTTTGTATTTTTGCATCATCTGCAAACATATTTAGATAGCTTTCATTTCCAGTGTTACTGTCTATATCATTTATATACACTAAAAACATGATTGGTGCCAGCACTGAGCCCTATGGTACTCCACTAGTCACTTCTTTCAATGAGTAATTTCCCCTTAGTACTGTTCTCATTTTTCTTTTCATGAGAAAATCTTGCATCCAACAATACAGTTTGCCTCGAATTCCTCCTTGATGGTACAGTTTCCATAAAAGTCTTTGGTGTGGTACTGTGTCAAATGCTTTCTTGAAAAAACTAAATAGATACTGTCCACCCATCCTTCTCTTTCCTGTAATGTGTCTGTTACTCTGTCATAGTAGCTTAACAGATTAGCAACACATGATTTTCCTTTTCTGAAACCAAACTGTCTTTCTGTTATCATACTGTATTCTTCTAGGTGATTTACCCAAGCTTTTCTTATAAGCTTTTCTAATACCTTGCTTACAACACTGGTCAGTGATACTGGTCGGTAGTTTAGTGGATTTTGCCTATTCCCTTTCTTGAATAAGGGAACAGTGTTTGCTTTCTTCCAAATATCAGGTAGTTTACCTTGACTCAAGGATTTCTTGAAAATTAAAAATAATGATTTACTTAACTCCTTTGCACATTCACGTAGCACCCAACATGAAATTTCATCAGGACCATTTGCTTTTCCTTTGTCTAATTTACTTAGCTCCTCCTGTATTTCTGTTTCTGATGTTTGTATATCTGGTAGTATGTGTGGGCATGCATGTTCCACATAATTCCTCGCAAAAAATTTTTCCCCTGTAAAAACTGAATGGAAATTCTTGTTTCGTGCTTCACAAATATCCTTCTCTTGTGTATAGGTGATTCCATCGTCCGTAATGGATTGTATTTTATCTTTTACTTTGGTCTTGCTTCTGATGTAGCTGTAAAATAGCTTTGGTTGATCACTACTTTTATTTATGATATCCTCCTCAAACTGTTTTTGGGCTTCCCTCCTTAGTCTTGTATAATCGTTTCTTGCCTGTTTGTAATTATTATATGCCCTTTCACTATTGTGTCTTCTGTATCTGTTCCACAACAAATCTCTTTTTTCTTCTGATTTTTTACATTCTGTATTGAACCATTTCTTTATTTTCTTTTCTGCTTCTTTGTGCTGTGGGATGTACTTCTGGACTCCTATTTCATAAAGTTCACAGAATTTTTCATATATAGCATTTAATTCTTGTCCTCTAAGCTCCTTTTTCCAAGCAGTTTTTAAGAAGTACTTCTTTAGGTCATGATACTTTCCCTTTTTGTAGTTTAGGCTCTTCTTGTAACTTTCATTGGTGCTATCTATGTCATATGCAATCCTGAAATTGCAATTTAGTACTGCATGGTCGCTTTTGCCAAATGGAGGGTGATATATTAAATTGTCAACATTGTTTTCTTGCTTAGTAAATATGAGATCTAGCATTGAGGGCACATCGAGTCCTCTTTTTCTGGTGCTTTCCCTTACATGTTGTGTTAAGAAAAACTCTTGCACAAGATCCAGGAGCTTTTGGTCCCAACAGCTTTCTTGGCTTATTATATCTAGAGTATTCCAATTTATTTTTGTATTAAAATCTCCAATTAGTTTAATTCTTTCTGATTTCTCTTCCATTTTATGTAGTAATGCTCTTAAACTCTGAATTGTACTTTCCGCCAGGTCCTCATATTCGTCTCTTTTCCATGTGTTTAATCTGGGTGGCATGAACAAATTGGCTACAATTACTTTCCCTTCAGATGTATTTATCTCTACTGCAATCAGTTCTACTTGTGAGGGTATATCTATTTCTTTAACTTTTAGATTTTTCTTGGTTAATATTATAATTCCTCCTCGTTTTTTTAAGTTCCTATCTCTTCTCCATATACTATATTCCTCTAAGTTTAGGATGTCATTCGATATCCTTGGTGTTAATTTTGTTTCAGTTTAGGCATATTATATGTGGTTCATTTTCTCTGACATAATCATTCATTTCTAATAATTTAGATACCATTCCATCCACATTTGAGTAAATAAACTTAATCATCTTGTTTATATACTTATCATGATTTGGTTCTACTACCTTCCTCCTTTTTATTCCCTCCTGTTTATGTACCACTTTCATACCTGCAATCCAATTACTTTGTAAAAAAATGTATTCTTCTCCTCCTCTGATCTTCCTTCATTTTTTGTTTTTGCTTCCTCCCTCTTCTCTTTCAGTAATTCCAGTTCCTTTTTTGTTAGGCATCATTTTATCCATATATTTTTGAACTCTTTTTCCATAAGGTTCTTTGCATTTTTTAGTATCTCCTCGATGGTGTTTACACTCTGGAAGGTTACCTTTAGGGATCTTGACTTGCTTTTCTCGTATTTCCCTAACCTTTTGTGTTGGGAAATACGAGAAAAGCAAGTCTATGTCTTTACTACAGATTTCCTCTGATACTTCTTTCAATATGCCCCTTACATTTGCCATCTCCTTTTTGTCTCTTGAGAGCCTGTTTTTTACTTCTTCCTCTTCTATACCAGTGATTACTATAGATTTGTTAATATCTACTGAATCTCTGACTAACTTAGGATTGTTTTGAATTATTCTTTTTGCTTCCTTTTTAATGCTTTTTTCTTCCACCCTTGTTTCCAAGTCTTTCTTTACTTTCACCATTTCAGCATAAGTGGTTTCTACATCATTTTTGTAGCTTTGCACAGCTTCATTCACCTGTGTTATCTTCTCAATATCACTACTGTGATCTATCAGACTGCTTACTTGCCTAATTGTCTCTGTATCATTTTTGAACCCTTCCATAATACTCTCATGAATGACTACTGTATTTGCCATTTCACTAATTTTCCTCCTAAGTGTACTCACTTCAACTGTTAGCTCATTTATGGTTGTTTCTTTCTTGTTGACTCCCCTTCCTAATTTTTCTATTTCTTCCTTTTGCAAGTGCATCTGTTTCTGAATTTCATCAATCTCATTCAGAAAGCCGTCTCCAACCTATGTACTCTTTCAACCAGTTTGTTGTGAGTCTCCATTTCAACCAGTTCTTGGTAGAAATCATCATCCTGCTTTCTACCTTTATCCCTTTTCTTTTCCAAATTTGCTTTACTAAAGTATGCGGTCATTTTGCAGTACTAAAAGCGCATAATAGTACTGTACTTCCATTCCCTGGGGCAGATTGTAGCCTAAACAACGATCAGCTGATTGTGCTCATTCCTTCGCTGCTTGTTTACTTTTCTGTTTGACCAAGTCTTAACTTTTTTTTTTTTTTTTTTTTTTTTTTAGAACACCATTTAGTCTAACCTTGTACAGAGCTTGACTCATAATGATACTTATTTAGGTAATGCCGCTGGCCAAATTGGCTTGGTATAGAATGCTGTCAACATGCGTCTGCTCTTTCTCGGTGCTTCGGTGTGTGTGTGTGTGTGTGTTCATACCTAATTGTACCCATACAGGAATGAGGCAAGCTCATACTGTCCCATGTATTAAACCACTTTTATCATACATATCCTAAATTTATGAATAGTTTTGGCACACACTATTTCATTTGGTAGCTTATTCCTCTGATTAGTTGCCCTATTTGGGAAACTGAATTTCCATATGTCTTTGTCACCTCTTTATGCAATTTTTTTCAGTGTTCTCTTGCTGATGCCTCCCCATAGGTTATTGTTGTCATAGATGTCTATTTTCTCCTTCCCTGTGATGCATTTATATAGCGTAATCATGTTTCCTCTTTTCCTTCTTTCTTGTGATGTTGGTAGGTTCAGTTTTTCTAGTCTTTCTTCATAAAGCTTAGAGCCTTTAAGCTTAGTACCTATCTTGTAGCAGCCCTTTGTGCTTTTTCAATCTTAGCTATGTGTTTTTTGAGATGAGGATTCGAGACTACTGATGCGTATTCCATGGTTTGTGTGATGAATTATGTTATTATCATTCTTAGCATGTCTTCATCTATGTACTGTACTGGTTTGTGTGTGCATGTTTCGTACCCTCTGTTTTATGTGGTCAGCTGGAGATAGTCTGTTATTAATAGTCACTCCAAGGTCCTTTTCTTTTTCTGATATTTGTAGGGTTGAACTTCCTAGATTATAATCCCAGTCTGGCCTTTTTTCACTGTTACCAGACTTATATAAGTACATAGCATTTGTCCACATTGAATTCCATTTGCCATCTATTGCTCCTTTCATGAAGCTTACTGAATTATTCTTGTAGCTGTATGCAAGAGTCTGTAATTCTTCTTTGCATTTTTGCATCATCAGCAAACTTATTTAGATAGCTTCCATTTCCAGTGTTCCTGTCTGTATCATTTATCTATACTAAAAACATAATTGGTGCCAGCACTGAGCCCTGTGGAACTCTGCTAGTCACTTCCCTCCATGATGAGTAATTACCCCTTAGCTCTGTACTGTTCTCATTTCTCTCTTTCTTAGAAAATCCTGCATCCAAGAGAACAGATTACCTTGGATTCCTTGTTGCTAGTACAGTTTCCAAAATTATTTCACAGTTGGTGGATTTATACAGGCCAAGGATAAAAATCACGTTTTTAGACATTCTCCTCGCAGGGGGATGGGGAAGGTGTTGAGGGATGTTTGAATAACTGGGCAGGTACACCACTCACTCACATCAGTGCCACCACATGAAGGCACCATAGGCTAAGTAAAATACCATAAGTTAATTATGGAACTTTGTTATGTGATATGTGCTGCCATCAGGAAATTTTTCTCATCATGGGCATGTGTTAGGAGTGTAATGCTGTATGGTAGTGAAACCTGGGCAGTAAAGGAAGAGTATATTCATAGGCTCAGACGTACAGAAATGATAATGATTAGATGGATGTGTAGTGCGTCCTTGAATGCAAGGCCTGGGGAGTCTAGGTTTATGATGGAAGAGTTGAGAGGAAGGATGGGACTGGAATGTACTCTTCTTTTCACATCAGGTGGCTTTATAGTTAGTGACAAACCTAGTGGTTTCTTGTAACCTAGGAAAACATTTACACCTTTGGATGGTAACAGGGATGTGTCATGTCTCCATGGTTGTTCAATCTGTACATGGATGGGGTAATAAAAGAGGTACAAGGTAGGGTAGTGGATGTTGGAGTGGCCCTGGTGAGAGAGGATAGTGTTTGGAAACTCCCTGTACTGTTGTTTGCAGATGATACTGTGTTGTTGAGTGAAGACGAAGGGGAGCTGCAAGGCTTGGTGGATGAGTTTGAGAGAGTGTGTAAGAAACGGAACCTAAAGGTGAATGTAGGGAAGAGTAAAGTGATGGTCTTTGAGAGAGGTGAAGTTAGTGAATGTACAGCGAGGTTGGATGGTGAGGAATTGGAAAATGTGAGTACGTTTAAGTATTTGGGTAGTGTGATGAGTAAGGATGGAGGTTTGGAGGGTGAAGTGCTTGAAAGGGTACAGCAGGGAAGAAAGGTTGCTGGTTCCTTGAAAGCAGTGATAAGAAACAGGGAAGTGAGCATGGAAGTGAAAAAGTTACTACATGACAGTATTGTGATACCAACTCTAACGTACGGAAGTGAAGCTTGGACATTGTTGGAAGGACACAAGTCAAGAGTGAGAGCAGTGGAAATGAGTTATTTAAGAGGAGCCTGTGGAGTCACGTGGAGAGACAGGCTGACGAATGAGGATATAAAGTAGCATTGTGGTGTGGATGTGGATGTGATAGGAAGCGTTATGTGGAACACACTGAGGTGGTTTGGCCATGTGGAGAGGATGGAGGGTGAAAGACTGACGAAGAGAGTGTATGTGAGTGAGGTGGAGGGGGGAAGAGGGAGAGGGAGGCCGAGGATGAGATGGAGGGATGGGGTGGAGAGGTATATGAGAGAGGGGGGTGTGAGTTGGGAGCAGGGCAGTGAAATGGCGGGGGACAGGGCAACTTGGAGGCGATTTGTTTGTGGCCACCCCTAACGGGATTGAGGCATCTGGCAATAGATAGATAGATAGATACAGTAGATGGTAACTATATACCAGCAGCCATTTTAGGGGGGCAAAGTGGAGCCAACTGTAGCGTCTCTTTTAACTGGGTGGAGAGATGCATATGTGATGTCCATCTAGGAACCAGATTTTCAAGTTATTCTCTGCATCTTACTGTGGTGAAGCACTGTTAGCTGCAAGGGAATACCGTGTCAGTGCATGGGACAACCCTGCAGGGGTGGTTGCATGCCTGTGGTTGATGGGTCTGCGCATCTAGACAGACCAGGGTTGATTAACAGCAACAACAAAAAACCCTGGAGTGTGATATACTGATAGTTTGATTTCTTTAATTCTTTGTATTGAAAGGCAGATTAATTCAGCAAATGGTGACTTTTTTTTTTGCCCATTTAATATGTAAACTGTAGGCAGTGTATATTTTATCTATGTGGATTTTGTTCTTGTCACTCCAGGTTCATCCAACATGTAAATCTGGTAGATGTAGACTGGATTTAACTCTTACTGTCCCCAGTTGATATTGTTCTTGCTACTAACCAAATAGCTAATTTTATTAATCAGGGTTTGGAAGGAAAGGACTAGCTAGTGAGTAATATATTTTTCAGGTGCGCGAGTTGGCTCATTCGTGGATATTGCCTACGAAGAGAGAATAGAGGGAAGAAGAAAGCCAAATTAATACCAACCAGCTGCCAAATTTATACCAACCAGCTGCCTCATTAATACCAACCATCTTCCTCATTAATACCAACCAACTGCCTCAGTAATACCAACCAGCTGCCAAATTACAGTAATACCAAGCATCTGCCTCCACTTTCTGGTAAGTGTCTGATTGTTGTTATTTTTTGTTCTTGCCCTAACTCATCTGGGTGGGAAGCCAGAAGTTACCTTTCTCATGCAGTCCACCATCCACATTTTTTGGAATAGGGAGTTGAGGGAGAGGGAAGGGGAGAATGAGGATGGGATGGAGGAGTAGAGAGGTATATGAGAGAGAAGGAAGTGAAGTGGGAGGAAGGCAGCGAAATGGCACGGGCGAGGACAACATGGTGGTGATTTATTTGTGGCCACCTGTCACAGGATTAAGGCACCTGACTGTAGATAGATAGTGTAGATTTGTTGAAACCAGGGACCAGTATCACATTGTGGTGTATATTTGATTTATTGCTGAGTAAATAAAGATGATTGGAGTTGATATAAGATGACTGGATGAGTTTTGTTTGGGGGAGTACATGATGAGGGTTGCCAGCACTTATTAGTCCCCTACAGGTGAAACTGGTCGGGGACTCTAGGCTTGCGCGGTTCTGTCAGTACATCAATACGTCAGCCTGTCTGCAATTTCATGTTCACTCTGTGACTTCCACATGCATGGACAGATTTTGATATAACTTCACACCACTGTTCCCCATACCATGGCTGTGTGTCGAGCAGAACAACCGGACATCTACTCCCAAGGTCAGTTACACTTGTATGGTTATCATCCATTAGGGGATTTCGTATTACGTGGCAATAATGAATGCTCATGTTTAACTTGAAAGGTATTAGATGGAGGTATTATGGGAGTGCATATGATTGTGGAGAGTTAGGCCTGTGTGGTGGTATCAGGATTCCAGGGGCTTGAATGGTGAGTGGGGGTGTGCACATTTGGCATGCTGTTGAGACATAGAATAGTTATCTTCATCATCATCCGGACCTCCTTTCCCACCTTAGGGCAGAGTGAGAAGTAGCAACGTCCAGACAGTCAGTCCGAAAGCTGTAATGTTAAAAAGGGGTGCCAAATCCCTGATCATGCACTTCTCAACATTCATCCATGCAGCTCGATCTCTTGTCAGTCCCCTAGCCTCACCAACTTCCATAGCTACCTCTCTTCCACACACACTCATCCACCATATCTCTCCACCTTCTCCTTGATCTACCTCGCCTCCTCTCTTCCACACACACTCGTCCACCATATCTCTCCACCTTCTATTTGATCTTCCTTGCCTTCTCTCTTCCACACACACACTCATCCACCATATCTCTCCATCTTCTTGATCTACCTCATCTCCTCCCTCCTTCAGATTCTCTCAGATGTACCTTTTTCACCACTTTATTGTTATTAATTCTCTCCACATGACCATACCATCTCAGTACACTCTCTTCGATTCTGATGTCCACAGACTTCCTCACTCCACGTCTTTCACGAAGCACATTATTTTGTATCCTCTCCACTCTCTGTCTTCCACATACATTCCTCAGCAGTCCCATCTCCACTGCTCTCACTCTTGACTTTTCATTTTCTTTCCACACCATAGTCTCACATCCATGTGTTAAAATTGGCACTAACACTCTTTCATGTAAGCCTCGTGCAGCTGGAGCACTCAAGCCTCTGTATCTTATGAAGACCTTCATAGCACCAGCCACCTACCTTCCTTGTGCCACTCTACTTTCTACTTCTTTTGCACTTTTTCCTCTCTCTTCTATCACTGTACCCAGGCATTTGAACTTCTCACCAATTCCAGTGTCCATTCACCGTAACATACACAGGGAGCCACATTCTCTCTTGAGGATGTGTAGATCAAAGATTTGCAGTGAGACAGATAGTGGAGAAGGCTTGTGAGAAACACTATAAGGTGTTTATGGCATTTATGGATCTTGAAAAAACATACAACAAAGTAGACAGAAGGATTGTGGAAGGTTCTGCAGATGTGTTGTGTAGATGGTAAGCTGTTAGGTACCATCAGGAGTTTTTATGATGGTAGTGAGGCATGTATAAGGGTAAATGGACATCTGAGTGAATGGTTCACCATCAGTGTGAGTGTGCGTCAAGGTTGTGTGATGTCCCCATGGTTGTTCGAAATATATATACCGGTATATGGATGCAGTGAGGAGAAAAGTAAAAACACAAGTAATGGAGAGAGGGATGGCATTGGTAATGAATGGTGATGGATGGAATATCTCAATTTGTTGTATGCTGATGATTCAGTGCAGCTCTCATATACAGGACAAGAGCTTGGTAGACTAGTGCAGAGTTTTGCTGATGTCAGTGAGCGTCATGCCTTGAGAGTATTATTATTGTTATTGTTGTTATAATTAGATATTATTATTATTATTATTATTATTATTATTATTATTTTTGTGGAAGGTGGGGTTGCTCACCATCCACTCACTTCATAGTACTGCTCTCGGGTGTCTGCCCTTTCCTCTCCTCTGTCCTTCTTTCCTTCCACCCTCTTCTGTCTTTCTTTCCTTCATTCTTTTCTCCTCTTTCTGCCTATGGTTGACTTTACATTCCCTCTTCTGTCTTTCATTCATTCTTTCCCTCTGCCTGTAGGTGACTCTAAACTGAGTGCCAAGCCAAATGGTTTCCTGTACACCAGGAAACCATTTACCATGCTGGGTGGTAACCATATAACCAATTTTGGCACCTGGTGGTTCAGTGGGTAATTATGGCATTCCAATTGGATTGAGCCAGTGGAGGTTTATATCCAAGGGGTGGTTGGAGTTTATTGCTCACGTAATGCCACTCAGGGATGAGCGAGGCTGGTCATTCTCATCTTAAATGTCAGAACCAACTTGCCTAGCCCTGGGCTTCTACATTCCATATGGGGCAACGTAGGATTGGATGATGGATGGGCCGATTGCACTTGGTTCACAGACTACACACACATCCAAAGCCACTCCACAACTGCAATTACACTTACAAGCACTTCTCACCCTACATACCGTACAGTCTCTACCAGACAGCCTAAGCCACTTGGTAGAGATGCATTGGCTGTATCGTCCCGACTTCAGTTGGGATAGGCTGGTCCTGCAGTGGATACTCAAACAGTTGATAATGATGATATATATATATATATATATATATATATATATATATATATATATATATATGTGTGTGTGTGTGTGTGTGTGTGTGTGTGTGTGTGTGTGTGCAGCAAAATAACCACAGGAGAAATGAAAGGAGCGACAGTGAGTGCTTTCGTAAATTACATCTTCAGACAGAGTGAGACAGAGACGTAAAGGGTAGAGGTCTTTTATGCACATCCGCACCAGGTAGTGGCACACAGAACAAAGGATGACCTGAATTTTTACCTGCGGCTTAACTTATGGTCACCTGCAGCAGGGAGTGGAACACAACAAAGGATGACCTGAATCTAAAAATGGGTGATGCACAACAATAGGTACCTTTCTTTTTTCTTCCTTATAGATGCACGTGACAAAGGAGGAGGGGAGGATAGAGGAGGGGGAGGGAGGGGGAAGGGGGAGGGGAGGAGGGGAAGGTGAAGGGGGGAGGGAGGAGGAGGAGGAGGGGATAAATACTGGTGCTTAACTTATGACCTAGAGGATTAATGCTAGGTGTGTCCCACACAGGTGTGACTACACTACCAGGAGATGACAGGGAACAGTCAATTGTTAGCCTGGGGTTTACTGCTTTAAAATTAATTCAGTTAACAATTTATCACACTTAAAATGACCATAGCTCATGTTTACATTCTTTTCATATGTGCCACAAATTAGACAAGATTCTATCACATTTCTTTCATCTAAGCTTTTTGATCTTGCTAGAATCTTGGAGCCTGCCCAGTCAATATGGTGATCACTGGATGCTTTGTGTTGAAATAAACCACTACTCTGTTGGGCTGTCCTTACACTGTATTTATGCTGTGAGATTCTAGTTTCCAAATCTTTTCCAGATTGTCCTATGTAAAATTTGTTACAGCTTTAACATGGGATTTTGTAAACAACGCCTGAATTACTGAAAGGGCTGTTCTTGTTTTTTTTTTTTTTTTACGGTGTTCTCATATTTGAATACTACTTGAACATTAAGTTTCCTAAGTATGTGAACGACAAGAAAATATTCATGGAAGGGGAGGGCAAGGGTTCTTTGAATATTCTGGCAATCTGGCTTATTAGTTTTCCTTCAAGGAATCGTTTCTTTGCTGTATTGTGGCACTGAGTTAGTATACTTTGTGGATATTTTAGCTTCTTTCCAATACTCTGGATCATTTTTAGTTCATCATCTAAAAATTTTGGGTCTGAAATTCTATATGAGAACTAAAATGTGTGGCTTGAAAACCAGTGCCCCCCGCAGAATACCATAGTACCCCCGACGACAGGGCAAGCCAAAAACAGCTTAGTATGCCCGAAGGTGCGCCGACACCCCCACACGTACCCCACGGGGTAGCCGCCACCAGCCACCACCACTCCTGGCAACAGTGACACATGTCAGCCCGGGCCGTGCGCCTCTGTGTCATGCAGCCACCTCGCCACCGCCACCGTAGGAGAAGGACACTACCTTCGCGGAGTGGAATTGCTGAGACAGCTAGGGGTGGAGTTAGAAAAGATACTCCAGACGACGCCCCTCTGGTAGAGACGATCTATGGTCGCTCCCAAAGTGTTCCGGTAGAGACGATCTATGGTCGCTCCCATCCTTGTGAGACGATCTATGGTCGCTCCGAAAGTGCTCTGGTAGAGACGATCTATGGTCGCTCCGAAAGTGCTCTGGTAGAGACGATCTATGGTCGCTCCGAAAGTGCTCTGGTAGAGACGATCTATGGTCGCTCCGAAAGTGCTCTGGTAGAGACGATCTATGGTCGCTCCCATCCTCATGAGACGATCTATGGTCGCTTCCATCCTCGTGAGACAATCTATGGTTGCTCCGAAAGTGCTCCGGTAGAGACGATCTGTGGTTGCTCCCATCCTCGTGAGACGATCTATGGTTGCTCCGAAAGTGCTCTGGTAGAGACGATCTGTGGTCGCTCCCATCCTCGTGAGACGAACTATGGTCACTCCAAAACTGCTCCGGTAGAGACGATCTGTGGTCGCTCCCATCCTCGTGAGACGATCTATGGTCGCTCCGAAAGTGCTCCGGTAGAGACGATCTGTGGTCGCTCCCATCCTCGTGAGACGATCTATGGTCGCTCCGAAAGTGCTCCGGTAGAGACGATCTATGGTCACTCCCATCCTCGTGAGACGATCCATGGTCGCTCCGAAAGTGCTCCGGTAGAGATGATCCATGGTCGCTCCCATCCTCGTGAGACGATCTGTGGTCGCTCCGAGAGTGTCTTGGTAGAGACGACCTATTGTCGCTCCCTCCCTCGTGAGACAATCTACGGTCGTTCCGAGGGTGTGCAGAGAGAGGTGGGTAGAGAGACGTCCCCACGGCAGGAGACTGGAGCACAGGCTTCCTCTCCCAGAGTGACCCAGACAGGCCTCCCAGCCTCCCCTGGTCTCTGTTCCCTATGCCTGGCTCTAGAGCAGACACACATGACAGACCCCAGTGGAAGTTGCTGCCGCAGCCCTCCCCTGTCGGCGCCCCTAGACGCTGGAGACCGCAGCCCACAGTCTCTCTCGGTTCTCCCCAGGACACCTGGGCGTGATCTCTCTACGCCCCCACGACGCCGGGACTTATCACAGAGGTTCCTGGAGCTATTCGGCCCCAGTCCCGAGGGCCACACGCCTGAGCCAAGCCCGGAAGCCACGGGAAGCCCAAGACGCAAGAGGACGCCCTTACAAGTTATCCCGTGCCTTCTCGGCACGCCTCGCATTGGCAGTGTCCCTAGCCCAGCAGGACCGCCGCCGACGTGTTCCTGCCTATCCCCCTGATGAATACGTGTGATATTGTAGCATGAGTGATTTAGGTTAAGTGTGATTTCCCCTAATGTAAGTATTGTGCAGTGATTTCATATAGTGAATATCGGGGTAAATACGATCACAGTGAGAAGTTAAAGGGCGAGAGTGTGAAACAAGATCTGATTGACTATACATATGAGTGACATCTCTGTTATACAATTAATAAGCCTGTGCCGCCGGGAGATTCCCCTATAAAGACATACCCCCATTACTGTGAAGGAATATTGTGAAAGGAAGTATTAATAGTATTCTCTCCCCCCCCCCACGCTACCCATAAATCTTGTTTATCACCCTCTCTCACTCCAATATTTCGAGTAAGTGTAAACCAAGAATAAAATCAATTACCAAAGTCTTTTGGCTAGTGGAAACCCTATAAACTTCACGGGTAATATCTGCCGCCCTCCGGTATTACCATACCTTTCCCCTAGCCGTCACAAGTCACTCCCCACACCTCCCCTATCTCCTCCTAGTGAGACTCAACCCCCCCTCCCGCGCCCCCGCGCGCGCCTATATTTACTGCACTCCTGATACACTAGGATTGTTTGTGTTGTCATTACTATCAGAGAAGCAAGTATCCTGCGAGATACACATATCCTAGATAAGGTTTTATATTGCTATATATTGTGCTGTAATATCTGCTGATTTGTCCTGTGTCTGACTGTGGTAATATACGTGTAAAGGTTGTTGCCTAGAGTTTTTGTGTCCTGCCTCTCTTTATTGCACTAGCTCCGGTCTCGAAAGAGGACCCCGCTCCACGTTAGGTGAAATAGGAACGAGAAGTCGAGCCTAATTTCACCTGGCATTACAAGAACACCATCAAAATAACCCTCATCAAGAACAGCCCTTTCAGTAATTCAGGCGTTGTTTACAAAATCCTGTGTTAAAGCTGTAACAAATTTTACATAGGACAATCTGGAAAAGATTTGGAAACTAGAATCTCACAGCATAAATACAGTGTAAGGACAGCCCAACAGAGTAGTGGTCTATTTCAGCACAGAGCATCCAGTGATCACCATATTGACTGGACAGGCTCCAAGATTCTAGCAACATCAAAATGCTTAGATGAAAGAAATGTAATAGAATCTTGTCTAATTTCTGGCACATATGAAAAGAATGTAAACATGAGCTATGGTCATTTTAAGTGTGATAAATTGTTAATTGAATTAATTTTAAAGCAGTATCCCCCAGACTAACAACTGATTGTTCCCTGTCATCTCCTGGTAATGTAGTCACATCTGTGTGGGACACACATAGCATTCATCCTCTAGGTCTTAAGTTAAGCAGCAGTATTTATC